>NC_081557.1:18881820-19009249 GCF_022355385.1 Mustela nigripes
AAACTGCTGACAGCAGAAAAACCCTGGCAAGGGAACCCTCTGGATTTATTATTTCAAGCAAACAAAAGCAAAACAACGATTGCCATCTCCCTCCTCCCCTGGGGAACGAGGTTGAGGTCAGTGGGAGGAAGAGCTTTCGGACTGGACTTATTGGAAAACCAGTGGAAGGCATGGGTTTCGGGTCCAAAGGGGTTTGCGTATAGCATGCCTCCGGCTTTGGTGCCGTTTTCATTTCTCATTTTGAAGAACATAAAAATCAGCCTCCTTGGGTAAAAGAGATAATAATGGAATTATGAAAAAGCCATTTCGTGTGTATTGAGACAGCCTCTTGTGAGTGACTGGAAGCTCAATTCTAACAAGAAACAATTTCCAAGTCCAAATGAAACTGGATTTCCACCAAATGAAGCGGAAGAGCCAGGCTGTTAAACAACCAAAAGACAGGTCTGCCCATCAGTATCAACGGCTCCTTCTTGTGCTCTTTTATATAACACGATTAGGTGCTGTCTCCTTTCGATTCAAATTTAAGGAGATTGTCAGACGCGGAAAAGTGCCTAAGAGGTAGTGCTTCGGTTGCAGAAACCAGCAATATTTAACAGCTCTGAGTGAAATTTCTGGGTCATTGTGCCATAAATCCTGGAGATCCCAGATTGCAAAGCTTTTCTCTGTTTGAGGCTCGACACAGGTTGATTTCAGTGTAAATTCCCCCTCTCTACCCTCCTCTATGACTGTCTGACCAATACCCAGATGTCTGGTTTTCCCCCATTTAAAGGCAAACTAAACAGTTTTCCATGCTGATTTTCCCCCCAAGGGACTGGCTAGCGTCTCAGAACTGAATCTACTCTTTGTTTCAATGACCTACGATGATTATTTTAATCAAATAAGACACCAATAATTTAAAACCTTCTAGCAATAGCAGACAGGAGAATACCGCTCTAGATAAAATTTGAGTTTTGCTTGCATTTTAAGAACTTGTCCTTGAAGTCTGAAAAAAAAAAAAATCGAACAAATACCATATACCGCCTTGCTTGCAGACTTCTCTCCTTGCTCTTAACAGCTTGTTGGGGGCAAGCAGGATGTTTCAGAGCAAGGGTTTTAGAATCCAGATTATGGCAAATCTCTTTATTTACCAGATCCTGTGCGTGCTCTCTTCTCCCTCTGCCCGCCCCTCACCCCTCAACGCACCAAGTGCCAAGTCTTTGGAATGAGTTCATTAAAGGAGTGTTTAAAAATACCTCATTGCTCCCATCTCCATGTGTTCCATCATTGATTGGAGGCAGAGGGGCCGCATATTTGTCAGTAGAGTACAAAAGGACTAGCATCTCGTTATAAATCTGTCTGGTTGGCTTCAAGTGATGGCAGAAAGAACAATGGGCCGGCGCTATCAA
Source organism: Mustela nigripes (assembly GCF_022355385.1). Classification (NCBI taxonomy): domain Eukaryota; kingdom Metazoa; phylum Chordata; class Mammalia; order Carnivora; family Mustelidae; genus Mustela; species Mustela nigripes. The sequence goes on from NC_081557.1 coordinate 18,883,206, forward strand.
AGACAAATAAATGGAGATAAGGGGAGATCCTTAAACTTTAAAAAAAAAAAAGAGTAACTCATTTTCTTTGTGTTTTGTGTTTTTTATTTTTTCTTCTCCCAAAATGGTTGTTTTCAGGTGTTGCTGTTTATTTACTTATCTCTCATCGATGTATCTATTTCATTTTCCATGTAGATGAGCAGGTGCGGCTTCTGTCTGCTGAACTGCCACCTGGTGTTTTTCGCAATCTTGGTCGCTACTTGAGATTGTAGACTCATTGAGCAAGCGTTGTCCTTTAAAGATGGACTCAACTCTATTTTGGTGGCTGGACTTGGTCTGTGTGAATCCTGGCTCCCTCTAGGATACGTGATGGCTCATGTTAAAGACCTTGAGTGAAGTCCCTGGAGACAAGAAGGGAGATGTTTCCCTCCCACACACCCCTGTGTGTTAGAGCCTCCATTTAAATCACCGAGGGTACTTTCTTCTGTTACATTTGGTCAGAAGTGCCATCTGTCACTCGCCCTTCGTCGTCTGGCACGGGACTGACTCTCGTGCGCTCCTGCCATCCCGGGTTCCCAGGCACTATGCTCTCAGGGTCACAGGGCTGGTGGCAAGGTTGGATGGAGGCGGATCTGAGGCTCATCTGTGTCCCACAACACAAGCTCTTCCCACAACACAAGCCATTAGGTACTGGATCCCTGCAGACTGTAGGTGGCCCCCAGACAAGAATGTTTTGGGTTACACAGGATTTTCAAAACTTTAGAATTATTTCCCTATAAACCTCTTTCACCTGAAAAAGGAATCCTGATTTTGGCTTCTGGCAAACATTGGCAAAGTTGATGGCAAGGGGTCTGTCTTTTGTGTTCGTATAATTTATTGAGTGATTACAGCCTTGTGTTGTTCGCAATATTTTATATACATTAATTTATTTACTCCCCTCCACAGTGTGATGCATAAGGACTATTATCATTCCCATTTTACAGGTATGGAAATTGAGACATAGAAAGATTAAGGAACTTGCCCAAGTTTCCACAGTTAAGGAGTGACAGAGGCAAGCTGTAAATCCAGCCAGCCAGGCTCTGGCACTCTGGGCCCTAACCATTAGAGGGCACTGCTTAGACATACAGGATTGAGGTCCACTGGGGCCAAGTGGCTGTCCCTTGAGATAGGGCACATGCTTTCCAGGTTGGGTGGTCTTTTCTGAGACTCCTGGTGCATGTTGCATGCTCAACCTCGTACCTCTCTAAGGCAGCCTTTGAGAGAATGAGAGTTTGGGTTCTGTCCTCCTCCAGGATGCCACTGCCCAGTGGTTGTGGATTGGGAGAATTCTTTGAAACCTATCTCTAGGACATGAACAGTAATTCCAGCTACTTTTTCTTGTTAAGCCTTTAACCACTACCTTCTTGTTATTTCCTTTAACTTTCCTCTGGGTTGTTCTCAATGATCAGTTCTTTTGCAATTATTGGTTGTCAGGACGCCAGAAACACAGTCTTACCTGGACACAGTGCTCTGAAACAGCCCAGGCTGACCACATGGGTCCCACGTTTTGGAACACTGAGCCCTGAACATGTACTTCTTAGTGGCAAACGTAGCTGAGAATGTGATGGCTCTGGAATTTATCTTTTCCTGCATGATTTCAAGTGTATTGGTTCAGGGTTGTGGCTTCACTTACCTACTTTCCTGAAACAGCTGTAATCCTGCCCTTTTAGGAGTAGGGCTGATGTTGTTGTTGTTTGTTTTGTTTTGTTTTTACAACATATGCAGACAGTGATGACTAGAGATGTCTTTTAAATCAAGGAAAACACTTTTCAGAGGTAATATTGCTCTGTTACAAGCACAGTTTGTTATCACTCAATAGGTGGCAGTAGATGTGAGCACTTCATCCAGACTGGTGGTTTGACTCCCTTTGGAAGCCCCTGGGTTCTTAGGGACTCCCAAACCCACAGTGTTCCATTCCTTTTTCACTGGAAAGAAAAAATTGTCTCCACCAAATCTATCATTTAGTATTTGTGAGCCAATTGTCCTACGTCACCAGTGTTCATAGAGATCACCATAAACAAATATAAATAGGGCCATTCATTTGAATTTATTCCAGGTCTGTGTGGCTATACATATATGATTTCATTAAATCCTTGGAAAATTCCTATGGAATTTTATGCTCGTTTTACAGATGGAGAATCTGACACTTTGAGGAATTTTGATTTTATGTTGTTATTGGGTGCTTTTTTTTTTTCGCGTAATTCTAATGTGTTTCAAACTATCCACATTTTGCAGTTAATTCACATTTCATTAAAATTTCACAATCGTTCCCTATGTTTGTTTTAGTGGCAGCAGGTGGATTGAAACATTTTGGGTTAAAAGAAACAAGATAGCCGAGTGTCCTTGCAAAAAGAGATGATAAAGAATTTAAAAGACAGGGCACAAGAAAGATGGCAATGATTATGGAGATGTTAACTTCACGTTGAATGGAGATGTGACATTCAAGAAGATGCTGCCGCTAAAAAAAAGAGGGAATAAGTTTAGGCAGCTGAGAACAATGGCGAGACCCTAGCCTGTAGACATGAAACCAGAGAATTTCAAGTAGAAGAAGCAGTTGCCTTGCACGGAGGGAGATAAGGTGAAAGAAGACAAATAAAACAAGGAAAGTGTTCTTTTTCTGTTAGGTATTAGGCAAAGCCAATTGCTGCAGACCAAATGCATTTTTGTTTTTGTCTCAGTCTGTAATTAAAAGGGCAGTTGTGATCTGATAACCAGCTTGGTTGGGAAAGTGGATGGAAGTCAACATGAACCAAGCTTAATTAGATAAACTTGTCTAGAGGTGAAATGGATGGGTATCAGCTGACAACACTCACCTCAGACACTTGGAGGGGACTCACGATCCCCAGGGAAAGGGTTCTGCTCTTATTATTATTTTTTTATATATGGAACATATGGTCTGGAAAAAGTGTCAAAAATAAGTTTGGGACTAATTTCTCAGAATTGAAAAGAGAGTCATGGAATTATAGACCGAATCTATTTCCGCGGTGTTTCTCTGGGATTCAAAGTCATCAATCAGCGGACATTAGTAAAATCATTCTAGGATAGAAGCTCCAAAGGGATCATCGATCTTTTGATCATGACTAATTGCTAACATTTCAGATGAAGAGCTCATCGTTTGTTTATCTGTTAGTCTGAGAATATTCAAATTTGGCTTCTTTTCAAGACACTGATACATTGGGTTTGAGGCACTGCTGCTGGGAGGCACCCCGAGGTGGAGACTTGAGTGCATGAAGTTCATTGAGGGGAGCTGGCAGCATAAATCCCTGCGGAACAGCGAAGGGAGCAAGGAAGGGTAGGCAGGGGGAGAAATGGAAACAGTCCCATCAAAGGGATTAGCGCGTCCCACAGGAAGTTCTGGCTTGGAATGTTTCTTCAGAAAGATCCTGCATTGAGAACAGAGGTCTGGCCTTTCTATCCCTGCATCAGCACTGCCAGCCCCGGGGGTGAAGGTGGAGGGGTTGTGGAGGGAGGGAAGGGAGAATAAATCTTACAGTCCTGAAGGTGGGGAGCGTGGGAGTTTCGGCGGCACACCACAGTATCCATTAGTGACTCCCAATATAGATATTTGAGACATAATAAAATAATGGATACAGTCGCCTTCGATCGGAATATCCAGGTCTCCACAAAGCTATTACCTGGAGTAAAGTGCTATACCTTGAAAGAGTATGTGGTTGGGGGAAAAGGGTGAGGAGAAGATGGGTTCTGGTGGGCAGAGAAGGGGAGAATGAGTAGACATCACCTTACCCAGGTTTAGCTGTGACCCACGTAGCCCCCAGAGACAAATGACAGAAGCCCGTCTCTGCACTCCAGACCTGCCAGAGATTTCTGGAAGCAACAGGAGGATGGTTATCTGAAATTGCTGTCTAGGAAAGGGTTCTCAGCTCTTGTTCTTGGAAGGGTCCACAAAGAGCAATAGATCAATACATAGGGAGTCAGAGTATAGCTATTATTGATACATCCAGTGTCGACAGCAACTGTTTCTGAATTCCTACTAGTGTATTTCCCATGGAGTCCTTACCTTAAGGGAACGTGGGCAGTGAACTGGATAACCAACTGGTAATCAATTTGGTTTAGCACACTGGGTGAGAATTTTTTGTGGGAATCAGGTGGGACCTCAACAGTTGGCTAGAAGAGATTCTGGGGGCTTTGATGGAGTGGTATTTATAATCATAGTTGTAAGTGAGCTCACCCTGAGAGATTCCCTAGAAGTGCTAGGGGAAGAATCCTGGGATGCTGTAGTGTCTACAGATAAGCGGGGGGGAGGGGTGGCGATTCAGGGGACGCAGGAAGCTGAGAAACAAGCAGGGAACTCAGAAGAGAGCAGGTGTCTTGGAATGGGAGTCAGGACCACATGCTATAGAGAGGTAAAGTAATAGAAGTTGAAAAGTATCATCGGGGGCGCCTGGGTGGCTCAGTGGGTTAAGCCGCTGCCTTCGGCTCAGGTCATGGTCTCAGGGTCCTGGGATCGAGTCCCGCATCGGGCTCTCTGCTCAGCGGGGAGCCTGCTTCCCTCTCTCTCTCTCTGCCTGCCTCTCTGTCTACTTGTGGTTTCTCTCTGTCAAATAAATAAATAAAATCTTTTAAAGAAAAGAAAAGAAAAGAAAAGTATCATCGGATCCATCAGTTTCAAGGCAATCACTGACCAGTGCCAGAGCACGGTCAGCAAAGTAGTGGTTACTGTTACCATGTTGGTGTGGGTTGAGAATGGATGGAGAGAAGAGGAATGTAGTTGGTTTTTGTTTTTTTCAGGAGTGACAATCAAGGGGAGGATGGGAATAGGAAAGGAGATGCAGGAGAGATTACATTTTAGCTTTTTTTTTTTTTTTTTTCCAGTTTTAGGATGGATTATGCTGAGGGAAAGGTTTGATTGGTGATGGCAGTGTCTTCTTGGGTTCCTCTTGTGGAAGCTGATGAAAGAAAGTATTGCAACTAGGGGGTAATGATTGTTTGCCCTGGAGGTTCCTGCAGGGGAGGGCAGGTGGCTCTGTGGCGATCGGCATGGTTCTTAAAGACTTCCTGTTTGCCAATCCTACAGCCCATGGCGTGGGGTAGGACAACTCAGCACAGAAGGAGAGGAAAATGTCACCTGCCTGGCCTGTCTGATCTGGGCCTCCCACCCTGGAGGGAGTGACATGGAGATCCATGGAGTGACAGATGGGGCAGACAGCTAGAGTGGGATAGATTTTAGTAATGATTGTCTTTAGTTTTTAAGATTGAACTTCTGGAAGCCATTCTAAGTCTCTCTAGCTGGGATTCTTCTCTTCCCCCGCAAGGGTTCGTTTGTACTCTTGCAGAGCTGGTGAAATTTCTGTGGACTCATTTTTGATCTCCATTTTCTCTACTTTGCATGCTCTTTGGATCACTTCTTGGGCCTTTTCACACCACAGGCATATTGAACACTCTAAAATGTATATTTCTAGCCCAGACCTCTTCTTCATGCTCTGGATTCATATCTCCTATCATCTAATTGACATCTCCCTTTGTGCAATGCACAGACATCTCTAAGTTACTGCGCAGACAACAGAACTCTTGATATCTTCTCCTGCGAATGTAACCCCATGCCTTCCCAAGTTTCTCCCTTCTCAGCAAAGGGCACTAGCATCCGTCTGGCCATTCAAAGTGAGCAGTGTAGGTATTCCCCTTGTTTCTTTTATCTCTCCCATCAGCCCCAACCTACAAGCTGTCTCAGTCCCATCTCCTAAATGGATCTTTGCCATGACCCTCACGTCCACTCATGGCTCTACTGGAAACTTGTGGGCTTTCAGTGCCTCAACTACCCCCGGGTCCTGTCCACCCCTTTAGAGTTTATTATCTTTGTCTGGACCATTTCCTACCCTCCACCCACCACCGTTCTTGAGCTGGCTGGCATCCTTTAATCCTACAGCATCCCTCAGTTCTCCGTGCAAACACCATTTCCCAGAGGGGTCTTCTCCCATCCCTCCAAAACCCAGGTCCCCCTTTCTTAGCCCCATGTCATCCCCTTCCTTTGCTTCCTTCACGACCTCGGGTATAGTGTTTAAATATTGTATTTATTTACCTTTTGGCTTGCCGCTACTTCCGTCCTGGCGTGTTAACACTGGCGGCTGGTCCATCATCGCCTCCCCTAGATCCTGACACCATGCAGTCAATAAACATTTATTGATTGAATGTTCATCAGCCTTACCCAGCCCGGGGATGCAAGGAGGGCTTCTCAGAAGAGGTGACATTTAAGCTTTGTCTCTTCCGGGGAGTGTGTTCCCATTATACTTTGTTCAGCCTTCTCTTAACAGCTCTTCATGCTAACAGGGTGAGCTGTTGCCTTGTCTATCTGCTTACCATCCTGGTGTCCAAGGATCGGGCCCGTTCATTTCTTTGTGGCTTGATTTATTACCATTATCACAATGCATGTGGGTGTAATCGACTTGTCTAGCTTGGGAAGGATACCTGCTGGGGCATTCAGAGGCCAGAGGGGATGGTTATTTAAAATTTTTTAAAAAATATTTAATTTATTTATTTGGCAGACAGATTAAGCACAAGAAGGGGGGGGGCACAGAGGGAGATGAAGAAGCAGGCTCCCCGCTGAGCTGGGAGCCTGATGTGGGGCTTGATCCCAGGGTCCTGGGATCATGACCTGAGCTGAAGGCAGACACTTAACCCACTGAGCCACCCAGGCACCCCCAGAAAGGGATGTAAGTTTTAAGGGAGCATCCGGACCAATGTAGAGAGAACATGTCCTTTTGCTTCTTGTGACATGTCCTCTTTTTAAAGTTCTGCCCAGAAATCAGTAACCAGACTTTTGACTGCTAAGTGTTTCTAGGGTTCAGGTAGGTTAAAAGAATAACTAGTTGGGCAACAGCTCATCTCGTGAAGCCACAAATGTATTTGTTATAGCCGGTCATGTTCCTGTGCTCTTGTCTGGGAAAGATTACACACTCCTGTCACTACTGCTGTCTTAAAAATGCAGGAAAGTTGAATCAGGTGAGACCTATGAGCCCTAGCTCCCCATCTTTCCCGAGGACCACCTGCCTCCTCTCAGAATGATGTCTTTTTTCCCCGTTTTCCTCGTGCCTTGTGCAGGAAAACAAGGAGAAGCTAGCACGATATGATATACACATACAAAAAGAGATTTCTTAAGTCATAGGTGATGTTTAAATTGCATCAGTGAATAAAATCCAAGGCTCATTAGTTCAACTGCTTATAGAACTGATTCAGAAAAAAAAAGTTCCCGAAAGCTGACAAAGTTATTGTTAAATTGATGCTTTTTAACTTTTAAAGAGATTCTGTATGTATTTAATCAACCCAACAGAGTTCTCCTCTCTGGCTTCCTATTGGGGTTGGAAACAAGAGCGAGAAGTCCAGAAATAATACATTTTACAGTTGATGTATGCGTCTTCTGGGAACCTAAACAAAAGCATTTGGTGTTTCTCTATTTCCTGGAGTGAAGTTCTTCTCTGAAGTTTTCTGGTGGCAGGACACGTTGAGGGATATTTGTTGTGCCCTGGTGGGGTAAGAGAATGAGAACTCTGTCTGGTGTCGTCTTTCTGGACTCTCAGTGAGAATTCCGAGATTGGGGGAAGGGCCAGTTTGTGAAACCCTCTTCCCGAGCCTTATGGGAAAGTCTTCAGCTGAAACCACGCTCATCACCCTAACGGCAAATGCTGGATTCCTCCTGGATTCAGGTCAGGCGCTCACACCGCGGTGTTGGAGGTAAAAGCAGAATCAAAACAGGACGTTGTGTTTTCCAGTTTCCTCAGGCACAGAAGTCATTATTAATGGAGAGAGCCGAGCGGACACGGATCATGTTTTTACTTTATTTGCTTTCTTTTTCCCTCTGAAGACTCTCAGTGGGTTTCAGGAAAAGTAAAACCCAGATCCCACGCAATCGGCCCTTAATTGTTCCTCGGCGATCAGAAGGACCAAACGAGTTTGTCCAGAAGGGGGCACTGTGGAGCCCCATGTCGGTTCACCAGCCTGAGAGTGGTAATTTTCCTGCAGTACTGAAGCCAGAGCCAGAGGGCAAACTGTCTCTTTCCCAGGCCAACACCAGCTGTTGTCTTGGTTTTTTTAAAGAAAGGAAACCCTACTGCTTGGATTATTACATTTCAAGTGACCTGGAGTTGCTAAGTCACCGAGGGGACCAGAACTCCTCAGCCCCCAGGGTTACCCCTGGGAGGAGAGGTTGAGAGAGAGTTGACAGCGTTTCATTTACCATCCTGGTCCGGAGTCCTCCTCCCTGTCATCAGCCACCTGCCTTCTCCCTGAGAGTCATCTGTGCCGATGGAGAAAGACTCACTGGTTCCAGAGTTCCGGTATGTCCAAACTGGTTTTGTCTGGGTTGTTGACAGACTTTCAAGGCAAAGGGGCAACCATGGGGAAAGGGAGAGGCCTTTAACGAGGGAGGAAAAGACACTTGAGGGATCGAAAAGTACATTTTGAAAGGGCTGAAAAGGACATAATAAGCAACACAAGAATGGGAGTATGGCAACAGGAACCCCTCTTTTCAGAAGGTCTAAGCAGCCACCCCAGGAGGCCAGCTTGTATTCCAACCCCATTGGAAGCAGGCAACAAAATCAAGACAGGCTCGAAAACGTGGTGTGTTTGTTACAGGGAGCACTCCCTTGGGAGGAGGCCGGAGAGGGGTCTGGGACTTAGGTCCATATGCTTGTCTGAAGAGGTCTTCCCTCTCCAACTTGGAGCTAAGCTGCTGCGGCCGGCCAGTGAGATGAAGCTGGTTGCATGTTTTCAGCAGCAGGCAAATCACTGTTCTGTCCAGCTGTGACTGCAATGATGAATCAGAGGGCGTTTTAAATTAACCTTCGAAGTTCTCCTCTCATGGAACCACAGGGTGTTTGTTGAATAAACAAACGAAAGCGGTCAGAAAACTCCCCGGATGAGTTCTTTATGATATTAATTTCTTGTTCCTCCTTCAAGAGAATCTGGAATTGAGTACAAACCAAGAAGTTCAGGGATGCGGGGCCGGCTTTAGGGGCCTTCGATGGGTGGTAGCACAGGGCCTGAGCTCACAAGGGACGGAGAATTGGTTTAACCCTCCACTGTCACCATCTTGAAGTTCTTAACAAGGGGCCTCGTGTTTTCAATTTGCACTGGGCCTCATGAATGATGGGACCAGTCCCGCAGGGAAGGCACCTATGCATGGGCCAAATGAAATACTACATGTGGTGGCAGTGAACATGATGGAGAGGATGACCTCGAGAACATCTCATCTCTTGCAGTGCACGAAGACATTCCAATAATGACATCCTTTGCATAAAACAGCTTATAGAAAACCTTATAACCAGTGTTGCACAGCGCTTGCAAGGGTGTGTTTTATCCTCGGGAAGACCCCGGTGAAATTTCCTGTTGTACCACTTACGCGCAGTATAACTGCAGGAAAGTTAATTAACCTCCCTGAGACCCCGAGTATCTGTCTGTTACATAGAGACGATATCAGTCAATTGATAGGGCTCGGCAAGGAGTAAGACGTGTGTGCGGCACTTGGGATAGTGTCCAGGACATGGAGGACACTCCGTAGTGCAGGCTGTCCTCCTTGAACCCTGTTGAAGTCAGCGGAGGCTAGCTCAGTCTCCTGACTTTTCAAATTAGATTGTGAACACCCAGTGCATACCCACAGGCATGTTTGCTAATTCTTTCTCCTGGAGCCACAGGTGATAAGCCGAGAAAGTAGGTCCTGGATTTCTTTGATCTCACCAGTGGTGTGTTTGTGTTAGTGTAGGTTTGTTTGAAGGCTTTTCTCCTACAAGCTTAAACTCGAAGCACCTCCTACTCCAAAATGCAGGGTGGCTTTTCCAGCGTGCCTCTGTGTGACACCAGCAGGTGCTCCACGGTTCAACTCAGTTCTGACGCTACCTCCCTGGAATTAGCCTCACATCCCATAAGCAAAGGGCTCAGTCCCATCGGACTGCCCCCACTTGGATGCCAGTGGGAAGCCCACGTTGTGCTTCTCACCTACTGGATGAACATCCAGGGTCTTCCCACGGCCCCCCTTCGCAGGTCTGATAATGTGCTGGGATCACTCGTACACAACTCGGGAAACGCTTTGCTTATGTCTCCCTGTTTATTATAAAGGACACCACTCAGAACCGTCCAGATGGAAGAGAGGCATGGGACAAGGAACTGGGGACGGGACGAGGTGCCTTCTCTTGGCTTACCACCATCCCGGTACCGTGATGTGTTGAGCAACCCAGAAGCTCTTAAAGCGTCCTTGAGGGTTTTCTGTAGAAGTTTTGCTACATAGGCTGATTGAATCACTGCCCGTGAGTGCTTAACTCTGTGTCCAGCTCCTCTCTCTCCCCAAAGAGATTAATTAATATTAATAATTAATACTAATAATTATTAATATTAATAATATTAATATTAATTAACATTAATGTTCTGAAACATAAATAAATAAAACATAAAAAATAGTATGCAGCAGCTGAGCACTAAAAGATTCCTATATGGTTTTAAAGGGAAATCAAGTAGTTAGGAAGGCTTCTGTGTTTTCCTTTTTTTAAAAAAAATGTTATCTCTTAAATTTTCATGGGACTCTGATTTTTCAGGGATGAACCTATATGATTTGTGGTAGTAGTAAGCCATATGAAGGCACCATTCTGTGCCTTGGTAAGGGTGGAGTGTTTATCCATAACAAATGTATTCATTATGCAGGAAATCCATACTGGTTAGACACAAACAAGATTAAAAAAACAAAACAAAACACCTATTCTGTCACTAACCAGCGATAAGTATCTTTCACATTGGTATATTTCATTTCAGACTAAATGCATATTTGCACATGAATACATTTGTAATAAACATGGAAATGCAGTGTACAGACTGTCCTATAAAATAATTTTTGACTTGACAGTGTGTTAGGAACATCTGTTCATAAGTAAATTGATACACTTACTTAACTGCTGTAGTTTCCGTTTTGTGGATGTATCATCATCACTTTGGAAGCCAAACTCTGGTCATCAGCCTTTAGTGTGCTTCAGAAGTTACACTGTTACAAACGTCCCCGTGTGTACCCTATGCAAACCTGTCTGTCTCCTGATTTCCTCGGGGTAGATAGCTGGCGGTGGAATCGCTGGGTCAGATGGTACACACACATCCTCTCCACACATAGCTCCCAGCTGCAGCGTCTGAGCAGGGATGGGAGATTCGAATGACCGAATGCACTTGTCTTTTTTGAGTCTATTTCACCGCAGTGTCTATTAATTGTAGTTGTAATACAGAACGGCTCTGGGGTTCACTTTAATTCCTGGCAAAATACCTGAGTCTGGTGTAGACAAAGAAATGTCTTTTCTTGGCACTTGGTTAAAAAAAATTTTCCCCCCTGTCTTGGGTGGGAGTCCTCGTTCACATGCCACGTCAGTCTAGATGGAAATGAGCCCGTTCTTTTTGTTTCAGGGCTCTCGCACACAGCGTAGAACATTCTCATGATTTCCTTTTCTGTTAACTGTGTGGAGTTCATACTGCGTTCTTAAGGGGTTAACTTTCCTCTAACAAGTGCTTTCTCCAAGTACCAAGGCAGGGGGGCTCTTCTTACTGGGGTGTAGGCTTGTTCCTTTGTGCCCTGTCCTTTCGCTTCCCCTGGAAGGAGCTGAATACCCCTTCTGCTCTGACAAGCCACGTACAGCTGGAGAAAGGCATTCTCTCCAGTGTGGACATTGCCATGTTGCCTCTCACGTCCTCAACCTTCCCGTCTCAAAATCCAGCCCTGCCCCTTACCTCAGCTCCCTCCCCACCTCCGGTTGTGGTCCTCTGGATTTTGCACCCGAGTTTTATGCAGGTGACACCTACCTAACAATCAGGCAGAGAGAATCTTCTGATTTGGCTTCATTATCTGGGAAGGTCAAGCTCAAGGTGTTGGGTCCGAGTAATGAAAAGTGTTTGCTTTGGTTTCCCATCTTGGAAGATGCCTGTAGTGGGCTAAATGTCTGTTAAAGGCCAGCTCTTGACTTCCTTTCTGTTGATGGGAAGGAGTGCGATTCAGGGAGTAGGGGAAGAAGAGAGGGGGAACACATGCTAAGGGGTCAGCGTAATGGGGTTGCTCTTTCGGGCTGGGAGACACAGACTGCGGCTGAACACTTTTTATTTTGGAAGTAACTTGCCGGTTGCAAATAAATGCTCACAAAGTCTCTCCTCGAACTGGGTAGTGACCCAGGCACAGGCAGGCTCTACTGGGCTGGTGTGGCGTCCTTCCTTCCTGTCGGCAAGGCTCTGAATGGGCTCTCTCTAAAATGCAACATACTCTGTTCTTGTGGGTTTCACAGCTCCATGGAGCTTAGTAGGAGGCTACGCTTTTTTAAAAAAAAATTTTTTATCTCTCTGAAGATGAGATAACTGACATCACCTCTTAGAGTCGGGTGGTGGCCTTCCCATTTATTACCTGACAAACCACAGACCCCAGGTATCTCTTTGATCAGGCTTCACTTCATGCTATGTGTGGTTGCTGTAGGCTCGTCTCCTTTGGACTGCTCACCATGGGTCGTCCTTCAAGTCTGGGCTCTGTTTCTTTGGCCGAATGCAGACCGTATTTTTGTTCCATCCCTTTCAAAAGTGAGAGTGGTCAGTGCAGGTGAGATTGTACTGCAAACGAATGCCCAGTGGGCTTCAGTGGTGTGTTAAGGATAATAAAGTGCTTCTACTTGCTGTTACCGTGGACTCAGAATGTCCCAGAACATTTGGCCCAGCCCCCTCATTAGGCTGAGCCCCACAGTCAAAGTAGGTTAAGGAGACCTGGGGTTTAGCCCTCCTTCTGCCACCGGCTTCTGGACCAGAAATCTATTTATTCTATCTCGTTTTTTTCCCTGCCCACGACGTGAGCTTTTTTTTTTTTTTTTTTAAAGATTTTAATTTTTATTTTATTTGACAGAGAGAGAGAGATCACAAGTAGGCAGAGAGGCAGGCAGAGACAGAGGGGGAAGCAGGCTCCCTGCTGAGCAGAGAGCCCGATGCGGGGCTCGATCCCAGGACACTGAGATCATGACCTGAGCCGAAGGCAGCGGCTTAATCCACTGAGCCACCCAGGCGCCCCCGACGTGAGCTTTTTAAGGCACGTTGTCTTCTTTACCTGTGTTTTTCCCTGCACCTTGGACCTCCGGTCCCCAGAGGCTTGCTGGTCTGGGACCCCTGGGACGGTTGTCCCCTCAACACTGTGCTGCTCCCTCTGGAGTCTTGGTGGAGGGGTGAGGTGGGGGAAAGCCAAATCTCCCTTAGTTTCTCCACCCTTAATGCCCCAGACTCTCTCACATGTGTGGGGGTTGTGGATGGACAGACTTTATCCAAGATTTGAGAACAGCGAGAAGCAATGATGATTTTAAAAAAGATAACCATAAAAATCACTATTCTCAGTGCTTAAGAGAAAAAGAATCCAAAACATTTGATAGGAGATCTCCTAAGAGATGAGCTCACACCTGGTGCCAGCTTGACGTCTGAACTCAGAGGAAGAGCTCCTCTTCCGGTTCCCCTTGGGGCAAGCCCCCCTCCTGCCCACAGTGTGCTGGGTGTTGTCCTGGGACCTGAGCTGCCCTCCCTGCTCAGGACAGCTCATGATGGTTCATGGTGGTTCATGGTGGAATGTTCCTGAAGTCACTGTGAATCACCATGGAGGGCACAGCCATCAGCAGGGGAGCATTCTCTCTGGCCCCTGGGGGTGCCTCCTCCTGAGTCTCCAGGATCCCTGGGGTCCTTTCGGTCCCTATTAACCACAGCCTGTGTTCACCACCCGAAGACCGTGGGCTCCTGAGGACGACAGGTCCCCGTGGGCAGTGCACTGTACCGACCAGGAAGAGATGTTCTGCTCAAGATGCAACATACTCTGCAGCTCTGTCCTCCATGGGGCACAGAGACATTTAGCTCCGCTGTGCATCACCTTCCTCCCGCCTTCCCGGTCACGCCCATCGGAGTGGCTGTGCAATTGAGCTGGGACTCTGCACCGTGCCTGACTGCACCGGGGCCGATTGGGCCTGGTCGCTTCCATGAACTAGATCCAAATCTCCAGGCCCGAGTTTTCCTGGAATCCTGTCCTGTTTTGGCTGGTGGGATGGAGGCCTTCAAGCAGAGGAAGAGGAGTCCAGGTGTGATAGTGACATGAACTCTTCTGGAAGAGGGAGAAAGTCAGCCTACCTTGCTTGTTCTGGCTTTTTCGGCCGAGTCACCCAGTCATTTTCTACAGGTTAAAAAAAAAAAAAAAAAAGTTTATGCTTCTTTGACTGCAGCTCAGGAATTTTTATTTTTAATTGGCAGAGTTGAATTAGCTATTCACACTCTTATGTATAGCCTTTGGCCCAAGTGGGCTCAAACCGCTAGATCGGCACGTCCAGCGTCTAAGGGCATGCACGTGGTGTGGGGCTGGAATGAGGCAGTGCTCAGCAGTGCCTGACCGGGCTTGTGTGTCTCTGATGCCCCACACCTGGGCGAGGGCCCATTCAAGGGACAAGAGTGCACCTCAGGCCTTCATTGCAGTGTTGTAATGGGGGTCCACCACTGCATAGCTGGGTGATGGCTAGAAGGATCGTTCCTGGGAGGCCTTATCTAGGACAGAGGAGTTTACCTCTCCAAATAAGACCCCTGGGGTTTGCTTGGGATTTGTTCAGGGGCTGGGGCAGGAGCTGGTGATTGAAAGGGGGTGATCTTGCAAATGACTGAGGGAGGAAGGGCTCCATGGGGTGGGCCGGAGAGCTCTGGGTCATGGTTACAGGGGACTCTCAAGGGTCATGGACCCCCTTCCAGATGTTCTCAGGAGGATAAAGCCGGGGTGGGGCAGGGGTACTGGGGAGCAAGAGGAAATCTGTAGAAACACATAGTAATGAAACAGAGTCCCTGTTCTCTCCTAGCTTTTGAGACGAGAACATTTTTTTTTTATTTTATCTTACTTTATTTTTGAAAGATTTTATTTGTTCATCTGAGAGAGAGACAGAGAGAGCACAGGCAGTGGCAGGAGCAGGGGGAGAGGGAGAAGCACAGTCCCTGCTGAGCAGGGGCTCAGAACCCCAGTGCGGGGCTTGAACCCAGGACCCTGAGATCCTGACCTGAGCCAAGGGCAGAGGCTTAAATAACTGAGCCCTCCAGACGCCCCAAGACCAGAATGCTTTAGATAACAAGTCTTTCCAATGTCTTTTAAATATCCACATGCCATTTTAAGATGCATGTTTTATTCATATTTATAATGATTTTCATATTTTTGGTTTGGGAGGGTTCACAGATTTCTAAAGGGAATGTTTAAAAGTCAGAGGAAAAGCGGCTGGTGACTTTTTTTTTTTTTTCAAATTTGTAAAATATCCTTTCCATTTTATCTGAATGCTTCTTTTTGGTTACCAAATCCTGATTTGATTAAAAGCTTCGCAATGAATACCAGTTTGGAGATTATTTGTGCTGTCTCTGTCCCAGAGAGTAAGGAGCAGAAAGAAGGGAAGGGCTGGCTTTGCAGGACCAGGAAAGGGACCCCTGTGGCAGTAAGATCAGGGGCTGGACTCGCGTCTGTCTTCTACCCAAGTAGCTTTAGAAATCACAGCTCTCCTAGAACAGCACATTGACCCCTAGCTCAAGTCACAGTAAAACGTGGTGCTATTCACTGATTTAACAGATGCTCCTGGAGTGTCTGGTCCTCCACAAAGTGTGAAAGGGTGGCCTTCTGTGAGTTGGTCAGATACAGCCACTGTCTGGCAGCCACGTGGAGCCTGGGGGCCTGGCGCTCCAGAGATCATGAGACTCGGTCTTCTGCTCCCTGCTCTCTTCTTGCCCTAAAAGAAGTACAAGGCACCTGGCACCAAGAAGGAACTAAGGACGGTTGAATCTAGGACCAGCTACTTCCTGGATGAGTGACTTAGCCTCAGAGCCTCAGGATCTGTCCCCATTAGAAAGTAGAGATGAATAGCATCTACCTGTAGGGCTGTAATCAAGGTCATGTCTCATAGGCTGGGTGCTGGAACAAGTAGGTGCTCAGAAAATGGTTGCTTTTTAAAGGCGTATTATCACTCAAGCACAGTTGTGCTTTTATTTATTTGAGATACCTTAAACTGAGCCTCGAGATAGGAAAAACCTGCAAAATGTGACCATGCTAGGGATGCCCACCCACCCCAAGAACACATGTGTATCCCGCTGCTGTCAAATCTTCCAGAAAAAGAGATCCCGAGGATGCCAAGTCTGGATAGACCCTGTAAAGGTCTCGGGGTTTCCTTTGTAGATGGCTTTCCAAGTACCCGCCATGGCCACTGGGAGAAGACTCAGGGAACTTGGGGGGGCTTTATTGAGCAGCTAAGAGGTGGCACTTGGGAGCTCAAACTCTCTGACGTGCCAGGCTTGCAAGTACAAGCAGAACAACGACCTCAGTAAGCGGAAATACTCTGGTCCTGGAAATTTCTAATAGTTGGTGTGGGATGACCCTGAGCAGCCGCAGAGACAGGATTCCTCTGCCCACGGTTGGTGACTTCCACCATCCAGGACGCAGGGGGGCGCTGCAGCCCCACTTTTCCTCCAGAGGCCATCCCTGGGTTTCCCGAAGGAGCCTTTAATCTCAGGTTTCCTTTGTGCTTGCATGATTTCACATTCTCTGTGCCTTCCTAGGTGGAAATCCCCGGGGTCCTAAGAAAACACATGAAACACCTAGAAAATGTGTGTGGTTTCTTCAAGCCAGGGAACTTAAAAAATTTTTCAGGAAATATGTTTTCCTTGAAACAAAAATTTAAAAGTATGTATCAGCCCAAAAGAGTTCTATACACCCTTTGAGAATAGTCTTCAACATACACACAGACACACACACACACACACACACACATACACACACACGTGTGCAAAACAGTGCAGTTATAAATGATTTTTATTTATTTACCAAAATGAGGCATCATTCTGCAAACTATTCACTCACTTGCTTTGTCACTTAACAACAGCCCCAGGAAACTTTTCAAGTCTTTCCCACACTTATTTATTTATTTATTTTTTCAGAGTGACTTTGTTTACATATCTGGGACCATCAAATCTGAGGTTTGAAGCCCTAAGTCATTATGATCGAAAAATGAAAGTATCGAACCCAAGAGAAGAGAGGCTTGAGATGTTTATGCTTTGGCCAGTCCAGCAGCATCTGAACAGTCTTTGTTTGCATGAGGGGTAGAAGGCAGGTGCATTTCCTAAAACAAAAAGAGGAGTTAACAACCTTTGAATTCCCTGAGGGCTGGTTCCCTCCTACCCCCACCCCACCATCCTGTCTCTTTCTGGACTGCCCAGCAGTCACATGGGCCAACCGGTTCTGCCAGGAACAGAGGTACAATCTAGCACTGTGTCTAGCTTGGAAGGCGTGGTTTGGGGTAGGGGGAGATGTGTAGAAGGTAGAAATGATAGCTCGGGCTTTTTGTCAGAAGGGCACAGGTGCAAATCCCAGCTGTTTCTTCCTGCCCAGCTGGGCGACCTTGGGCCAGTTACTGAAGCCCTCAGAGCCTTATTTGTAAAATATGGTGAGAAAAGTCCTCTGGCAGGATGGCCGAGAACAGTAAGTCAGTGCCATGGTAATATACACACATGGCCTGATACAAAGACTAGTCAATGATAACCGCCCCCTGCTCTCTTAGTGGTCAGCAAACTTCTCCTGCAAAGGCCCAGAGATGAATATTTTAGGCTTTGCAGGCTGCAGAGACTCTGTTGCAGCTGTTCAACAATAAGTAAATGAGGGTATGAGGACGTATTCCTACAAGAGTTTATTAACAAAAACAGATGACAGGGTGGGGTGGACCCAAGGGCAGGGGTTTGCTGACCCTGCACTGGGTCCATACTGTCCCCTGGAAATAGAATGTGAGCCTCGTCGGTAATAATTTTGCTTGTAGCCCCGGGAAAAAAAAGTGAAATTCATTTAAACGATAGAATTTATTTACTTTAAGTGATCTGAACTATGATTGCGCTGGGATGTAATCCATATGAATGATCACTGAGGAGGTCTTTTACTTTAAATCTTGGTGTTATTTAAAGTCATCGCGGGGGATCTTAACCTTAGGGCACAACCTCATTTATGGTGGTCACGTTTCACGTGTTCACTAACTCGACCGCCTGGTTCAAGGGTGGTCAGCCCAACTTCTCCACGGGCAGGCCATACCACTTCGTGCGCCGAGAAATTGACTTATTAGACAAAAGTCAAGTTCCAAATACGAACTAGAGGAGAACGGAAACCATCAGAGTCTGGAGCCTATAGGAAGGAGATGGCTCATTTCCCGCAAGTTCGTGTGTGTGTGCCTGTGAGTGTGCCGGACCACGAGGAGAAACATAAAGACGTCTTTCCTTCTGAGGCTTGTTGTCAAACATGTTTGAAATCCACAGCTTTACCTACTTGAGTGTTTTGTGTTTTGTTTTGCTTTTGCTTTAAATCAGGCTCACTGTGGTGTTTTGGTTCTTTCTTGTTCGGAACATGCTTGGAGGTCTGCCCAAGCTATCTGGTGATGGAACGAATGCATATCTGACACCAGCCAAGCCAGTTACTAAAAGTCACGCTGACCATTTTAAATGCACAAATCATGAATCATGGAGCGCTACATCAAAACCTAATGGTGTACGGTATGGTGGTGACATAACACAATAAAATAAAACGAATAACTCCTCCCAAGAATTTAAAAAAATGTACAAATCACCATCCCCAACTTTAAACCCTAGTCCACATTTCATTTAAAAAAATACTCATTTTACAGAGAGCAAAGTGAAGCCCAGACAGGTGACAGGCTCAATCCAGACCCATACCCTCAGTGGTGCTTTGGGATGAGAATTTGGAAATTTGGGAGCCTGGACTGGGGACAGCTCCTCCTGCCCCGGTGCCGCACAGCTGGGCGCTGGTTGGGGGGGGAGTGGGTAATTCACCCAGTGTCACAAGTTTCAGTGTCACAAGTCATGTTTGCTTGGAATTTTTGAATATGCAAAACAAAGGTAAAGAGATACTGCTTTCAAGTGTTTCGTTCTCTTCTTGATTTTTTTTTTTTTTTCATTGATTCCGACACAGTTTTTTCTGAGCCTCCCAAAACAAAGGTGAAGAAGGTTTGGCCTCTGTGTTCAAAAGAGCTCACAGCCCGGGGGCCGGTGGGGGAATGTTGCCTTTCTGTAAAAACATATCCAGGATGATTCAGAGTGAAGCGGAGGAGTTTGTTGTTGTGTCTGGCTCTTATCTCCATTATGAGATGAAAGCAGGAAACTGATAAAACTCACCTTTCTCCCTCCTGTTCTTTAGCTACACGATGAAAGAGATTTTAAATATTTTTTATAGTGAAAAAATTTTTTAAAAATATTTTGTTTGTTTATTTGACAGAGAGAGAGAGAGACCACAGTAGGCAGAGAGGCAGGCAGAGAGAGAGGGGGAAGCAGGCTCCCCACCCAGCAGAGAGCCCGATATGGGGCTCTATCTCAGGACCCTGAGATCATGACCTGAGCCGAAGGCAGAGGCTCAACCCACCTGAGCCTCCCAGGTGCCCAAAATTTTCAAGGTGCATTTTCCTGAAATAAATTCTGAGTAAACCCCACCCTCCAACTGGATTCTGTTTTTTCCCTTTCCTGCAGGGTTGGTATGAGGGACAATACACATTTTGGAATCAAGTTCACTTGGGTATACCAGATTCTACCTGCACCTTTCCTAGGCTTTGACTTGGCCATGGTTTCTAAAGACCCAGCTTCCGCATCTGTAAATTGGGGGTAATTCTGGCCTCATAAGGTTGTGATGAAGATTGAGGAGGGAGTGCATATGTTAAGAGAAAAAAAAAAGTTCAAGTGTGGGAAAATGCTTTTCTGGATGGATTTTTGATAGGAATCAGAATATAGCAAATTGAGAATAGAGGTTTCAGAATTTTTTTCAGAATATAGTTTTTCAGAATATAGCAAATTGAGAATAGAGGTGATGTCATAGTTCACTTCCTCCTCCTTCCAGAAGGGTGCGGTATGAAGCCAAGAAATGTACTCGGCGTCCCCTATTTTCTTGTCCTGATAGTTAATGACTTCGAGACGGCATTTTAAAGCTATTTTTTATCCGCCCATTCACCTCTCACTCACATATAGACTGTTGCTGTCAGGAATTTAACATTCGTGAAAAAATAGCCACATTTTTGACACTTTTTTTTTTTTTTTTTTTTTTTTTAACAAATAAGGTCTATTGGTTGTTGCCATGACAGCCAAACACTCTGCTGTCAGCTATCAGGGTGAATTATTAAGGATCTTTGTTGAGGACATCATCAGTAAACACACCCGTCCTCCAGGGGAAGGTAACAGGGCTCTCACAGCACAAGCGGTCACAGCGCTGGGAGTGCGGGGGCTGCTTGCCTCCTCATCCTGCCCACGGGGGGAAGACCGGGATGAGCCAGCCATTTGCCTGGGATCCTCTTCCGCAGAAAAAGAGCCTATTCTTCTGGCGTTTTTTTTCTTCAGGTTATGTAAAAGGTGTCCGAGTCATTTTCCCAGAAGCAAGAGGCTTAAACTGGCGCTTTCTTTCATTCCCAGAAAGGTTTGACCCATTCCTGCTCAGGTAATCCTGCCCACGGATGAAGACAGCCGTCTATGGCGACTGGTTGACCAGGAACAGGTTCATAGAGCAGTTCTGTGAGAGAATGGGGGAGGCCACTGAAAGAGGAGAAAGTCAGAAAGTGTATGTTTGAAATTTATGGAGATATACATGGCTAACCTCATTTTTATTTTAAAATAAGAAGCACAGGGCGCCTGGGTGGCTCAGTGGATTAAGCCTTTGCCTTCGGCTCAGGTCATGATATCAGGGTCCTGCGATCGAGCCCTGCATTGGGCTCTTTGCTCAGCAGGGAGCCTGCTTCCTCCTCTCTCTCTCTGCCTGCCTCTCTGCCTACTTTCAATCTCTCTCTGTTAAATAAATAAATAAAATCTTCAAAGAAAAAATAAGCACAGCATGTTAGTCGTGAATAAGCTTCTCAGAAAGTAATTTTAAGACAACTTACTGAACCTTTCGGAACCTCAGTTTCCACATATATAAAATGGGTTTAGGAATAGAATTAAATCGGGACACCTGGGTGGCTCTGTCGGTTAAGCATCTGCCTTCCACTCAGGTCATGATTCCAGGATCCTGGGATTGAGTCCCAAATCGGGCTCCTTGCTTAGTGGGAGTCTGTCTCTCCTTCTGCCTGCTGCTCCCCCCTGCTTGTGCGCTCTCTGACAAATAAATAAAATCTTAAAAAAAAAAAAAAATAGAACCAAATCTCTGAGGGGTGGTTTTGAGGATAAATTCACAGAAAGTGTGTGGAGCTGCTCCTGGCACAGCAAGCCCCTTGCTCGGTTCACTGTTGTGATAAAATGATTGATCTCGAAGTCATGTATCAATATTTCTCCGATGTAGCCAGATCTCCTGAAATCTATTAGGATATTCAAAATACAACCATTTAAAGCTGGTTCTATTTTCATTTTCACGGGTAAGCAGTGATTGTCTTTTGCTTTCTTCTACAAGAAAGTGCTTGAAGCTGCCATCCAAGTAATACCATCTGCCCGTCTTCGCTTTTGTGTTGAGATTTGGTTGACACGAACATCCCTGAATCTCGTGGCAGTGGTGGCTGAGGGCGTCCACGTCTGAAAATATCTAGAAAATGGATACGTTTTAAAAGAGACAGTTGCTCTTCTGAGACAGTGAACGAGTGAGGCGTGAGAGGAGGCAAGATGGCTGGTGTATTCCATGGAGAGAAAAGCCTGGTGGTGTGAGAGAAATGTAGCCAGGAGCATAATGAAGGCCCAGAGAAAGTTTTCACAGGTGCTTCTACGGCTTCCTTTCTGTCTTCTCTGCCTAAATTCTTCAAATTCTGATGAGATAAATTCCTCTTCGGTAACGATTTAAAAAAAATAAAAGATTATAGAAGTCTGGTTAGAAGATGCTAAGAAGAATCCAGGGAACCAGACAGGAATGAAACCAAGCTCTGTGTCTTTGAAGGAACACACCCGGGGGAAGAGCCAGTCAGGAAAGCAGGTGGGCTGGCCTGCTTCCTGTGGAACTGGCCTTCCAAGATAACTTACAGGTCCCCAACAATGGATCTTTTTTTTTTTCCTTTTTTTTTTTTTTTAGCATCTTTTTGAAAATTGTGTTATGTTAGTCACCATACAATACATCATTAGTTTTTGATGTAGTGTTCCAAGATTCATTGTTTACGTATAACACCCAGTGCTCCATGCAATCTGTGCCCTCCTTAACACCCACCACCAGGCTCACCCATTCCTCACCCCCCTCTCCTCTAAACCCTCAGTTTGTTTCTCAGAGTCCACAGTCTCTTCTGGTTTGTCTCCCTTTCTGATTCCCCCCCTCCTTTACTTTTACTTTCTTTCTCCTAATGTCCTCCGTGTTATTCCTTATGCTCCACAAGTAAGTGAAACCATATGGTAATTGACTCTCTCTGCTTGACTTATTTCACTCAGCATAATCTTCTCCAGTCCCGTCCATGTTGACACAAAAGTTGGGTATTCATCCTTTCTGATGGAGGCTTAATACTCCATTGTATATATGGGCCATATCTTCTTTATCCATTCGTCCATTGAAGGGCATCTCAGCTCTTTCCACAGTTTGGCTATTGTGGCCATTGCTGCTATGAACATTGGGGGTGCAGATGGCCCTTCTTTTCACGACATCAGTATCTTTGGGGTGAATATGGTGAAATTGCAGGGTCATAGGGAAGCTCTATTTTTAATTTTTTGAGGAATCTTCACAGTGTTTTCCAAAGTGACTACTCCAACTTGCATTCCCACCACCAGTGTGAGAGGGTTCTCCTTTCTCCACATTCTAACATCTTTTGTTTCTTGCCTTGTTAATCTTTGCCATTCTAACTGGTATAAGGTGGTATCTCAATGTGGTTTCAATTTGGATTTCCTTGATAGCTAATGATGATGAACAATTTTTTCTGTATCTGTTAGCCAGTGGATCTTTAAGGTGTTGGGAAAAGACCATTTCACTGCCAGTTATCCTCCTCTGCAGGGTCCTCTGCCTGGGAAGAATGGGAGGCATACCACTTCAAAAACTGTGGGCTTTAGAACCCAACAGACTAGCTGTGTGGCCTTGGGGGAAATGCCTAACCTCTCTGAGCCTCAATGGGCTCATCTGAGGAAAGAGAGACCATCATATTTTCCCAACAAGGTTGTCATGAGGATGAAATGAGAACCACTCTGTGACACATCTGTCATATTGTAGGCCCTCGAGTGTGAGTCCACTTCTGTCTGTTGAACAAGCTGTCTTCTTCCTAATTTATACAGGGGAGGGCAGGGATGGCCTGAGCTGGGAGATTTACTGGCCTAAGTTATAAGTTAGAAAGGGGTGAAGGGAAGAGCTTTCATTTCTGCATATTTCTATTTCACTCTCATTAGTTTCCTCTGAGGCCCATATATGGTATGACTTGTCAGTCCTTCAGTATGTGGCTATCCTTGTATAAACCACGTATTTCCAGGACATTTAACCAAGTGCCTTTCTGTAAGCAGATAGTTATCTGTTTGGCTCTCAGTAGCGTAGGGAAAGCCATGTTGTCCTGAGACTCTGTAGCTGGGGGCTTCCTGGCCGTGGCATATCACCTTGACCTCTCTAGGCCTTTTTTCCTTGTTTCATATGTAAAATATGAGGTTGATGATTAGGTTTTTTTTTTTTTTTTTATGGCCTTTGATCTACTTCTATTTTTATTTTTATTTTTTCAGCGTAACAGTATTCATTATTTTTGCACCACACCCAGTGCTCCATGCAATCGTGCCCTCTCCAATACCCACCACCTGGTTCCTGGTTCCTCCAACCTCCCACCCCCTGCTCCTTCAAAACTCTCAGAGGTGATTAGGTTTTAAAAATCCTTTTACATAACCCCCAATTCTGTGGCTCAAGCCCTCAGTTCTTTGTATAATTTTCCAGTAGCACCAGTAGATAAATGGCCTGACTTCTGGGATGGTGTTTTTCTTCCCTAAAGTTGGTAAATCTGAACATCCAGAAGTTGGGACAGTGAAGAATGGGTCACAGTGGCCAGTATGCATCTAACTCAGCAGGCAAGCTAGCTTCAGTGAAGAATGTGGGTTCTCTAGTCCACTGCGCCCAAAGCTGAAACTGTCGGAGACTCAGGATTCTTGGATGCAACACATGTTGTCATTTCGAGTTATGCCCCGATGCTGTGCAGATGGCCTCTGGGTTGGTCTTCCTTATTCGAGAAGGAGGAAGGGCCTACTCACTTGTCTATACATGACTTTTCTAAAACTCACAGGATCCTAAGGATGAGATCAGAATTCGGACAAACCAGGAAAAAAGCCACATGGATGAGAAAAATCATATCCCACGTGGGATCTGAGGTCATCCAGAGTTTGGCAAATAAAGGTTTTAATACATTTCTGTTAAAATATTTCTGGTATGACTCTGTTGTTTCAAAGAATCATTCCCAGCTCAACAGTCATCCAACCACTGGTCCAAACTGCATTTAACAAGAGAGCTTCTATTAGTTTTTTATGTCTTGTTCTTGGATCCCATGAGATTTGTGTACCTGGCAATACCATGTTCTCCTTTTTTGTCTCGTGTGAGTGCATTTTTTCTTTAAAGCAACCAGATAAGTCCTGAGTGGGACAGTGGAGGAAGATGATGGGTTATTACTAAACTTTATTGGGTTGTGGCAATACAGTTTCTCCAAGGTCTTCCCCCCCTTTTTAAAAAGATCTTATTTATTCATTTGAGAGAGAGAGAGCATGAGAGAGAGAGAAAGAGAGAGGACAAGCAGGGTAGAGGGCTAGAGGGAGAATCAGACTCCCTGCTGAGCAGGGAGCCCAATGTGGGATTCCATCCTAAGACCCTGGGATCATGACCTGAGTCCAAGACAGATGCCCAACCAACTGAGCCATCCAGGTGCCTGCCAGTGGTCCCTTTTATCCCGTTGACTGTCAGTGCTCCAAACATGCCACTGGACAGCTGCCTTCCCTTCAGCCCTAAGAAGCTCCATGGGTCTGGTCTAGAGGGAGATGTCACTAGTGAGATGGTATCATGCGGGCCACGCCTCAAAACACTAGCACTGCTCTCTGGAATCCAACTGGGCACATTCAAGCACAGTCTCTGCATCAGGCCCTTTGATAGGTGTTAGAAAGAAGTAAGATAGGGTGTTTACTTTTAAGTGGTTTGTACCATTAAGAGAGCAACAATGTGTACAGAACATACCCTACGCCAGGCATTGTTTTAAATGCTTCATGTATGTTCATGTGACATTTAGAATGACCCCAAGAGGGAGGTAGGATTATTATCACTCCTGTTCTAGATGGGAAAGTGAGGCACAGGAAGTTAAGTAACTAGCTCATGTATGTAGCCTGCGAGCCGCAGGGCCCGAATCCAGACCCAAGCAGTTGACTCGAGTCTGGGCTCCGTCCCCCAGCTCATAGGTTCCTTTTCTCCGAGGACCCCAGTGACATTATCTCCTTAATCCTTGTCATCTTTTTCTTCAGTCTGCTCTCTTTCATAACACAGGTTAGAAAAATAATGTTGCTCAAAGCAAAACAAACAACAAACACCTTTCTGTCCAGAAGGCACAAGGCAAAAGTCTAAACAAAAAGTAAAATCACTCATCATCTCATTCTGGCTCTCATTTTAGTTTATGTCCTTTCAATCTGTGCGATTTGTTATTTTGGTCGATATCTACATTTTCAAGTCTGCGCTTTCCATTGAGGATTATGTCAGGTTTTCTTTTTCTTTTTCCCACTATATACTTTTTCGATATAACTCTCATGACTTCATTGGCTTGCGTGTTTTGAAATCATAGTTACACCAGACATTGACATCAATCCCTTCTTGCTGGGCATTTAGATTAGCAATCCCTTCTTGCTGGGCATTTAGGTTACTTCTGACGTTTTATTGTCCTAAGCCACACTGTCTTGCACATCTTTGTATATACTTTTTTTTTTAATATACATTTGATAATTTCCTTAGGTGGTTGGAGGATTTTAACTTTTGTAATGTTTAGGTGCAGAAAGTAGAATCAGATTTCAGAATCAGGTTTAAATGGACCATCTAAGTTCTTTTCACTTCCAGAGAGCTGGAAATGCTCACCATAAGTGTCTGAAGCATGTGATAAGCCAGTCATTCCTCTTCTGCGTTTTTTTTTTAAGATTTTATTTATTTATTTGACAGAGGGAGATCACAAGTAGGCAGAGAGGCAGGCAGAGAGAGAGAGGAGGAATAGGTTCCCTGCTGAGCAGAGAGCCCAATGCGGGACTCGATCCCAGGACCCCGAGATCATGACCTGAGCCGAAGGCAGCGGCTTAACCCACTGAGCCACCCAGGTGCCCCCCTCTTCTGCTTTTTAAGAGAAACGGGAAGACTTATGATTTGGGGCTTTTGGAATTATAGGACATCTTCTTCCCGACAAATGGATTCATGATTCCAGCAAAGGTTAACGAAACCAAGACATAGCTGGTCTGGTTGCCTCTTCTCACCCCGCTTGAAGAATCACCCAGTGGGATGACGGAACATCAAACACATGAGGATCAGGAAGACAATAGAACAGGTTGAACAGGAACTTTGCAGACATGGAAATACAGAGAGACTGACAGGCCAGGAGGGAAAACACAGTGTGAGGTAAATGGAGGTAAAGGTCTGTCAAGCAACAGACGACTCCATGGAAGGGGCCCATTCCCAGTGGGTGACTTTGCAGCTATAGAGAGCTGAGTCTGAAGCCTTACTTTCCTTTTGAGTTGCTGTGTGATCTCACATGAGTTATTCAGTCTTTCTGAGCCTCAGTATCTTCATCTGTAAAATGGGCACGTTTTAGTTCTTGCTTCACAAAGTAGTTGTGAGTCTTTAATCGGATTGTGTGAGCAAAAGTTTAACAATTGTGTGTTGGCTGCTTTGTGCAAGGCAATGGACTATACCATGTTTGTAGGTTTGTCAGCATCAACATCACTCGGTGGGGGGAGGGGATTATGTGGGTCAGTGCTTGCACGCTGTTGATGACCATGCAAACCGTTCTGCTTTTTTGGGAAAGATAAGAATTTAAAAGGTGCCATGTGACATTTATGAGGAATGAATGTTACACTTTATCTTCCTGAAGCCCAAGGGAGGCTTGTCTTGGAATTTCCCATCTACTTTCTGAGGCAAATGAGGAGAGTTTGGGGGCCTCTGCTGAGGGGCTGGTGTCTGCTTCAACAATAGGGTGGGCATGACTGGAGAGGCTTATGGCTTCTACTTCAACATTCCTCTGGTGTTTTTTAAAAAAATCACATTTAGAGCTCGCTCTGTATTAAGATTCTTTGGGGGGCTTTCCTCAAAGGGAAAGAAGGGGGAAACTTTATTGGCTCAGGTCCCTGGGATTTCTAGGGAGTCAGTGGTCACAGACAGAGCAGGATCCGGGGCTCACATGCTGCTATTGAAACGCTGTTTCCCCTTCCCATCTCTTGGCTGGGCCTTCTTGGGCATCTTTGTTTCAGGCACCAACGTGTCTGGCAGCCCGAGGCTTACAGCATCCTCTCAGGTAATGACCCCAGCGATAACAAGTGCCTCATTTCTGCTGCTTCCAGGAAAAGGCCCAGGGAACCATCTCTTGAGCTGGATGTTGCTGGAGTCGCACCCCCATTCCTGGGCTGGCCATGGGTTGTCTGGCCAGATCTGGATCCCTGCATTCACCTCTGCAGAGCCAACAAAAGGGGGGAGCGTGTCCCCAGTGGGATGCTTGGAAGACATAAAAGCCAAGAAAAGAGGGGAAAGGAAGGGAGGGAGGGAGAGAAGAAGGGAAAAGGAAAGGAAATACAGGACTTCTACAAACTCCGACGTCTCTCGTAATTAGGTGCCTTACACCTGCGCTCTGCTGTGCTGAATCCCGGCTTTTATCCACGACTTTTTTTCTTGTCTTTTCCACCTACACCCCGACGTCTGCGTGATTTTAAAGACAAGTGTTGCTTTTCATCACCTCGGCTTCCGCGGTTGCTGTGAAGCCCGCTTCTGGAAGCTCAGGGTGTCATTAGTAGCATACCAGCCACCCCGTGCCGCTTAACGTCTCCCTGCAGACTCTAAAAATACCCAGAGGCACTCAAACAAACAGCGAGGCGCTGTATGCGCAGGCGCGGGCTCATCCCGCCGGCCAGGTCTCTAAATTGCCTTAACACCGCTGCTGTCTGGAGAGCCATCGGCTCACAGGGCTCTGTCCTTTATTTTTTACTTTTCCTTTTGGCTCACCTATGCTGCTGTTGATGCAGAGGAGAAAGAAAAGGTTAATGATGCAACAGAATTGACTGGAGGAAAGGGAAAGAGGGAGACAGACACCAGGCTTGGTCCCACTGTGTTCGCCGCTTGGTATAGACCTGAACTAGGATGTGTCAAGAGATCAGACCAGTCCAGGGAGCTGCAAAGATTAGCTGGGATTTAAAATAAAACTCTTTAACAGGAGGTCACCTAGAATAACGCTCACGTATGTATCCGTGAAGAGGCCTGCGGACCAGATCCAGAGAAGGTTAGTGCTTACAGATGAGCCCCAGGGCCACAACCTGGGGTGGTTTTTCAAAGGCGAAGCAAAAATCGGTCTCCTTTCTGTGGAAGTCTTAGGTGCAGCTGGGCTCTCCAGGGAACCGAGGTCTTTCTTGGGTCAAGGAGGGTGTCCCATTTTATGGAGCCGAGTTGGCGTCACCTGTCCTGTGTCTAAGAGTTTGGGGACCTGCCTGGTGCTGGTTGTCTTATCAAACCCATGAGCACTTGAGTTTTTTGAAACCTGGCCAAGGGATTAAATGATAACATTCGATGGGTTATGAAAATATGTGAGTCATTGCAGATGTGACCTTTTAAAGATTGCCTGCAGAAGTCAGATGTCTCCTTAACAAGGTAATGAACCTGAACCCAAAGTAAGCATGCAAGTGAAGTCTTTTGCTATTGTGCTTCAGTGGAATCTATTAGATGTCCCTTGTGATCATCATGGAAAGGTGAAAGAAAACACACAGCTTTTTACCAACTCTATGGATGTGTGCACTACAGGGAACATTTGTTTTAGCTATTGGGGACTGCCACGCGATGAATAGATTGCCCAGAAGTCGCTCTCAGAGCAACCTTTCAGCTGGCTGGTTTTATGGCAGGATTCTGGGATTTAAATTAAAAAGTTAAGCCTTGCAGGGTAAGCATGAGTAAGTTCTTGGGACAGAATGTACTCAGCATTGTTTCCATCCATACATGAGTGGAGGAAGCGTATGTACCCTGGACATATGCTTCTCATTGGAAAATGCGATCAAATGTCTCTCTCTGGACTGGCTCTCCAGGAAAGTCTTTGGCACCTTCTCAAGCCTAAAGTGAAGGCTTCTAAGCTCCCAAATTGTTAGGTGGTCTCTACCAAGGAACATGTCACAGGCTCTTTGTGGGTGGGAGTTTGCTCTTTGTGGGTGGGAGTTTGCTCATCTAGGATTCCATGTCTGCCTTCTTTAAAAAAAAAACCAAAAACCCAAAACAAAAAACAAAAACAAACCTGCATTGTTTATTTCAGAGGAAATTCCTAAATGTGGCAGAAGCTTTGACTAGTTTTGTGAATCTGGGCAGCTGTAATCACAGTGTTAGTAATAATAGCAGCAGCTGTAACAAGAGCTGACATTTCTTTTTTTAAGATTTTATTAATTTATTTGACATAGAGATGGAGAGATCACAAGTAGGCAGAGAGGCAGGCAGGGGGGGCGGGGGAAGCAGGCTCCCTGCCGAGCAGAGAGCCCTATGCAGGGCTCGATCCCAGGACCCTGAGATCATGACCTGAGCCGAAGGCAGCGGCTTAACCCACTGAGCCACCCAGGCGCCCCAGAAAGACCCCTTTTGTCCTCCACCCCCAGCCCCCGCTCTTCTCAAACACATTTGAGAGCTTCTTGTTTTATGCTAAGCGATTAAACTTTATGGAAAAGAAGTGGACTGTTAAGAGCTGCTCATAAAGACACACGTGGCCCACGCCAAGTGGGAAAGGGGAGCTGTTTTGGAGAGAAAGATTTTTCCCAAACCCTGCTGGGTGTCTGACAACCTTAAACCTCTTCAGCTCCGTCAGCATTAATGTCCTCATTTTGTGGCCTTTCCTCTGTTTTTGGGCGAAGATGTGTGATAGGCAGCAGAGAGCTGCTTTAAGACTGCGGTCTTCCCCGGAGGCAGTGCCCCCCGAGTGTCCTGCGTGTCATCATCCAAACAGCGTTTCAGGATAATCAGTCCCTGAAGTAATACTATGCAAAGGCATCAGGTCCCTTCCCCTCGAGCCTGCGTCTTAGGATCTGGGGAATCTGTCCTTTCCTAAATTCACGTATTGCTTTTTCCTTCCAGACTGTGGAATCCTAAACCAGGACTGGAATGTGTTTTGGGGATTGGAGGCAGGGGTATTACTGATTATATTTCCAAGTGTGAAATCAGTGGACTCGGGTTGGATGGAGGGGAGTTTGCCTGGTTCCGTGTGGCTTTGTTCTTCTGGCTGAAATGACTAAGGGAACTTCCAATTGCAATGCTGGTTTCGTGCGCCCCTGCACAGGTGTTTTCATTTAGAAATACCCATGTCATGAAACAGCCTGGGAACTGGGTTTCTTTTCTTCTTCTTCTTTTTTTTTTTTAAATTAACATATAATGTATAATTTGTTTCAGGGGTACAGATCTGTGACTCATCTGTCTTACACAATTCACAGCCTTCACCATAGCACATACCTGTCCAATGTCTATCGCCCAGCCACCCTATCTGACTCCAAACCCCCAGCAACCCTCAGTTTGGTTCCTGAGATTAAGTCTCTTACAGTTTGTCTCCCTCTCTGATTTCATGTTGTTTCATTTTCCCTCCCTTCCCTTATGATCCTCTGTCTTGTTTCTCACATTCCTCACATCAGTGAGCTCATATGATAATTGTCTTTCTCTGATTGACTTATTTTGCTTAGCATAATACCCTCTGGTTCCATCCATGTCATTGCAAATGGCAAGATTTCATTTCTTTTGATGGCTGCATAGTATTCTGTTGTATATATATACCACATCTTCTTTGTCCATTCATCTGTTGATGGACATCTAGATTCTTTCCATAGTTTGGCTATTGTGGACATTGTTGCTATAAACATTCGGGTGCACGGACCCCTTTGGATCACTACATTTGTATCTTCGGGGTAAATGCCCAGTAGTGTGATTGCTGGGTTGTAGGGTAGCTCTGTTTTCAACTTTTTGAGGAGCCTCCATGCTGTTTTCCAGAGTGGCTGCACCAGCTTGCATTCCCACTAACAGTGCAGGAGGGAACCCGGGTTTCTTAAAGAAAAGCCCACCTTGGAATAAAGGGAAGGGATGTTTGCAGTTTCCTAGATAATTTAGATCATGTGGATCTCCAAAATAGATGACTGAGGTCAAAAAAACAAAGAAAACAAGCAGAACAAGGGACGCCTGGGTGGCTCAGTTGGTTAAGCAGCTGCCTTTGGCTCAGGTCATGATCCCAGCGTCCTGGGATCGAGTCCCACATCGGGCTCCTTGCTCCGCAGGGAGCCTGCTTCTCCCTCTGACTCTGCCTTCCACTCTCTCTGCCTGTGCTCGCTCTCACTCGCTCTCTCTCTCTGACAAATAAATAAATAAAATCTTTAAAAAAAAAAAAAACAAGCAGAACAAACAAAACAAAACAGGCCAACCAACAAGCAGAAACTACTCTGCTTGTCCGGGGTGTAGATGATCTGGATTTGATAAACGTGACAGGCACGATCATTGGGATGGGGCAAAACCTGCATGAATATGCCCGCTCTAACCTGTCTTTGAGGGTTACTTTTCAGGGGTCCCTGAGAGGAGGTTCATGTCGTCTTAGCTGCTGGATGATTTTTTTTTTTTTTGAACCATGCATTTTTTTTTTTTTAAACCAGCATTCCTTGGATGCAGGAAGAATGGAGGGAGCCTGGGCTTCACCCATCTAGAAGATCTGGGCTTACATTCTGGTGTGGCTACTTAGCCTTTTGATTAGGCCACCTTTCTGGGCCACAGCTGCCTCATTTGCATACAGAGCTGTCACCACGCCCCTTTGATATTGATCAAATGGAGCCGCGGATGTAGAGCATCTGGTTGGTAGTGTGGAGAGGATTAAATGAGCTAATGCAGGAAGAATGTTTACTGCCTTGCTGCACATAGCTGGCGGGAACCATGCCTTTGTTTCTTCTTTACCCCGTTGGCTGCCAGCCCTTATGACCCTCATGAAGACCCTTACGTCTCTCTGGCCTGCCAGTTGGCCCATGTGTGCCAAACCTGCCACGTTTCTGGAAGCTCACCCCTGCCTGCAAAGTAGTTCCTTCAGCTTCCAAGTGATCCAAGCCTTTCCTGGCCAGCGGCCCTTGACGTGTGGGGGTCGAATAAATTTGTAGAATAGCATCGCTGAGGATTTGAGTCCTAGAGAAAGACAATAGAGTCACATCTTCAAGCACATGGAAGTAATCTGTTCTTCTGAAGCAGACCCAGGCTCCGAAATCGAAGTGCTGCCAGCTTTTTGGGTGGCTGTTGTTATTCACAATTTAAAACAGAGCTGATGCCGAATCAAGATGAATACTTATTTGCACAAATAGGGGGAAATAATATAATTATAAAGATCAATGCGTTAGTTTCTAAACTGAGAATGTCAGTGGTTTTGATCCTCCCGTCATTTGAAAGTTTAGTTTGTTTTTTCAACACTGAATTAAAAAAATTTTTTTAAGATAATTTTAGACTTAAAAGAAGAATTGCAGAAGTAAGACAGAAAGTTCCCAGGTGCCCCTCTCTTGGCTTCCTGTAATGGTCACATTTCACACAACCACAGAACATTGGTTAAAATCGAGAAATTAACTCTGCTCCAATACAGTTAGCGTAGAACTATTTTGGATTTTCCTAGTTTTCCCACTAAGGTCCTCTCTCTGTTCTGGGATCCAGTTCAGGGTCCCACAATGCATTCAGTTCTCTTCTCCTCCCCAGTGACCGTTGCTTAGGTCTTTCCTTGTCTCTCATGACCTTGACATTTTTGAAGAGGACTGATTGGTTACTTTGTAACACGCCTCTCAATTTGGGATCATCTGATAGTTTCTCCATTCCTAGCCTTTTAGTTGACTGTTCTGCATATACTTTGGTGTCCAGGCTGGGGATCCAGTGACAAAAATGGAAACTTCAAGTCCTAAGAAATTATCGACTCATTTCTGAGACTAGCCTGGCTGGTTATTATAGATCCTGGAGGTTAAGAATATAGTCTTCAGAGCCAGAGGACCCGAGTTCCATTCCTGGCTCTGAGACTTACCTGCTTGCTGTGTGACCTTGTGAATGTTACTTGACCTCTCTGTGCCTTGATGTGCTCACCTACAAAATGGGAATGATCTAGAATTGATTTCTTAGGGTGCGGGTGAAGATTAAGTGAGTTAAGGCACAACGTACCTAGAGCAATGCCTTGCACAGAGTGATCACTGAGCATCTCTTAGCTGTTACCATGGCTGCATCCTCAGGAACCCCACCCCAAGTCCGGGTCCAGTGACCTCCTGATGTCACTCCTCAGATCTGCACATTCAGGCATGGCTCTGACCACAGTGATGAGTTTGCAGCAGTGCCCTGGGGTTTGGGAACACAGTCTTCATGTCCCATCTAGAAAACCTGTTTCCATGATAGGATGTTGAATCTGGCCTGCCAGGGCCACATGCAAGTTCAGTCTCCAGGGCCTCCTGGCTGTGTGCTTGTTGCATCCAGATGCCCTTTCTGTCCTCTGCTTTTCTGCCCCTTTTGTTCTACATTCCCCTGGTGGCATCCTGTCTTCACCTTGTTCCTCTGAATTCACACAAGGCAGGGAGGCAGTTGGATTGTACACCCAGCTTCTCTAGAAGGACTGGCTGGGCTTAATTCCCATCCCCACACTTAAAAATTTACTTAGCTCTCTGTGCTTTATCATTATTATTATTATTATCTCTAAAAGGGCTAATGTTAGTAATTATTACCGTTAAGTTGACCGAGGCTTAAACATTCTGTGAGTCACCACTGTAAATGTTACCCCTATTGTTCTATTTAATCCTCATCACATCTGTGTGACATAACTATTTGCATGATCCCATTTTACAGATGAGGAAACTGAGAAGCAGAAAGTTTAAGTAGCTTGCCCGAGATCACAGAGCTAAGATATAGAGCAGTCGGGATTCAAACCCAGCCTGGCTTTGGAACCCAGATTCTTGCTTAGTAGGCCCATGGCCACAAGGGGTCTCAGAGGGTTTCTGCGGGGGTTAAATAAGATCATCTGTGTAAAGCACTTAGCAAAGTGCCTGGCTTAGAGTTAATGCTCAGTAAACTTTAGCTATTATTAATCCCATGATCTGATTTCTGTGGCTCCTGGTTCACATGATTCTGGGACGCAGCTTCTCAGTATTTGTTCACGGACCTGGTGCTCTGCACATTTGAGCGGTGGGCAACTGGCCCAGTCCCCAGACCAGTGTACCCTCTACCCATGCTGTTTTGGCCCTATAGCCCCCTGCATAGCCGATGGGATCATCCACAGCCCCCTACCTTGATACAGCTGAGCCTCCTGTCCTCTTATCTATTTCCAATCTACTCAGTTTCTGGTGTTTTCACTTTTCTTCTGCTTAGTTTCCCCTGGTACCTCCAACCTTTGCTTTTCTTCTCTGTCCCTGGTTTTTCGGGCTTCTTGCCCTCACCCACAGGCTGGCCTCATGCCTGCCCCAGACCCGCTGCTTCCTGTCCCCATGCTGGGTCCCTGGGATTTGTCGTGTGGCACAGTCTGGTCCAGGTCCTTGTGACTGGCCCCCCTGCTGGGTCTGCCCAACTGAGAAGGGGCTGTTCTGGAAATGGCAGTCCTTGGCCGTGGGCCTCGAGGGCTGAAAGAAGGGATTCAAGGAGAAAAGAGTACAGAAGGACAGCTGCAGGAGGGACAGGCGGGAGGCGGCCAGCATTTTGTTCTCTGGTCCCGGGACGCCCTTTCCCTCATTCTGTGACTGGAGGCCCTTCGTGTTGCCCTGCGCTCTGTGCCAGCCACTGTGCATGCGAGGAGGCCTTCGCCAAGCCCCGGACACAGCCTAGGTGCTGCTTCGATGGGTCCCGGTGCTTCTAGACCCCGCAGGCCTGAATCTCTGACCGCGCTGTGAGGCGGGGAGACGTCCTAGGCAGAGTCCGGGTGCTCCAGCCAGACTGCCTGGGCTTTCATCCCCAGCTCCCAGGTGCTAATGAACTCAGGCAAGTTCCTGAAATCCTCCAGGCCTCAGTTTCTTCATCTGTAGAATGGAGCCCTAAGGGCACCTTCCTCACAAAGTGGGACCTGAGACTCTGCATTGGCATCTCCCAGGGGATACTTGCTTAAGCGTCCTTTCATTAGCAAGAAGTTGGGCACATTAAGGGAGCTCATTGGACTTCTGACAATTCGGTAAAGAATGAAAACTACAGAAGTGATGCCTCTGGCGTCATTGACATGGTGCCTCTCCGAAAGCCCTCAAGTGAGGTCACGGAGTCTTCCTTTGCAAAGATTGCTAGGCATCTTTGCCAGATTCTGGGACTGATTTGCTGGGACTAAGAGAAACAAGGTCACAGGTTCAAATCCAGCTTCTCAGGAGACCAGGCGGCTGTGTTTGCTCCGAAGTTGTAGACTGTGTCTCAGTAGCCATCGGCCACTGTAGTCATACAACAGGGCGGGTGAGGGAATGAGACGGATCCTCGGGAGACCGAGGGCTGAGGTTTGCTGACTTTGCCACCCAGTGAGGGCGTGGTGCAGCAGGACTCAAACCCATGCTTGGCCGGCTAGAAGATCTGTGCTCTCGGTAACTGAGCCCCATGTGGTCAGGATCCAGGCAGACGATAGAGCCTCACCACAGGGGTGAGCTGGGTGCTCCATGAAATGAGAGATGATTTCAGGGGGCACAGGAGATGACTAGAGGAGCACTGATGGCAAATTCAGGGATGTCACATCATATGGTGAGAGGGTCATTTCCTTTTTGAATTCTTTAAACCTTTTTGATTAAGACAAGGCTTAAACAGGTGCTGCTGTGTTTTGCTGCTGACCCCAAACCTTTCAACTTCCCTTTAAATTTGTGTGTGTGTGTGTGTGTGTGTGTGTGTGTGTGTGTACACAGCATGCTTAGTATGGAGCCCAGTGCGGGGCTTGAACCCACGACCCTGAGATCAAGACCTGAGCTGAGCTGAGATTGAGAGTTGGATGCTTAACCGACTGAGCCACCCAGGCGCCCCTCAACCTCCCTTTTAAACAGAGAGGGGGCAGGTGGCAGAAGACTCAGCAAGCAGACCTAGTTAAAAGTCATTGAACGTGTTCTTGGTCATGCGCATTTTCGTGACCCCCCCTTCTAGTTGTCGGTGCTACTGGTTTTCCATGGATTGAAGTAATGCAGAAATTCCTCTAGGGATGCACACGTTTAAGGACAAAGGATTGGTTAGCGTTAAGCACTAGTAAGTAACGGATAGCCGAGATGGCATTCAGATATGGCAAAAATAGCTGTGTGGCCTCTGTGAGTGACCCGGGCGTGGGAAATGCTGTGACAGACCGTGAGGACGGTCCAGCCTGATGCCTGATAGCACGTGGTGCACACGCAATAAATGTCATGGACAGAGGAAAGGGGGAGGGCAACTCTCGCTTCTGACATGGGAGTAGGAGAAAAGAAATGAGCCATTTGCAAAGTGGATGAGACAGACTTTCCCTTGAGAGTTTGGGCCTGGACTTCGCTTGTTCTCGAGGCTGATGGATCCAGTAGGGGATGGAGAAAATGAAGTTGGCGGTGGTCCTCGGTGAATCAGAGGGCGAGTGCCGGGAATGGAGCATGGTTCTCAGGGTCAGATTTTGCAATGAAGGGGGCAGCTCCAGATGAGGGGAAGGGATTTTCCCCGAGGTCGCCTGGCCACTGTGTGACTAGTGCTTTCAACTGTCTCTTGGCCCTGCACAAGGCCCTGTGAGCTACAGAGGAAGAGAAAAAAGTAAATAATCATCTCCCAGTTCAAGGAGACCCAGGCTATGCTGTACGATTTTGCCCTCAGACAAGTACCATTTGGAAGGTAGATAGCCTGGGTCTCCCATGACAGAGTCAGTCAGAAAGGTCCCCCAGGAGTGACAGGCCCTGTATCAGTCAGCTCTCACCAGGTTATGTTTCTGTAATAACAAGCCCCAAATCTCTGTGGCTTGCAGCTACAAAGTCTCCTTCTTGTTTCTGTTACATCTGGTTGCAGGACACCGGTTGCAGGTGTCCTCCCTGTATCCCCCATGCGGGACCCTGGCAGAAGATGCAGCCCCGACCTGGGTTGTCCCTCTCTTGTAGCAGAGAGAGGAGAAGAGCCATGGCAGAACTATGAGAAGGTTCTCGATGCTGCTTCTGGGAGAGATCATGTGTTCCTTCTATTCTGTGTTGGTCTGGGTTCCTAGGAGAAGATTCTAGATCCTAGAAGTGGGGAAGTGGAAGGCAGCCAGGTGAAGGCAGGGTGTCAAGTCTGCTACCAGTGTGGGCAACTCCTGTTTAATCCCATGGGAGAAATTCACAGAGATGGGACAAATCATAAGCTCGGTTGAATAAGGGAGCTGGTATATTTACACATCCAAACGTGCCCATCATCGACTGAGGGTTTTAATTCCCCAGCACTTCCGGCCTGTGTGGGGGCAGAGAAGCCTGCTAGCTTCTGAGAAAGTCCACAGGCACAGAGACGCAGTGGCTGGCAGGTGGAAGGTGCTGGAGTGAGAAAGGTGGGCGGGGCCACCCCGAGCATCTGCCACATGCTATTGGCCAAAGGTAACTGCAAGGCAAATCATGTGTTTAGGGATGAGGGAGGTATACTCTTCCTTCAGAGGTGTCGCAAATATCTGGGGACCAAAGCACAAGTTGCTGCAGGTCGTGAGCCCTGTGTAGGTGTGTGGCAAACTCTTCAGTCAGCAGTGTGGGTAAGGCCGAGAGCCACCACCGAGGTAGACCAGGAGCCTGACCTCAGCATCACTGACATCTTGGGCTGGATAATTCTTTGCCCTGGAAGGGCTGTCTTGTGCATTGTGGGGTATTTAACAGCATTTGTGGACTGTGCCCACGAGGTTCTGGTAGCACCTCCTACCACTAGTTGTGACAATGAGAAGTGCCTCTAGACATTGTCACATGTCTCCTAGGGTGCAAAACTGCTCCCGTGGAGAACCCCAGACATAGATCATACACGCGTTGCTAAATCCCAAATAACTGAAATAAATTGTGGGTTCCTGGATAGAGTAGCTCACAGCCTAATGGAGGACCTTGTGTTGCAGTGGTTCAAACTATGTAAAGAATCCAGAAATAGAGCAGGAGTGGGAGCCGTCTGTTCTGCTGAGGGGAACGGATGGTCAGGGAAGGCTGTATGGAGTCAGAGATAGCTAAGCAAGGGTTTTTTTGTTTGTTTGTTTGTTTTAAAGATTTTATTTATTGCAGAGCACCTGGGTGGCTCAGTGGGTTGAAGCCTCTGCCTTCGGCTTGAGTCATGATCCCAGGGTCCTGGGATCAAGCCCTGCATCGGACTCTCTACTCGGCAGGGAGACTGCTTCCCTTCCTCTCTCTCTGCCTGCCTCTCTGCCTACTTGTGATCTCTCTCTGTCAAATAAATAAATAAAATCTTTAAAAAAAAAGATTTTATTTATTTGAGGGAAGAGTGTGGGGGGATGAAGATCAGAGGGAGAAGGACAAGCAGACTCCGTGCTGAGCTCAGAGCCTGATGCGGGCTCGATTTCACGAGTCAAAATCAAGAGCCGGATGCTCCACTGACTGAGCCACCCAGGGGGCTGCTTGAGCAAGGTTTTGAAGGATGAAGCGTTTTCCAGGCGAGTCATCACCGTACACGGAAGGTGAATACAGTCTGACGACCGGAGTGACTTGGGAATGCTGGAATAGCTGCTGGGAAGTGCTGACCACAGGGTCCTCTCACGCTCAAAGTGGGGCTGCAGGACGGTAATTAAACCAGCTTACCACGTGCTCGATCGTGTGCGAGGAGCAATGCCAAGGGCTTTGCGGCTCTTAGAGGAGGTGCTCAGTGGCACAGATACAGCTCCCCCTGAGAGAGACCAGAAAGGCCATTGCTCTATTATCTTGGTCAAGAGAGAAGACCGGGGATTCCTAGTCTCCGTTGGCTTCATTTCTTGTACCATCCACTGTGTTATTCTCAGCGCAGCGTCACACAAAGAAACTGGACACACTTTCGTTATTAGCCTCTCTGCCTCAGTTTCTACATGAGTTACATGGGGATCAGCAGGTTTTCTCTCTTGCCAGCCTCATGGTCTGGCACCAACCAGACAATGAAACTACCAAGTGTTGCTTGTGAGTTCGGCTGGATCTGGTCTCAGTCCTGCTGTGTCATCCACTGGGTGGAGACATCTCTGACTCCACTTTCTCATTTTCCCACCTGTAAGATGGGCATAATACCATTATATACATATATATGTGTATATATATATTTATGTTATGCTATATAATATTATAATAATATAATGGGTATAATACCATTATTATATTACATTATATATACCATTATATATATTATATTATATATACCATTATATATTACATTATATATAATACCATTATATATTATATTATATATAATACCATTATATATTATATATTATATTATATTGTATTATAATACCATTATATATTATATATTATATTATATTGTATTATAATACCATTATATATATAATCATGGGATTGTCTGGAGGACTCAACTGTGTGATGCCTGCAGGCTCTCAACCCTGCCCCTGGCACATAGTAAGCATAAATGACGGTCATGACTGCAATTATTACAAAATAGATTGAATTTGCAGAATAGCTCACTTGTATCGAATGCATGCTATGCTCCAGGCACCGTCGGACTTAGGGGTCTGTGTATATTAACCTATGAGTACAACAGGTACTGTGATTATCTCCATTTTGCATAAGGAGAAACTGAGGTACAGAGAAATATGTACAGCTTGTGAGTGGTACTCAAATGCCAGCAGACCATCCTAGTAAGAAATTGCCTTGTTGGATTGTCCAGTGCCTGGCGTTTCCCTATAATTTCTAAAGAGATCAAGGGTCTTGTTATCGAGTTCCTTTCACCAGATTTTCAGAGCCAAGTTAGCCATTCTGGGTAAATGAACTTTTCTCCCTGTTGGCGGAAGGTCCTTAAACACATACAGAATATTAATAAGAGGGTGAGTGGAGATTTATTTTTAACCACAGTATCTGAGCTGGCTTCTCAGTGCACGTCGACTTGGGCAAATGAAGACTCACCCCCAACTGACCCCTTCCAGAAACGTCTGTGAGAGCAACACAAAGGGGAACTTTCAGCTGCTTATCTTCCCCTACGGCTCCCACCCATGGCCACCCACAGCCCCCCCAGAGGCCAGCCTCCTGCACACCGGCCCCAGAACAGCCAGGCCTTTGTCTCCTCTCCCTCTGGGTCGGGGACACCCATGGTGCTCTTGGTGTCGGAGGGAGCAGAAGGAAGGAAAGATGGGGGTGCTCCTCTTGTTCAAAGGGGGCCTACTAGGGGCCGAGACCATGGCTGGGGTTTCTCGGATCTCTTCAGCTCGGGCCCTGGTTCCAGGCCTGGGCAGCCCTGCGTCCTGGGGCATCACACTCTCCCTCTCGCGGCCGCGTCTATAAGGTGGAGATGAGAGCCCTGTGCAGAGCGGGGCTGGGAGCTCTCAGCCCAGAGCACTGGCCAGGGGCGTGCCTGGAAGGCTGGTTCTTCTGCTGGTCCCGTGCAAGTGCAGTGAGATCTGTGGGAGATGCCCCCGTGGGGACTGGCATCCTGTGGCCCTACCGCCTGAAAGGGATCCTCAGGGGCCCTCTGGTTCTGGATCCCGAATTTGTCTGAAACTCTCTGACGAGCCCCTGTTTTACAAATGACCCAAACTCTTGGCAACCCAGAAGAAGCGGTCTCTGTCGCAGCCTTGTTCTCGTTAGCGTGTCCCATGCTCCAGCTGGGCCCCCTTCCTCGCTGCCAAGGAACAGCCCGCGGCCTGCCTCCCCCTCAGGCATCCACGGGGCTGCAGCAGCCTCAGAACATTCTGAGGCAGAATGGGAGCGCTGCGCCGGCTACGTCTGACTAATTGAGTGGTTGGTTGTTTGCTCCTCATGACTCTCTGGAGACAGACTTGTACCCGCCGTGCCTCCCCCAAGCCCACCCCCACCTCCCCTCCTTCTCATCCCTTGTCACATATTTGTGCCTTGTGGTGTGCCGTTTCTACTGAGGTAGTAACTCCAGGGAGAGACAGGGCTGTAGGGCGGCCATGGGCACAGCAGCAGGGCTGGAGTCCGAGCTCTGCCATTGAGCCACTGTGTGAACTTGGGCAAGTTACCCAGCCTCTCTGTGCCTTCTCCTGAAAGGAAGAGAGGG
Source organism: Mustela nigripes (assembly GCF_022355385.1). Classification (NCBI taxonomy): domain Eukaryota; kingdom Metazoa; phylum Chordata; class Mammalia; order Carnivora; family Mustelidae; genus Mustela; species Mustela nigripes. The sequence goes on from NC_081557.1 coordinate 18,924,430, forward strand.
GAGTCATAGTCGTGCCTGCTCTCTGGAGTTGTGGAAGGATATAAACAGGCCAGACACCTGGAAGGCCCCCCCCTCGAATGGGCCCGGCACATAGGGAGTCCTCCATGAAGGTTAGTCAGTGTTACTATCCTACAGGGATAAATGTCACCAAGACAGGATGTAGGTGTGGCAACTAGAAGGACGTCAACATAGTAGTCCAGGTTCCGAGGAGAGCTGAGATCTTGCTGTGGACTCTGCTGGCAGCTCTCAATAGCAGGGCTGTTCAGAGGACATTAAAGGCTCATAAAGGCAATGACTGCTTTGCCTAAGAAATATTCACGGGATGGGGAGCCTGGGTGGCTCCCTTGGTTGAATAACTGTCTCTTGATCTCGGCTCAGGTTTTGATCTCAGGGACATGAGTTCAAGTCCCATGTTGGGCTCCCTGCTGGGTGTGGAGGGTACCTAAGAAAAATTAAAAAAAAAAAAAAAGAAATATTTGTGGGACCAATCAATAATGGTGATAATAAATAATCATAGTTACCATGTGTTGCATGCATTTATATGTATGCTGACTCATTTAATTTTCACAACAATCCTATGAGATAGTATTATTACTATTTTGAATGACATATTTGAGGCTCAGAGTTGTTAAATAATCTGCCCAGCAACACCTAATTCATGAATTGAGAAGTGGCACTCTTGTCCATGGGACTGGTATTCAAATCTATCTCAAAACAAGTCGATCTTCCAATTTATGTTTAATTAGAAGACAAAATAGAGGTTCCTCAACAAAACCCATGAATAAAGTAAGCTGTAGAATGTTTAGAATTTAAGCATAGAGAAAGGATTGGAAGGCCAGAATATCTCTGGACCTTAAAAGGAGTAGGTTTCTTTCATTTACATTGGCAACTAGAAATTAAAGACCCAGTACTTTGATGGGTGTGGGTTAAATGTCCGGGAGCAAGGCTGCCAGGGATGAAGTTGTTAGTGGTCATGGGTGCCTACAAGGCTGGAAGATGGCGGTGAGGAGGTAGCCGAGAAAGGATCGTCGGGTAACTCAGCAACTGGCTCAGGGCTCTGTGGGCAATCTGTTGGGAGAACTACATGGAAGCTGCTGTAGTTCTTGCTTAAGGAGAGGAAAGGGACATCCGAGAGCCAAGATGATCCTGATGCAGTCTTTGACTCCCATAATTATGCAACATTCAAATAAACACTTAGCGACCTTGAGCTTTCCAGCCAACTGACAATAGTCAGTAGGACAGTGTGTTACTCCTTTGACATCAGAACATGGGCTAGGTAAACTTTAAAGCACCTGACAGATTTTCCTCTGAGGTACAGCAGGACCGGGATGGAAGACAGAGCTGGCTGCGGCGCTAGGGGGCCAGTGCGTTCCTGGAGAGGAGATTACGGTCAGGTCAGAAATCTTGGGTAGGGTGGGGGTGGGCAGGGAGGGGCAATGGGAAGAAGGAACTCACCATACTCCTGGAGAAAAAGGAGAAATGGGAAGGTAGCACAACAGGTTAGTATAAAACATTCATTACAGCCTCCTTCGGTATGACAGTTAGCAAGGACGCCTGCTTTTCCTAAGGACTGAAGTAATGGGAGCTTCCTCTCTCGAATCAGCTTCTCTCTAGACATGTAGTTTTGGAGAAAGGAAGAGTAACCACTGGGAAGCGTAATTGATTTATCAGAAGAGCAGTTGGCTCTGAAAGGACTTAGGATGGTGAGTAAAATGCACAGGACCTTGTACCCCCATGCCCAGTAATGAACAGGCACTGGGATGCTTCTTGATGAATGTGTATTGAGTGAGTCAATGAATCAAAGCCTGATATTTATATCTTCCCATATGCAATTTCCCCCCTTGAAATCTTGTTTAAGTAACACATCCATGAGGTGGGTAGTTATGCGTTGAAAAAGTTGTCTCTTTTACCCAAATCATCAAAATTATCAAAATTGTCAAAATCATTAAATCATCAAAATCCAGATGGAATTTCATCTTGAAGAACTTCAGCACCCAGAAGTAGAGGATCTCATCCTTAATGAGTACATCTTCTGCATTCAACCCCAGACTCTGCCTAGAGGTTCTAATGGTCCCTGTGTTCAGCAATTACTGCTGAAGAAACTGGTCCAGATAAAAATCCATGGGGAAAAAAAAAAAAACAAACAAAAAACCATGAATCCCAGCTCCACCATTTCTACCCTGTGCGAAGCTATATTTCCGTTTGCAAGTACGGAATAATGCGAATGACTTCATTAAGATGGTACTGTTGACCCTTAGCCCTGCTGTAAAAGCTCTTGGGTCCGAATATTCAAAAGCAAACATGCACACGATAGTGCACTGTTACTGGTACTCAGTGTGGTGGAAAAGCCAGCAGGCTTGGTTTGCGTGGCGGGAAGGTATTTTCTGATATTGCTAAATACAGAAGGTATTTCGTACAACATTCTGCCCTGCGAGCCTGGTAAATGTTTCTCCTTCTTGCGGCACAGAGTGTAGGTGTTACAAAAACGATCAACTTCTTTCTGTTTCTTCCCTTTGGATTATTCCTTTTTATCCCTCCAGAGTTGGAGAGAAAATGACTGAATATCATTTGTATCCATCGAATGCTCCTTGGGAACAGGTGGAGGGTTTATCCGAATTGAGATAATATTCAGATACTCTATCCTTTTAAATGTCAATTTCTGTTTTCAGAAGCCCCAAAAGATGATTGAAAAAGAGTAATAAGCCAAATGAAGTAGAAGCTGCTGATAGCAAGAATTCAGGAAATCAGAAAGAATAGATCAAGTGTGGGAGAGTTGAATTTTGAGGGGAGGGCTTCCTGCATGGGCTCGGGTCTATGGCTGTTACCAAGCTGGGCAAAACACCATGGTTTTCCTTTTTTAAGATTTTATTTATTTATTTGGCAGACAGAGATCACAAGTAGGCAGAGAGGCAGACAGAGAGAGAGGAAGGGAAGCAGGCTCCCCGCTGAGCAGAGAGCCCGATGTGGGGCTTGATCCCAGCACCCTGGGATCATGACCTGAGCCAAAGACAGAGGCTTTAATCCACTGAGCCACCCAGGTGTCCCATGGTTTTCCTTTTTTACAATAATTCTTACTCTGTCCACATTTTGGCCCACGTCTCTTTACTATTTAAAACTAATTCCTCAAAGTTCCTTTGTTTAGAGGTTTGTTTTTTTTTAAAGGTTATTGATACTATGATTTAAAAATTCTTTATGCTCATTGCAGGGAATTGCTAAACTATTTAAAAGCAGGGAAAACAGTCACCTGTCATTCCATGAATCAGAGGTCATCACTATTAAAATGTGTTGTGTTATGGTCATAATATATGACCATTGAGATCTTTGTGCATACCTTTATCCCTTATACCTGCTTTTGAGGGTATCAGCTCCTCCTTTGTTAAAGAAAAAGGAACTTAGGAGCCCCTAGGTGGCTCAGTGGGTTAAGCCTCTGCCTTCAGCTCAGGTCATGATCTCAGGGTCCTGGGATTGAGCCCTGCACTGGACTCTCTGCTCAGCGGGGAGCCTGCTTCTCTGTCTGCCTCTCTGCCTACTCGTGATCTCTGTTAAATAAATAAATAAAATCTTAAAAAAAAAAACAAAGAAAAAGGAACTTAAGTTACTTTCCTATGAATTCGTGTTCTAAACTCCCTTCTTATGGCCACTCATACATCGTGTGGTACCTGCTTTATGTCCAACTTTATGGACATGCGCTAGGTTGCCGTATGCGAATACGGATAAGAAATTAACATATTTTAATATCTCTGCTGTACTTTACCACTGCGGTGGCATCATTTGCTTAATCTTTTGCGATGACTGAACTGGGTTGTTTCCACTGTGTGTATTTTATAGCAGCGCTGCAAATGACCATCTCTGTCTGACTTAAACTTATTTTTCTTGGAGTTTGAAGTTCCAGGCACCGTATTCCCAAGTTGGGCTGACCAGTTCTGTGAACAGAAAGGTTTAAAATATTTGTTACTGATTTCCGGAATGAATAAATCCAAATCAGTAGAGCTGCCCATGCCCACTCGTGTCGGTAGTGATATTTAGGAAGGATTATTGAAAGGAACTTTGGATCCTCTCAGATGGGAATCAGTCATTTTTCTTCTAGCTTTATGTTCAAGACTCACATTTACTCAAAAAGCGCAAAGCTGTTGAAATTCTCATTGTGCCCCTGACTGGTGATTTTTAATGGTGTGTGTGGGGGGGAAAGGCCCAATCCTGCTCCCGTGGGGGGTATAATCTAGTGGGGGACAGTGGACATTAATTCATCACACAGGTGGAATTGGGCAGTTAGACTTGGTCCTGGTAGGTCAGGGAGGCTTCTGGGAGGAAGCAGCATTGGAGCTCAGATCAGAGCAAGCAGGAGCTGTTGGTGAGGTGGTGGGGGTGCGGGGTGGTGGTGGTTGCATGGCTTCTCTGCATTTGTACACATGGCTGGAGGAGTGCAGGCCTCCGCAGTAAAGAGATGAGTGAACACGCCGTCTGTGCAGCTTCAACTGCTTCCAGCAGAAAGTTCTTAGCTGTTTTTCCTCCGCCCTAAATCAACCTCAGTTACAAGCTGCCCAAACAATGTAATAATAGTTTTTAAAGTGAAAAGAGAAACACCATGCAACCCAATTACAGAAATGTAAAAATGTTAAAAATTTTTAAAAAAGGGTATCTTAGAACCAAGGAGATAAAGTACCTAAATTCAAGGGTCAGTCTGGAAATTTCACAAATCCTCTAACCCAGCTGCTTGGCTCCTGTGGTCCTTTTGTGATTTAAGTGAAACCAGCTTGAAGCCTCATCTCCCATTCAGAGAGCTGAGAGAGTCTCTTCCCCTTCCCAGGGACCCCTGGCAGCCTGCCTTTCTCCAAGGCACTTCCCATGCGGCTGTCTCTGCTGACTTCTTGTTCTCCCCAGCATCACCTGCTGTTCAGGCTGCTTTCCACAAGGCACCCACCACCCCTCCTGCCCTGGGCTCCTGGGGAACATCTTGATCACCCCCCCCCACCTTCCCCAAGCTCCCCGCCCCCAAGACTGCAGACGCTGCTGAGGTGATCCAGGTTGCGGAAGATTCCAGCAGCTAAGGGACAGGGGTGGCTCGCCAGGCAGAGCAAAGCAGCCTGCGGAGTACGAGGACAGAACGTTGGAAAGTTGGGCGTTGCTGTTCTGAGGGCAGGACCACAGTGTTAAGTGGTTGAGGAAAGAGTTGGTGTGGTGGGGCAGAGATTTTCAAAGCCCAGCTCTGCCACTTACTGTGACACTTTGGACAGACCACTTCTCTTTCGGTGCCTCAGTTGCTTCCTCTGTCGGATGGGGATAAGATAAGAGTAGTACCTTCCTGATAGGATTCCTGAGGGTCTGGAGAACGGTGGTTCGAAGGATGTCTGGAGCAAGTGAGTTGTAGTTACTATCAACATTATTATTATTACTGTCAGTATTGTGGAAGCTCCCCTGGCCACTCCTTCCAGGTGGGACAGCCTTCACTGGCCATCATTTCACTCCACAGACTCCCCTCTGTACAGACAGGACCTCTTGCTCGCTGTTCAAACCCCTCCTCTGCCCCCCCCCCCCAATTCCCATTTATTTTCCTGCGGTGCAGTTCATCTCCCCCTAGGAGCTCACCCCCTAATCCCTGTAGTGAACCTTGTCCATTAAGGTGCATTACACAACAGGGACACCTCACTCCTTCTGCCCTGTCCCGCACATGCTGGGACATTTCATAGCCCTAGCTGGGGGCGGGGGACACAGACACACACACATACACCACACACACACACACACACACACTACTTGAAGGAGAGCCTGTGCCAGTCCTTGTGGAGAAATGAGCTGGAGGCCGGCTGGTCCCTCAGGAGGCAGGACTGGAGTGGCTTCTAGAAAGACAGGCTTGGCAGCGGGACAGGATGAAAATGCCTCCTCTCTGTGACCTCTGAGGCTCGGCCGGGCCAAGGCAGGAGTGGATAAAGAGCTAACCTGTCCTGCCTGCAGGCCAAAAATAGGCTGACTGCGTCACAGAGCTTTCGGTAATTAAACCTTCCCTCTGCAAAAGGCCACGCGCGGACTGGAAAGGCGCCATGGATGGGTTAAGGTAATTCACTCCCCACGCTGCCATTTTTCTCAGCATCAGAGGCAGGCTTGAAATCTGAGTCGTGTTAGATGGAGATGGAAATTCATAACCAGGGCACGATGTGGGAGCTGCAGAGTGAGGAGATCTGTGCCAATGATGAGACTTACAGAGGAAGTCGTTTTTTGTCTTTACTCTGAATTGTGTGGACTTTTTGGTGGGGGGGACGGTCCATCAGCTTATTTTTGTAACTGCTTTGGTTTCTTATTATCAAGGTTAATTTGTGTTTGTTATAAGAATCCATAAGGAAATAAAAACCATCCATCATTCTATCCCTTGACAAAACAGCCCCTGGGGACCTTTTGTGTCCTTTTTTTTTTTTTTTTTTGCATCTTTTTTTTTTTTTTTAAAGATTTTATTTATTTATTTGACAGACAGAGATTACAAGTAGGCAGAGAGGCAGTCAGAGAGAGGAGGAAGCAGGCTCCCTGCTGAGCAGAGAGCCCGATGTGGGGCTTGATCCCAGGACCCTGAGATCATGACCTGAGCTGAAGGCAGACGCTTTAACCCACTGAGCCACCCAGGTGCCCCTTTTTTTTGCATCTTGAGGCAAAGCACCATTTTTCTAAAATTGGACAATGTTCATGAAGTTTCTGTCTTGGTTTTTAAATGTACACACAAGGTACTCACAGTGATCTTGTAGTTCATGAAGTCACTAAGCGTTACGTGCAGACCAGTCCGTTTTTAGCTTCCTCACCTCATGGCCAGGTCCGAGTGGGGTAGAATGGCTGGGCCACGTGTCTGCATTGGTAGGAAAATGCGCTAGTCTGGAGTGTTTTTCAGACAGATATCCCAGTCCCAGCAGGAACTGTTGTGCCATCTGTGAGACTGGAGATGTGCTGGTCGCTCCAGCAGGTGGAAAGGGAGTGCAGAGTTGCCCGGGCTTCCCTGGGAAAGCATTACACAGTGAGTAGAGCAAAGTTTTTCTGGTTTGCCTTCTGTCTCTGCCACTAACTGGTTGCCTGACTTTGATTAACCTTCCTCCCCTCGAAACCTCAGCTTTCCCGCCTATCAAGTTGAACTAATGCTCACATCTGTGTCACTGGGTTACTGAAAGACAGTGTCTGACTCCAAGTCAAATACTCAGTAATTGTTAGTGATTATTTGTGTATTATGGTGATTAATTTCTCAAATGAGGACTGGATCTGATTCCATTGGATGACCGTTGGCAGATAGGTTCTCTTAGGAAGAATGGATCTCTAAAAGGAAACAGAAATGTTGGCAGCCTTTAGTATGGTTTCTCAGAGAGCTGGTGGGTTCAAGATCTAAGATGGTCAAAAGAATGAAATCTTGATGCCCTCTCCATTACAGTTTCCAGCATGAGTTTGAGGGGGCCTCTAACACCTGGTAGGAGTTCACTCACCCCCAGGGCTGGATCCAGACCAGAGACTCCAGCCCTAGCCAGGCATTATCCCAATCAGGCTCGACAGGGCAGGTAAGAGTATTGGAATAAATCATCAAAAGGTTGGCTGCTTCAGCCGAGATTTTTAGAGCACTAAATCAAAAAGCTGGGATCAAATTTTACCCCGGTTTGCATTTTTGGAAGGCTCTCCAGGTGCCTGGGGTTGAGATCTGGCTCAGGTCAGGAGCTGGGAAGCCATGGAGGTGTTCTGTTGGAGAGCCAGCCCTGCATTCCCGGCAGGACCTTGGGTCACTTTCATTCTTTGCTTTCTCTCTCCATCTGGGAAGAACATTTGTGCTTTCGGGGCTGTGAGGATTAGAAAAGTTGGAGTGTCTGATGGGCCTTGCACCATGCCAGACGCAGTGTATGCTCAGGAAATGTCAGTGCTACCTTCCACCCCCCCCCCCCCCCATCCTGCAAGATAAGGGCAAGGTAGAAGAAGAGAGGCTCTCTTGGTGGTTTCATCTACAAATAAGGAACCGGAACAAGGAATGTTCAGGTGACTCAAAGCCCTGCTCAGTCTCTGGGAGATGTCCTCTTATGATCTGAATCCATGTGCATTTCCTAAAAACCAGGAGTGAGCCTCTAGTATTTCCTAACATCTTGGCAAATAGTTATTGAGTTTATACCTTGTGCCAGACACTGTGTAGAGCCTGGCACCGTACTGACCCTGTTGAGGGTTTCATCTCCCAGAGGACAGAAATGGAGGCTCAGACATCAGGAGACTCACCCCAGATTTCTTAGCTGGTAAGTGGTGGAAGTGGGATTTGAACCAAGGTCTCGCTGCCTCTAGAACCCATGTTCATGTCCATCCCAGGTATGTGGATCTCTAACAATATAGGATTTTGGTCCCCTGCTGGAAAAGATAGTGTGCAAGCAGACCAGAATGGCCTTTTCAGCTGCTGAACAGTGAGCCCCTGAGTCCAAGGACTGTGTGTTACCCACTCTGTCCACTCCCAGGGGGGCAGCTGATAGGACATTGGGGATAGATGAATGTACTGGAAATCTAAGCATCTGGGTCAGGCCTCCTTTAAAATGCAGATGTGCTAGGAGGAGTATGTGCATTAGAGACTTTTCCTGCTATGGAGACATGAGGGCTTCCCTGGTCTCTGGGGGCCTGTCTGGAGTAAAGGGCACTGGAAATCTAGGAGGACCGGGCCTTGCTCCTTTTTATTTTCCCATGAAGCAGGGAGAGAAAGAGGAGCCCACCTGAGGCGGGCTCCTCCAGGCTGCACGAGAAAGAGCCACCTAAATACTTGATTTCCAGATCCTGGGCATTTGCCAGACAAGGTCTGATGGTGTGGAGACCACATAAAGAACCCGTGTTTCTAAGGACTCATGGACAATGGCTGCTTTATCCATCTCTTTAGTTTCTTGTTCCTGGTGGCCTGTGGGCCTTTGATTCCCTTGGCACTTTTGATTTCTTCCGATTCTCCTTTTCACGTGGCCTCGGCTTTAATTTTATTTTTAGGGAGAGTGCGTGTATGTGGCGGGGGGAGGGGCAGAGGGAGACAGACTCCTAAGCAGGCTCCATCCTTAACACGGAGCCCAGCCCGAGGCTCGATCTGATCTCAGGGCCCCCTAGATCATAACTTGAGCCGAAATCCAGAGTCAGATGCTAAACCAACTGAGCCACCCTGGTGTCCTTGGCCTTGACTTTTAATCTTTATTTTCATCTGTCTGACCTATCCCTTATTTGGGGCCCCAGGCTCCTGCCGCATCCCCCCCCCAGTTCGTGTGTCTGACTCTAACCTCACTCCCTGCAGTTCCCAGGCTCACTTCCAAGGATGTTCCTCCTGTTGCTCAGCTTTGCCTTTCCCTTCCTGCCTGTGGGCTGTGTTCTCCGTTCTTCTGCCCCATGCCTCTGCTCCCCTTCTCTCTCCCCATTCAAAGTCAGCCTCTGGTTTCCAGACTTCCCACATGTGCTTCTCCTCTGTGACTCTGTCCCAAACTTTTCCTTCAATTTCTTTGTCTTCATAGTCCCAGTAGCAGTGATGTGTGTCTGTGTTGGTTCCTTTGGCAATTTTGTATCTCCTCTTATCCCTTCTTAGAGCTTTTGTTATTCACCTTTCTTTTTATTAACATAAAATGTATTTTTTGCTTCAAGGGTACAGGTCTGTGAATCATCAGTCTTACCCAATTCACACCATTCACTATAACATATACTGTCCCCAATGTCCATCACCCAGCCACCCTATCCCTACCCCCCACCCCCCAGCAACCCTCAGTTTGTTTCCTGAGATTAAGAGTCTCTTATGGTTTCTTTCTCTCCCAGGTCCCATCTTGTTTCATTTTCCCCCCCCTTCTCCCCACGACCCCCCACCTGCCTCTTAAATTCTTCATATCAGAGAGATCATATGATAATTTTCTTTCTCTGACTTACTTATTTCGTTCAGCATAATACCCTCTAGTTCCATCCATGTTGTTGCAAATAGCAAGATTTTGTTTCTTTTGATGGCTGCATAGTATTCCATTGTATGTATATGTGTATATATACATATACACATATGTTTATACCTTGTGCCAGACACAAGGTATATGTGTATATATACACATATACATACATATATATACATATATATATATACACACCCCACATCTTCTTTCTCCATTCATCTGTTGATGGACATCTAGGTTCTTTCCATAGTTCAGCTATTGTGGACATCGCTGCTATAAACATTCAGGTGCACGTGCCCCTTCAAATCACTACATTTGTACCTTTAGGGTAAATACCCAGTAGTGCTATTGCTGGGTCATAGGGTAGTTCTATTTTCAACTTTTTGAGGAACCTCCATACTGTTTCCCAGAGTGGCTGCACCAGCTTGCGTTCCCACCAACAGTGTAGGAGGGTTCCCCTTTCTCCGCATCCTCGCCAGCATCTGTCGTTTCCTGACTTGTTGATTTTAGTCATTCTGACTGGTGTGAGGTGATGTCTCACTGTGGTTTTGATTTGTATTTCCCTGATGCTGAGTGATGTTGAACACTTTTTCATGGATTATTCACCTCTTAGACCATAATATCTCATCTGTTTGCCCTCCTCCCCATCCATTCTGGTGTTTATAAAATGCGGTGTTTCAGTCTTATCCACTGAGTATCTCCTCAGTGTAGGGCATCCTGCTGAGGGCCAAGGACAGCCAAGAGGAATATTGGGTCTGCTCATCACAAGGAAAGACCCTCAGAGTGAGAGTCTATTGGCTTAGCCCAACTTTAGATGGTTCTTTCAACAATCCCAGAAAAGACCAAGGCAGGCATACATCTGCCTTTTTGTATCACGTGTCATCTTTTTGTAAAAGCAGATGTCTGAGGAATGCTTTGGCATCTGCCTGGGTCCATAGGCCCTCTCCTAGTGAGGCTCAGCATGTGCATTCCAGATTCCATTGGCTGTGTTAGTAACATTGCCTCCTGGGGAGCTGTGCTGGAACACAGTCAGGGCCCAGACCTGTCACAGGGACTTTGGCACAGGGCACAGTCAGGATGGAGGGCTGGCTTCAAAGAAAAAGGCCCTTCCTGCCGCTTCCAAATGCTCAGGGCATCTGGCTCCTTTGTCGTCAATTTTTCAGGAACAGATGAGTTTGATCATTCGCTTAACAAACAATTTGCTGAGTATCGTAATCTCTGTTTACTCAGTGACCACCTGGCATAGTGCCTAGCACAGAAATAAGTGGGACTGTCTCTGGACTACGTGAATCCACATCAAGGGAAAATCAACGCAAATTACTGGAAGCAGGGATTGCAAATATGGGCGCCTATGTGGCCACCCCTCAGGTTTGTGTCCATGGCAGGTACTGCTAGTTGATCATAGCGCTCGTTCACTTTGAGTGTGGATTCAGCTTCAGAATCCATCGTAACCCGTTGTTTGGGGCAGGGAGCCTTCATGGATTGGACTGCGCCCATGGGACGAAAGCGGATTGGAAGCACTCTTGTCCTGATGGTCGTTGACAGGCCACTGAAATAGAAGGAAGAGGGCTCAGGAGGGCCAGTGCATTGAGTAGCCACAGCTGGCCAGAGCAGACTGTGAGACTCCTTTCGTGGGGGTGCTTGACAGGATCAGTGCTGTGGGGATGTCCCCCAGCATTGCTCCTGGGGACCCCTTCGTGCCCCTTCTTCCCCCTCATGATGTTCTCCCGAGTTTCTGAGGGTTCTTCTTCCTCCTCCTTCCCCACAGAATGAGCTATGAGGCAAGATTCAACTCTCATTTCCTTTAAGATCTTTTTTTGTGTCCCTTGCCTCGGGTGGAGAGCTCAGTGGAGCGTCAAGTCTCAAGTCTCTGTCTACAGACACATCTCTCTGCCATGTCCAGATGCTTTCCTTTGGCCTCGGAGCATGGATCGGAGCCTGTTTGCCTTTCCATGTCCCCGTGGTTTCTGTTCCTTGCCTGCAGAAGTGGCATCTGCTGCAGGCATGTGGCCTTCCTCCAAGCTGGGGGTCAGTCACGTGGAGTCCTGCCCGCATGCCTGGCTCACCTATAGGCTCTTCCCTCTGCCTTGGAAGCCTCTTCTCTTCACCATCTGGTGAATATGGAGTCCTCAGCCAGGAGGCTCACAAAGGTGTGGAGGGTCTCCAGGAGGAGGAGCACCCCACAGAGAGGATAAGAGAGGGAACCTTCCCCGCTCTGTGTGGAGAACCCGGGGACAGTAGGAGCTGGGCTAGAAAGATACCCCTCAGATGAAAAGTGGTCATGGTTAAAATGCTTTAAGAACCTGGGTCTGGGGAATGCCTGGGTGGCTCAGTGGATTAAGCCACTGCCTTCGGCTCAGGTCATGATCTCAGGGTCCTGGGATCGAGCCCCACATCGGGCTCTCTGCTCAGCAGGGAGCCTGCTTCCCCCTTTCTCTCTGCCTGACTCTCTGCCTGCTTGTGATCTCTCTCTCTGTCAAATAAATAAATAAAATCTTTAAAAAAAAAAAAAAAAAGAACCTGGGTCTGGGTTTGAATTCTAGCTCCTCAGCTTAATAACTGAGACCTGGGGAAGTTCATTTCTCTGTGTCTTAGTTTGCTCATCTGCAAAGTGGGTCTTAAAATAATGTCACCCTTATTAAACAGTGGTTATGAGGTTTAAATGAGTACAAAGCACTTTAAAACAGTGCTGGCTGCAAGCATTGGCTGTTATTAGACATCCCAGGCTTTAACTGGTGATTCTCACTTTGGTTTTTATATCTTTCTGTAAATAAAGTGCATATTATTTATGGAATCTGAAAAGATAAAACAGAATTCTTTTTTTTTTAAGAGATAAGGAAAGAGTCTGGTAGGTAAGGGGGTCATAGTTGGCCCTCCCAGCCACTTGCCCTAGCCCCATGCACATACTTCTTTTAAAAATTATTTTATTTATTTGTCAGAGAGAGAGAGAAGGAAAGCATGAGCAGGGGGAGCAGCAGGCAGAGGGAGAAGCAGGTTCCCGAACCCTGAGCAGGGAGCCCAATGCAGGACTTGATCCTAGGACCCTGGGATCAAGATCTGAGTCAAAGGCAGACGCTTAACCAACTAAGCCACCCAAGCATCCCTCCCATGCATGTACTTCTTCGTGCATTGGTGTGGGGGTGATAAGTTTCTATGCCCCTCTCCCCTGTATGTCCCTGTTGATCTTCCTTGGTCCCAGAAGCCTCATAGCTGAGGCTCTAACCTTCCTGCGTGTTGTCATGGTTGGCACCCAACGAGTCCTGCAGGAACATTAGGGAACGAAACCAGCCAGGGTTCCTCCCCAGAGAAGATGCGATCAGCAGGCAATGCAGTAGCAGATGCGCGGGCTGGGGTTCTTGGGCCTGGGCAGCGAGCTCCGAGAGCAGGACGGTGCTGTGTCTCGCCAAGGGGAGAAAGGAGAGAGGGCAAGGTTGTGCTTGCAAAAGCAGGAGCAAAGTCCACACGTTTTATGAAGTGTTTTATGGCCAAGCTGCACTTGGAAGCCTGGTGCTTAGCAAGAATTATTAGGTGTGATGGTCTTAACATGAGATCTGGGGGTGGAGCAGGAGACGCTGGTGAGGTAAGCGGCATGGAGTGGGTTGCTTGGACTCAGCAGGCTGCTTCAGTTTATTCAGTCAGCCCGTTTATTGTTTTTTTAGAATTACTCCTATTACTTTTTGTTGTTGTTGTTCTTGAGGCATCCAAAACTCAGCTTAAAGATGCACCAAAACTATTTGTCAGTTACTTGCTCTCTGTCTGAAACAGAGCTGCTATGCACAATTGAATGGTTCAATTTTCTTAATTACCTTTGGGGACTAAAAGTGCCTCTAAGTCACTTCCAATTCGGGGCTCAGGAATCTGATCCAAGCAGGGTGCTTGGGACTGAAGAGACCCTTATCAGTACTGAGGGAGGGGCAGTGAGCCGAATGTGCTCCATGGGACCCTATGTTAATTTCTCAGGCCCCCAAACTGAGGGAAGGGCCTCCCATTCTTCTGGAAATTCAGAACCAACAGATTGTCTAAAGAGGGGATGTGGTCTCCTTTTTGTCTCTTTGACCCCCCTGAGGGGTAGCAGTGAGGATTCAGCTTTCTGAAGCAACAGTCTTCTATAGTTGGAGCAGAGTAGAAATTCTTAACCAGGGACCACAGATAAAGGGCTTCATGGGTCTTGAGTTGAAAGGAAATTTTTTCTGCAGATGCATTTTCAGGGGGATCATCCTTTAATTCCATCAAGAACACACTTGTGTGCAAATGGTGAAGAGATCCTTCTTGCTGTTCTTAGAAATAACTGGCTTGCTTCTGCCTCAGGGCCTTTGCACTTGTGTTCCCTCTCTCAAAATACTTTTCTCTAAGCTCCTACGTGGTCACCCTCACTTTCTTCAAGTCACTGATTAAAGTTCACCTTATGTAAAGCAGTATCCCATCGCCATCTTGTTCAACACCGTGTCATGTCATTGTTCTTTACAGAACTTATTGCCATAGGACATTAATTCTTTGTTTATTAGCTCCCAACTTAAGCTTCTGTTGTGTTCACTGCTCTTTTTGTTGCATCTAGAACAGTGCCAAGTTCAAAGTAGATGCTTGGTAGATATCTACTGAGCAGATGAGTGAATGAGCAAATTAATAACATTGACCATATTTGGTTCTTAGATATAAATAGAAGACAAGTGTCTGAGTTCTCAGTGGGATCACTTCTCGGCCATGTACCTTGGGTCCCAAATATTTGAAGTGCGGTGAAATGATCCCCGGAGCACTGCCATAGATGTTTTGGCAGGAGTCTTCTAGTGATTCCTCCATGTTGACACATCTGTCCGTTAATTTCATCAAACCTTTGAATACACCAGGTATGTGTGTGTATGTGTGTGTGTGTGCATGCATGCACACACACATACATGTGTATGAATGGAGAGGTCTCAATGCACAGATCTCACCACCTTCATTATTATGAGTTATTGCCTCCGTGCACAGATAATGCATTATCCCCACGTGCAGGTGGGCTGCTGCTATTTCTGACACATTGGTGAGCGTTCAGTGACTTGTGTGAGGCCTCACAATATGTCAGCGTTGGCAGTGCTGCAAGTCCCACTAGCAAGCTGTGGTCCCACCCTATAATCACAATATGCTGGAGAAGATGTCCCAGCGGGTGGACTTCTGTGACCAGGACCAGCTTGGGGCTAGTATTGTCTGATGCATGAGCTCCTCTGTGAATGGGAGGCAATTGCTTTTTTTCCTGATCCAGACAAAGTGGAGTTAAGACTATGAAAAGAGGTTCTGCATTTTCCTCTCAATTTAAAGGAAAGGACAAAAGGAACCACTGTCTTTTGGAAGTACATTCCTTCTGAGAGGGATAAACCCTGGTCTCTTCTGGACAGATTATGTGCTTTGCTTCTTTCTGAGCATAAACTTCATAATCATTTTGCAGAATTTATCTTTTGTTACTATCTGCATCGGGTAAGCTTGGAAGTAAATTTAGCACATAGAGCTAGTGCCTCCTGGTAACCTCTTTTACAAACAGAAGCTTCAGAGTCTCATCTTTTAAAAAGTTAGTGTTTCCTTGCATTAAAAAACAAAACAAAACACTGTCCTCTTCCAAAGATTGTTATTTTATTTTTTAAATTATTTTTAAAGATTTTATTTATTTATTTGACACACAGAGATCACAAGTAGGCAGAGAGGCAGGCAGAGGTGGAGGGAAGCAGGCTCCCCGCTGAGCAGAGAGCCCAATGCGGGGCTTGATCCCAGCACCCTGGGATCATGACCCCAGCCGAAGGCAGAGCTTTAACCCACTAAGCCACCTAGGTGCCCCTCTTCCAAACATTTTAGATGGCTTATTCATCATTATCAAAGGAAATTTTAATTATACAGTATAATAATACATGAACATAACATTGTTTTAAAAGTCAAAACTTACCAAAAAACCCTACACAAACATAAAAAGATCCCTTATATACTTAACTCTAACCAACTGAGCCACCCAGGCGTCCCTATATACTTAACTCTAAAACCTGATCCCATTCCCAGAGGTAAACTTCTGCAGTTTTTTGCTTCTTCCAGAATTTCTCCCCATGCATTATAAACGTGTATGTGCATGAAGAGTTCTTACTTATCTCTATTTTGGACATTTTTCCGAGTCAGTTCATATAGAAATGCATCATTCTTTTCAACAGGAACATAGTCTTCCATTGCATCAAAACGTACTCACACGGAACCAGCCAACCCCTTACTTGTTGGAAGTCTGGTTACTTCTCAGTTTTTACTGTTACAGATAATTCTGTAAAGAACAGGCAGCTCTGTGTATGCACACAGACATTTCTCTAGGACAGATTTTAAGAAAACTACATTTGCTGGGTAGAAGAGTATTGCAGATTGTTAATTTTGTTGGAAACTACCAGACCAACCCTCCTTCCAGCCTTACCGAAATAGACTCCTGCACTGAATTTTCTGTGCCCCTGCCAATCATAGATGCGATGATTTTTGAGAAAGTTTTGCTGATTTGATGTGCAAATGTGCTTTTAATTTACTTTGCTCTGATTTCTAAGGTGGTTAAGAATCTTTTTGTATGTTGCTGTATATTGGAGGTTTTTGGACATGGTTTCAAACATTTTCACTAATAGAACTGTTTCAGAAATGCCTCTCCTCCAGGGCAGATATGCAGTTGGTAGTTAAAGTGTTGAAAGACTTTCATACTTGTTGGTAAAGTGCCCCTGCCCCGAACTCAGTTCCCTGGCACGTCCCCCTGCCCCTCTGGTGCCTTGCCCGGACCTCCCAGCGAGGTAGCAATTAAGAGGTTAATATGCAACCTCACAGGTGACCTTCAGGACCCTGCTCTATTGCAAAATCAGCCTCTATGCCGACTGGCCCCCTGATACACCATTTACAAAATATTTCCATGAGTTCCTCCCAGACTCTCAACCGAATATACTCAAACTGTGTTTTATCCATTTAGCAGTTCGTGGCCTCCGAGATTCACAGTAACATCCTGCTGGTTTGCTTCTTGAACTGGGCCCTGTTCTATACGCTGATTTCCTAGGATTATGCTTACATAATTTCCTTTTGATCTTAGCCTGCACACTGTAATCCGAGAGGGCACGATGGGGGAGTAAGATGACCCTTACGTAACTTACTATGTAAGAGCGGGGGGACCTCACTCTCACTGGAGTGTCTGCAGAGTTTTCCAGGAAGTTTGAAAGTTCATTCTGGCCGAAGTTTATGCTGTCTTTCTGTTGGTTGAGTTCTTTAAAAAACATTCTTTTATTTCTGAAAGAGCCAAAGGGAAAGGGGAAAGAAAGAAGGGCAGTATTGCTGTTAACGGGGACAGCATGTTAGAGAAATGCATCTAATTAGACTCTACAATCCTCTTTCCGTGTGTATGGATAAGGAAACAGGCTGGAGGGATCAAGGCGCGTGCTGAAGTTCATTCAGTTAGAGAGCAGGAGCACTGACCTATAAAGCCCACCAGCTTCTGCCTCTGGAATGCACCTGTGCATGTGTGTATCTGGAGTGAGGGACATGGAGTGACTCAATCGTCTTGGACAGTCTGCTTTCTGTCCCATTCCCCTGAAGTCTTATACTTTGCCCTCTGGCAGCAGTAAGGTCGATGGGGAGCTCAGACCATTCCAAGAACTTCAAGTACCTTAGAGTCCGGGCAGACTGAGGCTAGCTCTTTGATCTCTGGGCCAGGAAAACCCTGTCCTGTCCCTGGCTGTGTGCAGATGGACCAGAGGCTTTGAGGCTAGAACTTTGGACTCCCCAGTGTGACCCTTTCACCTTTCCCTCTGAACCAGGCAGACCCAAAAGCAACAGGTCTCAGGTAACGTGTTTGCCTGGCACAAGCTGGGTTGAGTAGCTGCTTCTGTCTTAGGGAAGTGACATGTGAGCAGAGCTCACTGCTTCGTCAGTGGAACAAAACCCTAAAGGAAAAAGCTGGTCTAGGCAGCCCAGGGCAATGGGGTTCTGGTCATTTAACTTAAAGAGACCTTAGAAGGTACAGCGAAGAAGGATTTGTTGTTAAATATATTGGGGGGAATTCCCTCTTCTTTTTAATCCTCCCATTGAAAAAGTAATAAACACACATGGGAAAACACTCAGACTATGCTGAAGAGTACACAGGGATCGGTGAGTCCTGTCTCCCTAGAGATTCCTGTGTACTCATTCTTCCCCTCAGAGGTCACTATAATTAACAATGCCCTGTGGTCCTTCCAGAAATGTTATCTGTTATCTTTGAATGACAATTATGAGTGTGTATATTTCCTATGTATCTATCTATCTGTCTATCTCTGTCCATCGATCTGTCCATCCATCCTTCCATTTCAACTTGAGCTTAACTCTTATGGTTGCAAATCACTCAAAATTCTCAAATTCACTCTCTCTTGGTTTAGTGTGTTGGGACCAGTTACACTCCTGAGAGATCGTCTTACATGTCCCCTAGGGTGTCTGCCTGAGATCCAGTCCTGATTATAAAGTCCTCCAGCTGGCGAAGGTGTACCATTGCATCACACACCAACCAAAGACCTTGCTGAGCGATTGGGTTTCCATACCCTGCACTATACTACTTCTCCTGGAGTCTGTCTTTCTCTTTAAAGCAGAATACAAGAAGATGCAGTAGAGGAGGAAAACTATTTTTTCCCTCTACCCTTATAGGTTCTTGACTGGGACCCCCTCACTCCCCATAACAAAAAGATTAATAGGAGAAAAACAAATGTAACTATGTTTGTATGTTCAGGAATACCACAAAGCTATGAGACCCAAAGGCAGCCAGGCAATTGAGACTTTAAATACCACCATCCTGGCTAAAGAAAGATATGGAGTCTGGGGCTTCAAAAGGGGAGAAATGCAATAACCAGGAAGAGAAAAAGAGCGAATGTTTGGCAAAAATATATATATATATTTTTTTTTCCCTCCCGGGCAGATAAGTCTTTCAGATGAAAATGTTATCTCTGATAGTAGTTCTCTTTCTGGTACAAACCCCCTTTCTAAATTCTTTTAGGCAGTTTAGGAGGAGGTAAAAAGCTTTTCCTGGGTCTGTTAGGTCTTGACTGCCTTCAGCTGAAAATAGTCCTCATGCCTAAGAGGAATAATTTGGGGTGGCATCATCTGCTCCTTTACAATGTCTTGTGGAATGGATAGTTTGAGTCAGGAGCAATTTCACAGAATCTGTGCTTCTTCAAAGGTTGTTGTCATTCATCCCCTGCCTGAGAAGGGTCCTGACCCACAATCTCTCTGCTCCCTACATTAAAACTGCTTATTTACATATGTTGATTGCTGGGCAACTGAGTGCTTCAACAGGAGGAGGTCAGTTTTCTCCACAGCACGATTCTTCTCTGTTAAATATGGCAAGAATGAAGGGCTGAGAAATGGCTATGATACCACTTTTCATTATAACCTCCTCCAAATTACCACATGAGAAGCCAGTACTCTGCTAGGCCTTGGGATAGTCAGAAGTAGAAAACAGGATGATCTCCAAGCAACCGCTCCCTGGAGAACAGAGATGTGGTTTGAAATGTGCCTTCCTCAAAGACAGGAAAATAGTCTGTTGGTTCTATCCTTGTCCTAATCAGATCTTCTGGAGAGCTCTAGATACTGGTTCCTTCATCTTACAGAGCTCAGTGTAGACCTAGATCCTAGTCTCTGCCACTCATGTCTATGTGATTTTGGCGGGAGAAGTCTTAGTGGAGAACATGATTATGTCAATTTTGAAGGATTGTTTTGTTTTAGTTGCAGGGCATACAAACCTAACTTAATCTGACTTAAACCAACAAGAGAACGTATTGGCTTATTGGCTAAAAAACCTACCAGTAGCTTCAGGCATAGTTGGATCCAGAGGCTAAATTCTCACCATCAAGATGCATTTTATTTTTTCCTCCATCTTTCTTTGTTTTCAAACACAGGCAAGTCATTTCTATGAAGCTTCCTTGGCAGTTCAGAACTTGCATCCTAGTAACTCAGAAATATCAGCAAAAGAGAGCTTTTTGGTCACTATCTCCAACAAAAGTCTTAGGATTGAATCCCACATTCTCACCCCTAAATCTTCATGGTCACGAGGATGAAATATCTTGATTCTCCAGGCCTGAGAGGGGCAGTAGATCAACTCCACCCAAACTATAGGATCAGGAGTAGTAGAGGAGGGGAGGGAGGTACCCTGAGGGAAGTTAGGAGACTAGAACCAAAAGAGTACTAAGTGGATACTGGGTAGGCAAGAGCCTTGCCATATAGGGGCTAAATGATGTGGGTTAGCAAATTTTTTTCTGTAAAGGACCAGATAACAAATATTTTAGGGTCTCTGCTGCACTTACTTACTTTTGCCCTTGTAGTGCAAAAGCAACCATAAGCAATAGTTAAATGATGAGCTTGGCTCACCAAGTGTTCTAATAAAACTTTATTTACAATAATAGGCAGTGGGCTGGATTTGATCTATGGCTCTAGTTTGTTGACCTATGGTCTAAAAGATTGTACATGCAGAGCATAAAGTCATCTTTTCCCACTTATTCCAGAGACTCCAACAAATAACATCTGACACATATAAAATACTGAACAAGTGCTGGCTATTATTATTACTTATGTGGTAAGTAAGGCCAATAGCAGTGATAACATTAAGGATAATTATAACAATACCAATTGCATAATGAGATATGATGAATTGTGAGTAATATGTCATCAAAATCTTCAAGGGTTGTTTCTATACAACCCTTGTTGTATAGAACAAGTGCAGCTTCCACTCTATATACTTATAGAGCTGGAAGGCACCACAGAGGCTTCCAATTTGAATACCTCACTTTATAGATGAATTTGAGGCTCACATAAGAGAGGACACAGGTATAAGTTCACAGAGAAAACTAGTGATTGTTTTGGAATTGACAGCTGTTTTCTCCAGCCCTTCCCCTGGAGCCTTGAACTACTCTACCTGAAGGACACATGGTGTGCCTAGTACATTTGAGCACACAGGTAGAGTCACAGTGTAAAGATTCATTGATTTTTCATTGCATCCGAAGTGCATAATGTGGTGACTTAGTATTGGTACCATTCTAGGCATGCTCTTAAGCCAGCAGAAGGGCCTGGTTCTGGACCCCCATGAGTTTTATGACTCATGAGAACTCTCTGCTGCCGGGATGACTCAGATGTCTGTTTTACACAAAGATTACTAAACACCTCTTGCTCCGTTTGAAAACAAGGAAGAAAATGAATAGTTACTCATTGCCTTACTTACTACCCCTTTATCACTGTTTCCTTTGTCTTAGCATGCTGGCAGCCATGTAAAAACAGACTGTCTTCAATTTGTCTGCATATTGATAAAAGGCTTCCTTTCAAATCCCCCATTAGCCTGGACAGGGAGAGACAGACCTGTGGACACTTTTGTCTGCACTCTTCGGGACGGACTCATTACCCAAATTCTTCATGGTGGATAAAACTTTTGTGGATTTTGGTTAACCAGCAGTCATGCGTGATCTAGAAGGTGGCTATTTTAGAACCACAGCTCTTCAACTTCTCCCCCTGCCCCCAGTTCTATTTCCAACTCTTATTACTCAGGATCACTTACATAAATCAATGAAAAGAAATATTTTCATGAATCAAAGCTGTGTCTTGGAATCCTTTGGTCTCATGTACTACAGAGACCCAAGTAAACAGAATGGAACATGTGGGGTTGATTTACCACTTTTTAAAGCCAAAGGTTAGCGAACTTTTCTGCTCAGGATCAGATAGTAAATATTTTAGGTTTCTTGGGCCATGTGGTGGGCTGTGATTCACCAACTTCAGCTCTAAACTCTAGTCATGATAAAGAACAGACCAAAAGATGGAATCTTTGAACTGACTGCTTAGTTTCTTGAACATCGTCTTTAAAAACTTGGGCTTTGGAGTTGGATAGATGTAAGTTTAGGCCTGTGGTTCTGTGCCTTCTCTGCTGTGGGCGATTTAAGGCAAGTTAGTTCCCTTGTGTTCCTTGTCTATAAAATAGAGACAGTAATAATCACCTTTGTAGACCTGCATGGAACCAGCAAAGGAAGTCACTTACCACAGAGCTGGTATGCTACCTAAAGAAAGTAGTAGAATCACTACTGGTATGGATAACCAAGCCCAGTGGGTGAAAAGAAGAAATTAATAGCATACAATTAAGGAACTGATATCTCTGGTCACCTTCAAAGGTAGGATGTTCCAAGAAACCTTTTCTGTCATCTTCTGTGGGGTAAGTCTGGGACTGTACAGATTGGCTTTTCATCTTTGCAAGGATCCTCGTGTTAACTCATGACAGACCATCTTTCCTTCTCTGAAAAATGAGGTCTCACATCAGTCAGAGGAAAATCTCAAATTAGAAATCCTTTGCTCAACATCCTCTTCAGCCATAGAATTAGTCCATGTGGTCTGCCCTGGGTCAGGATCATCACTGTCATCTGAGAACAAGGGGTGAGGATTGACTTCAGGCTGCAGGAGCTCTGGGACCTCGGTTCATTAGTTCCTAGTGACTTCATCATGTTGCCTCCTGTCATTTTGCAACTCCTGTTGCTAAGGCTGATGTTAGAAATAGTATGGATGGAAGCCATATATGTGTTCAACATCCTTAGGGAATAGAGTTTTCAATAACTAAGTTTTAGAGGGATAGATTTGGAAATATAGGTTTTTTTTGAGAATTATGAACTATGTAGTTGAGATTGGGTGTGTTGGTGAGACTGGTGAATGAGAGGTTTACTCAAGAATGGCAAAATAGGGGCTCCTGGGTGGCTCAATCAGTTGAGCACCCTGTCCTTTATTTTGGCTCTCGTCATGATCTCAGGGTCCTGGGATGGAGTCCTGCTCAGGCTCCGTGCTTGGTGGGGAGTCAGCTTGAGGTTCTATCTCTCCTCTCCCTCTGCCCTTCTGACTGCTTGCATTCTCTCTCTCTCTCTCTCTTTCTTTCTCTAAAATAAATAAATAAATGATAAAAAAGAATAACAAAACAATGAAAAACAGCAACCCCTTCCTTCTACACATACTCACACATATATGCATACTCTCTCTGGGACAGTTCAAGGTCACGTCCATGATGGAGGAGCTAAGGAACATCTAGGAATGTCACTCTCATGAGGGTCGAGACTCTCGTAGTCACCATGTTGCCATTAGAAAGGATTAGGTTTTCAGTACAGATAGATGGGGATGTAATTCCCCTCTTTGCCCTCTCCTAGCTGTTAGACAACAAGACCCTTACTTAATCTTGCTTCCTCATCTGTGAAATGACTAACAAGCTCTTCTCACGTGGTATAAAACGTCCATCTTAAGAGATACTGCAGATAACTGCTCTCTTCCTGACTGTACGGGCTGGTATCCAAATGGCCAAAACGGCACACCCTGCCCTCCCCACCATGGTAGACTTGTAAAAGCAGACTGAAGTCACTCTCTGCATTTTAACACATGCTAAGTCATCACTCTAGAGAGTTATGATCCTGGAACCATCCACAACAAGGAGGTCTGCTGAGAAGACAAAGAAAGCCAGTTCTCCCCCAGCCATCCGTGAGCCAGTCCTGGATTGTTTCTCAGGCACTGTCTTTGTCTGCTCTGGGGAAGGTGAGGTCGCAGGCCACCGGCTTCATGCTTTCACGCTTGTCCTCTGGGAGACTTGGCTCCAAGTTGTAAATCATGTGACATCCTTGGTAATGATATGACTCACTCTGTTGAATCACCCTGTACCTACTTTGTAATGTGGGAGAGAAGTATTCACTCCTTGTTTGGGGATTTTATGGAAGTGCACAGGGAAAGCGCCCTTCTATAAATGGGACAGGCTGCTAACAAATGCAGTAGGAGGCAGGAAAGTATGTGACCGAAATTAGGGAGCAGTTCACTTTCCTCCTAACACTTCTTTCAGAAATACAGCGGTGCAAGCACAATGACAAATGGTATTTGGTGCTTGGCCTTGGTGTCAGGGAAGTAATAGGGACTGATGGGGTCTGTGGCCAACTGGAAAATCAGTGTTTATCTATAGAAGAATCACTTTTCAGTTCTAGGTAATGGTTGCCATCAAGAATCCAGGTGTTGTGCTATCTAGATATTCCAGGACTTTGATCTGAAATCTACTAGCTTTTAAATGTTGTGAAATGATTTAAATGAAAAACAACAACAACGACAACAACCACTACAATGACAAAAACAATCTCCTGTTGTTGTCAGACCCACAGGGAACCTTGGTGGGCAAAAAATGAAGTTGGAGGGGTAGAAAGGGTTGTGTGGACCAACATCTCAAAAATTGCATATGGAGCTATTGCAACACTCTCCAAGTGCAAAAGCTTGACTTTGTCATCCGAATTTTATCATGTTGGAAGGTGGGTAAGCACTGTTAGTACTTTCAATACAAGGTTAAAACGAAGAGCGTGGATATTCAGTTAAAATCTTAAACTGAACAATTTGTAGGGAGTTATTGTTGCAAATTAAAAGAGGACTCAGAATTAATACCCAACTTGTTATCATTAACATTGTTAAAGTTACTACTTATTAAGCTTAGCTGTAAAGAAAGTAGTAGTAGATTTGCGGACGTCTCTCTATTATTCTGGGTGTAATGGTATGGGACAAGGTCATAGGTTCTTAACCGCAGGGAAGAGACATTGTGTGAACACTTGATAAGTGGGGAGGGATGGGGACCGAAACCCACCCTGAGTGCATGTGTGAGGGGCAACATCTGGGCAGCTGTTGGACAGTCCATCAGGCTGTTTTGCTGATTGGGCTAAGGAAGCTGAGAGTGAAAAATGAAGTAAAGAGAAAGGAGAGACACTTTGGGCATATGTGGGGGAAGAAGAAAGATGCCTACAATGAAATTTTATTATGTGTTTGCAGGATGATGGGTGATGGGAAGCCTCTTCTTCTTCCCCATCCTGTATAATAGTGATTTCTCAGAACTGGATTGTGGGGTGGGATCTGTTTTCAAGTCAGGCACAAAGGGCTGAATGTGGGCTGAATGCAGCCTTAGGGTAGACAGGGAGAAGGTGGGTAGAGGAGGAAGGCGAGATTGCCCACAGCAAAAGAGCCTGCCGCTTCTGTGTTCATGCAAATCTCTAGGATGTGTTGGAGTCCAGGGAAATCATTTCAAGGAATACTACAGATTTTATCCAACCCCTAGTCCCATATTTTGTCCTAGCACTTAATTTGATCTACTGGTTCTTACTGAATACAGTTAGGGTCCTAGCATTGTACGGGTCATTATATAGTGGATTCAAACAAAGACAGGACATGGTCTTGCTTTGATGTTATGATTTAAGAGACAGCTAGGGGGAAAAAAAAAACATGCTTAGAAATAAATAAAAGATTTTACAAGTTGAACAAGATTGAACCTTTCTTCCCAAGCACTGGGGATGAAGGGCACTCATCTCCATCGCCAAGGGAATGGAGCCGTGTTGGTGGTTCATGGCAAACACACTGGACGACTTCCTGGGTGTCAAGGGAAGGCAGGACTGCAATGCCTTCAGGAAGTGCATAAAAAGTCCAGTTGTGTCCCCTTGAGGTAACTTGAAACTGCAGTTACTTTTGGCAAGGTCGTTGGGTGTCAGTTCAAGCTTTGGGAGACCACAGGCTAAGGAGTTTCATGCCCTCTTTCCTTGAGCTTTGTTTGGCTTCGCACCAAACCCATATCCATGGGGATGGGGGCGGGGAACATCTTACCCGGTGCCCCACCCGAGCTGGTCAGCCTCTTGCAGAGGGCACTTCCCAGATCTGTAGAGGTGAGTCCCTCTAGAACCTCCAAATCATTACCTCCCCCCAGATGCTGTTGAGCATCTAATACATATTGGGTCCCAGGGTAGAGACAGGCCCTTTCACTGAGAATCTAAAGTCTTCTGGGGAAGACATTAAGATATTGAGGAAACAGCATCACAGAGTCCACTAAGCATTCAGGTTCGAATGTGAGAAGTACTCTAATCCCCAAGCACCAAGCAGGACATCGTCTATTCAAAGCAGGGGAAGTGGGTGGGGCACCTGGGTGGCTCAGTCGGTTAAGCGTCTGCCTTTGGCTCAGGTCTTGATCCCTGGGTCCTGGGATTGAGTCCCATATCTGCCTCCCTGCTCTGCGGAAAGCCTGTTTCTCCCTCTGCCTGCCTCTTTCTCTGCTTGTGCTTGCTCTCTCTCTGACAAATAAATAAAATCTTTTAACCCCCCCCCCCAAAACAAACAAAAAAACAATGGGAAGTTGGTAACCACAGAGGAGTGGACTACTGGTGGACCGTGCCATGTCCACGTCAGGTGCTGCGAAGCAGCTCTCTCAGCAAGTGGCCCGTGTAAGAAATTCACGTTCTCTTAGGAAGCAACTTTCCCGAGGGGAGGATTTCCCTGCTGCTGGTGATGGGATGGCTCAGTTTTTCCCTTCTAGAATCAGCGTATCAAGCTAGTTGAGAGGTTTTGGAGCCATCGGTACGCTGAGTTGACTGGTGAAGTCAGCAGGGGCTGAATATTTTGCTAACTGATCAGTAGCCACAAATTTATGGCTTGTGAGAAGGAACCGAAGTAAGGAAAGGCACAGGTCCGGGCCGGGGGAAGTCCTGAGGTGCTTCCCCGGGTGATGGGAGCCATCGGAGATGTGACATTGGTCAGCCTTTGGTGTTTACCAGCTGGCGCCTGGCAAAGGAGAGAAAGCTGTTGCTTCAGCCTCTAACTCTTCCCTCAGAGCTGGGCGAAGGGAGGAAGGGTGTGCTGAGGGGTTCAGCCTGCTTCTCAGCTGGGGAGGCTGAGAAGTACGAATCTGGGCTCGCTGCATCTCTGGACAGAGCTCTAGAAGGTGGGGGGTGGGCCCAGAGAGGATCTCCATGTTTGTCGCCTTGTGTCTTGGGCTTATTATAAACATCAAGTAAGATAGTATAGGCAACACTGAGCCTAGGGCCTGGGGCCACATTTGTTTTCTATTGTTGCTATAAAAACTACCCCAAGTTGAGTGTTTTGAAATAATACAGATATATTGTCTTATACTTCTGGAGGTCAAAAGTTCGAAATGGATCTCACAGGGCTAAAAGCAAAGTGTCTACAGGGCTGTGTTCATTCCTGGAGGCTCTGGAGAAGAACGCGTTTCCTTGCCCTTGCCAGCTTCTAGAAGCCACCCACATAGTCCTTGGTTCACAGCCCCTTCCTCTATCTGCAAAGCCAGCAGTGTGGGGCTGAGTCTCTCTCGTGCTGCTGTCTTTCTAATTCTCTCTTGTCCTGCCTCCCTTCCACTTGTAAGGACCTTTGTTTGTGGTTACACGGAGCCTGCCTGGGTAACCCAGGAAAAAGTCTCCAACTCAGGGTTAGCAAACTTAGTTCCTTTTTGCCGCAAGTCACTCACAGAGTCACAGGTTCAGGGGATTAGGGCCTGGGCATTCTGCAGGTGGTGGGGGGTGTTTTTATGCCTACTATGGGCACATACTAAAAAATCAACCAGTGGTCCCTGTTTATTACCAGAGCTCCCTCAAGTGTGGGGTCAAAGCCTCGACTCTGGCAGATGCTGGGGTTCTGCATGCAGAGGACTAGAAAGCCTGCCTTGCCTCGCTCTGGGGAGCAAGGATGTGACCAGTCCCCACCTGGAGGGGTGCCTGGGAGGCTAGTGGATAGAGAGAGAGGCAGGCTCTGTGTATTGCTAAGTGTCGTGTTATGATGAAAAGCATGATCCTTTCGCTTGGGGAGAGCTGGCTTCCGATCCCAGCTCAGCCCCTCACTAGCCCTGGGGCACATGACTTCATCACCGACCTCCAGTTTTTTCATCCATTAAGAAGCAATAATAATAGCACCTGCCTTGTGAGAATGTTGGGGGGAGTGCACAAAATTTTGCATGAGAAACAGCTAGTACATTGCCTAATGGTCACTGTCACTGCTGTTCCTAGATGGCTCTGCAGGACAAAAGAATAGCCAGTGGGTAGAAGCCCGAGGGAAAGTGTTCTAGGTTTATCACGAAGGAAGAACTTGGTAATCGCCGAAGCTGTGCAGTGACAAGATGGTGAGGCGTGTCATGTACCGGGTCCCCTTCCCTGCAAATGTTCGGTCAGTGACTAGACATCCACACGTGCGTGGACTGCAACAAAGTCACCTGGTGCTTTGTCAAAAGCCCAGAGCTCTAGGCCCCACCCAGATGGGCTCATTTGGGATATTCAGAGATGGGGCTTGGAGATCTGTTTTGTTTTTGTTTTTATTTTTTTTTTCCAGTAGCTTTTATTTTCTGAAAGCAGCTTTAGATGGACAGCAAAATGGAGCGGCAAGGCCAGAGATTTCTTACACACCCCCTGCCGTGCCCTTAAACACAGCAGATCTCGGGGCCATCCTCAGCCCCCCACCAGAGAGCTACATCTGTTACAACTGAGGAACCACCTGAGGTCCAAGATTGACACCAGGGTTCATTCTTGGTGTTGATCATTCTATGGGTTTAGACAAATGTTTAACATATATCCACTACTCTAGTATCGCACAGAGTATCTCTGCTCTAAAAATCCTTTGTACTTCACCTAGTGACCCCTCCCTCCCCCAGCCCCCCGCCCCCACTGATCCTCTTACTGGCTGCCTAGTTTTACCTATTTCAGAATGTCCTATATAGAACATGTAGCCTTTTGGGATTAGGATCTTTCATTTGGCAATGTGTATCCAAGTCTCTTCCGTGTCTTTTCATGGATTGATAGCCTTTTTTTTTTTTAAGCTCTGAGTAATAGCCCATTGTCTACATGTACCACAATTTATTGATCCATTCACCTACTGGAAGACATCTCGTTTGCTTTCAAGTTTTGGCAGTTTCATAATTTCATAATTACAAAGTTGCTATAAACACCCATGTGTGGGCACACATTTTGGAGGTCTGTGGCTTTCACAAGTGATTCAGAGACTGATTTAGGATCCCTTGACCAGATAATCATTTGTCCTGAGGTGGATGGAGGTCTGAAAGCTTCTCCAATCCTGAAAGTCTGTGAGGATTCTGTGAAGATGGTGTGGAGGCTCTGGTTTGGATTAGACATTTTCCTTCTTCCCTGGGGATTTTGCTCACCGTAAGCAAAACTTTTTTGCCTCCTTGTTCAGTGTCCCTGTTCATTGCTAGCACAAAATTCCCGAATGTAAAGAGCGGTTTTTCCAGGACTGGAGAGAGCTGACCTGTTTTTCCAAGTTCAGGACTGCCTGCGTTCAAATCCAGACTCTACAAACCACAAACAGTGACATTGAGCCAGTAATGGAAACATCTGGTGCTTCCATTTCCCCTCCAATAAAGGTCGCCGATAATAGTACGCACTTCATGAAGTTATTGTGAGAATTGAGTTCCTATATATAAAAGGCTTAGAAAAGTAAGCTTTGCATCAACATGACTAGCTATCCTTGTAGCCATCAGGATCTGTATCCTTCTTATTACCCGTTACCAGACAGTTCAGCTCTTCTGAAGGGGCAGAGGGGGTGCTGGAGGGGAGTCCTTCCTGGTGAGGAGCCCAGGGTGGGGTGATTCCACATCAACACGTGCTCCCTGGGGCCCCAGGAACAGGATGACACCTGTGCACAGTGGTTGTCCAAGGGGAGAAGTCAGTTACAAGGGTGCCCCTTGCCCACATGGTACCTCTGAGGCACCAGAAGCAAACCTTGTCTAACATATGTAACAAGGTGATGGGCTCCCGGAGCCCCTCTCACTCTTTTCCTCCCCTGGCAGCATGCTCCTTTCTCTGCTTTCCTTGTCTGGGTGCTCGGCGGCATGTCTCCGAAGTTCATGTGCCTTGAGGAACTTGAAGGTGTCCGTCACTCACAGATACCCCGAGAAAGGATGGACCCCAAGAGTCCTGGCCTCCAAGGCAGATAGCAACATAGATTTAATCCCGGCCATACAACCCCCTGGCTCATGCCCTGGCTCCATTGCTTCTAAGTCTTGAGCTCTGTCAAGTTTCAGGATCTCCATTTCTGAGGTGGGATCATTCCTCCCCTCTTAGGGATGCCGTGAAGACAAAACACGGCAAGGGATAAGACAGTGTTTTATCAAGTTTGCACTTGTTGACATATCATGAAATTACTGTTAACTGACTTCTTAATCAATTCAACTGATGGACTGTTGGTGATTGTTTATAAGTTAAAAGAGCACAAAAAGATTCTCCATATGGAAGGGACGTTGATGTGTTGAGGGATCTTGGCAGCTATGGGCATGGAAAATCAGAAGGAAGGTAAGGACCACAAACATCTTTTTTTGGTCGGCGAGAGCCCTCTCTTATAACCTGGGCCACCCCAAATCCCGCCATTTCTGTCTCATCTGAAGGAGATGATCGCATGTCTCCCATGTATAAGGTGTTCTTGGGCAAAATTAGCACCTTTTCTTTGCTGGCAAATCTACTGCTATGAAATCAGCCACTTGGGGGCCAAGAACATCATTTGGTTTGCCTGTTTATTTTAAGCCTTTGATTCAAGTCTAACGCATAGACAGAAAAGCCCACAGATCTTAAGTGAACAGCTTGATTAAGTTTCTCCACTTGAACACACATGTGAAACTAGTATTCAGATTGAAAACAAAAAGAAAAAAAGAAAAAGGAGATTGAGAGTATTCTAGAAAACCTGTTGAGGTCATGGAGTTTTAAACACGGTTGACTTCAGACCTGACCCTAGGCACTGGTGTGCTCCTGGTCAAGGTTATATCCAATGTCCTGAATTCCTCTCCTTTTACTTGGCTCCTGGGTGTGGTTGTAGCCAGGACCCATGTCAAAGGGTCCTCCTCAGCACATCCTGTTTTTAGGGAGAGATATGAGAAGCTCCTTCACACTGGGTTGTCAGGGAAGAGGTCTCTTTTTCCATGGCCTCTGGCTTCAATCTGAGGTGCAAAGGGTGGGACTCTCAAGGATGAATTTCAGGCTCTGGAGGTCAGAAGTGGGCACCTTTGAAGACCCCCAGAGAAGCATAAAGGAAGTCCAAAAACATCTCCCCACAAAAGCATAGTGTGGCATTTTCAGGGCCAGCCTGAGGAAATCTCACTATTTGCAAGGTTGTAATGCTCACTGGTCTTCTTGTTTGGAATTGATGCTGCATTTCAAGATTGGCTGCCTGGTCTAGAAGGAGAGAAAAGGCACATAGACTGCTCTGCTCAAGACGGGGAAGGACCACACTGATGAAAAGCAATTGTGAAGTGTGACCAAACTGCCCAGGAAGTCCAAGCCACTGGCTGTGCCTGGTCGCTGCCTGGTGTCTGAAGGCCCTGTGGCTAATGAAGCGACTTAGTCAGCATCCCAGCTGCTCCCCTGCCTGGCAGGTTGGGAGGGCTCTGCTGGGAAGCTTCAGGGATTAGTAGAAGAACTTCCCATGCTTGAGGGCCAGATCCAGAGCTCTGCTCATTAAGAGTGCTTCCAGAAGAATCCTTCTGGCAAAGGAAAGAGCGGTCATGCTCTTTGGTAGAAGGACATTTTGGAAGGCCCAGATTTAGAGCTGTTGATTTTGGCAGCTGGATCCTAAGGCGTCTTCCTTCAGTTTCCCCTGAAGGCCTCATTAGCTGAGCCCAGATTGGTTCATAGCTTCGTCTTCCCACGAGGACACTGGGAGCGCTGGGGCCACCATGCCTTGGGTGGGGCAGCTGCCTCAGAACTGCCAGTGGGGAAGGGCCAGCCCTACCTGGTGTTGACCTGGCCCTTCCTGCCTAATGGAGGCCTTCCTGGGACTAGAACATGCTTTTTGTCACCCATTCATTCATTTATTCATTCAACATGCAAAAAACGGAGCTTCTACCATATACCAGGAACCGTGCTGAGTGTGAGGAAGAGTAGAACAAGGCTGAGTCCTCAGAGTTTATATTCTAGTGGGGAAACAGACAAATCACTGTGACAATACCTCAGGAGAGGTCAGTGCAGGTCAGCACAGGTAAGCTGCAGGGGGAGCAGTGAAAAGTCAACCAAGACTTCCTCAGGGAAGTCCTTCTTGAATTGAGCTTTGAAGAAGAAGTAGAAGTTAATCTATTGGGTTGGAGGGGTGGATGGGGAGGACATTTTCATCGGAGGAAAGAATTTGCTTCAAGGCAAACTGGGACAAGAGCCAAGTTCCCTGTGGCTCAAAACCCAGAAGGCATGCCACATGAATTTCCCCGCTTATTGGAGCTGTGCGATGTTTTTCAAATGTATTTTCATGTTGTCCGATGAAACGGAGGTGGGTAACAAATACTTCAGGAGTGATGTGCCCCTGGAGACCGGGCTGGACAGTGTCCTCCCGGGTCATGGCATGATCTTTATTTTTAGAAGAGGTTCCCAATTTGAAATGATTAAACACTCCACCCCAATCCCGCTACCCAGGCTGGGAGGGTCACTGTTCCTTGGCATCTTGTGTCTCTTTTTGGCAGTGTGTCTTTCTGGAAACAGGCAAAACTGTTGTGTTGAAGCCGGCGTAGGTCCCTAGCTTTAGGAGGATATCACAAAGGTCCAGAGGTTTTATACTTAAGACGTATTCCTGATGTCCTTTGAGAGGTTGCCCAGTCATTCCACAGTGTAGATGCTTACAGAGTGGGAACCTTCCAGGCCCCTCACCCACTCCAGATCTTCTGGGACTTCCTTTTCATAAAAAGTGCAAGCACTATTTGTCGCCAAAACTCAACTCACTCAAACTCCACTGTAAAGCAACTGTCTTAATGGTCATTTTGCACCATTTTAGGCATTTAAGACAAGGGAGGGGAACTAACCTTGAATATCAATTACATGTTACATATTCCATGGTGCTTTCCTAGTATTCTCTCATGGAAGCTCTACGCTGACCCAGTGAACTGGGTGACGTTGTCCAAGAAATTAACACGTTGTCCCAGGCATGGCAGGGAAAGGACATTTTAATGAAGAACCCCATGGCCATGGAATGATGTAATTGTGTTCCACACAGTCACCAAAAGTCACCTTTTGGCACCTGCTAATCATTTGGTGGCTGGTGTTTTAATAGTCTCTTTCTGGGAGAAATGGATATTGTTTTTATTTACCTCATCAGAACCCTGTCTCCTCTAACTTCTTCCTTACTCCTTGTGTGAGGATACCCAAAAGCCCCAGTTGGCTCTATATTTGCCTTTGGTGAGGTTAGCCAGTGAGGGCCCACTGGTTTGGGAAACGGTATGAAGAAAAGACTTTTTCCTGCAATTTCTCATCCGGAATGTTCCTGTGTATGAACGAATCTCCAATTCCGTGCGAGTTGACTGTAAACGATATGGGTGATCTCTCAGGGAGTTAGGGATCAGTTTGGCGATTGGCTAGTCCCAATGCCAGTCCACCTGTTTGACTCTGTTCCTGTGACATTGACCCGCCCATCTCAGAAATCTAGGCTGAGACCTGGTCAAGGGTGTAGATGGGGGATTAAGAAGATGCCTTTGTCTGGGGGTGCCTGGGTGGCTCAGAGGGTTGAGTCTCTGCCTTTGGCTCAGGTCATGATCCCAGCGTCCTGGGATTGAGTCCCCCAGTGGGCTCTCAGCAGGGAGCCTGCTTCCTCCTCTCTCTCTCTCTCTCTGCCTGCCTCTCTGCCTTCTTGTGACCTCCCCCCTTTGTCTCTCTCTGTGTCAAATAAATAAATAAATAAAATCTTAAAAAAATTATTAAAAAAAAAGAAGATGCCTGTGTCTGAATTGTGGTAGCAAATTTGAGCCCTAACCCAGCATTAGTAGTGTTACTAAATCATGCTTTTGGAAAGAGAAACACAGTTAAGGTCAGAAAGCAATGGTGGCTATTCTATCATTGGTGTGTCTCTTGTCTCTAAGTCACATGTCTGCCTCTCCCTGTGGGGACCGATGCGAAGAACTGGGAGGTCCCCTCATGGTTGGTCATGATTCATCCCTTAGTAAACTCTAAGCTTATTCAGTCCCGAGTGACCAAAAATGGAGGCTACTGAGGGTGGGGAAGATCCTCTCCCTCCCCACAGAGAATCACAGAACCTTAGAGCATTAAAGAATTTCTAAATCAGCCCTTTTATTTTATAAGTTAAGAGCTTGGGACACCCCCCCAAAATCGGCCAAAAATGATACCTAAACCCTATTGGTTTCTGACACTGAATTTGTTTTCGTACTACTTTATCTCCTGTCTCTTGATTTTCCTAAGCAGCTTTATACCCATTTTATCCCCCGTGCTATTTCTAACACAGCCAGATAGCAGCAGGCCTGGAGTTAGAACCCAGACCACCTGACTACCTGTTTTATTTTGTCCGCAGGTCCAATCCTGTCACAGTTTGGGAAAACTATATGCCATGTTCTTTAGCCAGACCTCTGGATGTCCAGGAGAAGGCCATAGAAAAGGAATATCATTGGTGAAGTGGTTCACCAACAGGTCCTTTCTAGAAAGTGTTTTTGGGATCTGAGAAATGGACATAGAAGCCCAAAGATGGACAGAAGAAGGGACTGAGGGGGATTTGGGAGTTGTAAACCTTGAGTTTCATTCATGGGGTCTTTGAGGACACAGTGGCTGTCAGAGAAAGAGAGAGAGAGAGAGAGTCTGACTTCTTGGTCAGTGAGCTTCCTTGACCCCGTTCCAGCAGGTCTTACAGGACCTAGCAAGGGCGACGGGACTGGTGGGCTGGCAACGCCCCCACTGTCTTAGAGTTTCAGTCCCTTTTACAGCAAAGATGGTATTCTTTAGGGAGCAGGGGAAATCCCGCACGTGAGGTGATCACAGCTGTAATCACCACATTGTGGTGTTCCATGCTTTGAGCTGCCGGCCCCAGCACACCAACGGCTTGAGGAAAAGCCCCTCAGTAGGCCCTAGTTCTGTTCTTGAGGCTCTAACCTAGGATTCCCCCAATAGGGCAGTTCCTGAGTGTTGTCCCCTCAGGCTCTCGGCCCTGGGCAGCAGAGGGCTGCGTGGTGATGCCCCTTGGAGGTTCTCACAACCTCTAGGCCAAAACACGTCCGTTGCTTTTGGATTCCCTGGGAATGTTCTGCTGCCATCCCACCGGGCCAGTGGAGGAGGAATAAAGAGTTTGGTGCCAGATATGGCACCACAGAAGGGTACAGGCAGGAATTCTGAATCTGACCCCACATCTAAGGAGCCTATTCTTAGAGGCTCTTGACAGAGCACGGGAAATCAAATGCTGATGAAAAGCAGGTTCTGAGAAGAGCTTGAAGCTCAGCACCAGCCCGACGACATGTTCCCTTTCAGGCCACGGAGGGAGTCTTGAGCGATGAGCTGAGCGTGCCGGCGAGCCAGCTTCTGGGGGGGGGGGGGTCTGGCCGGGGCAGCGACGGCCCCGTGAACAGCGTTGACCTCATTTGGTAGAGAAGTTTGGGCTGCAGGAAATTACAGGCTATTTCTTCCGGTTTTCAGTCATCCAAACGGCTGTCCCATCACGTGGCCATGCTTTGCGGGGCTCTGGGGAGTGATCCAGCAGATGTTGGTTTACAGAAACATCCAATGTTAAGGAATTGTCTTGCTAAATCTTCCATCCCAAAGGCCCTCAAGGAGAACTTGAAGTGGTCAGTGGTGTTGGCCAGCATCAGGCTGGGTGGATTTGGGCCAACCAAGGCACATCTGGACTTTTCAATTCCTTCTCACTTGGTTTGGGGTGCACCCCCAAAGCTGTAGGAAGGGAGGATTGATAAGGGGCTAAGAATACACACTTGAGATAACTTCCTGTGCTTATCCAGCATGTAGATGTCCAGAGTTGTATCTGGTGGGAGCTTCAAGCTCAAGTTTGGATAGACAGGTTTCCAAAGCATCTATCTTCCGCTCTTCTTTGTTCTAATGTCTCCTTGTCACAGAAGCCTTCCCCGGGCCTCCGAGGCAGAATCGCCCTGATCGTATCTCCACTTGAAATATGTGTGTTCATTTAGTTGGTCTTCCACTAAAATGCGCACTCTGTGAGAGTGAAGGATGTTCCCTCTATGTTTATCATGGTATCTTTAGCACCTCGAACAGCATGGGGTCTGTCATATGTGTCCAGTGGAATTCCATGGCATAAATGCAAGCCTGGAAGGAGGCTTGCTAAAGCCGGCTGCTACCAGTCTGTCCATGAAAGGGCCTTGTTCCCAGGAGAAAGCAAGGTGTCCTTTGTTGTTGTTTTCTAATTCCGCATTTCTCCACGCAAACATTCATCAATCACTTGGAGCAAGGTGTGAAAGATCACAGCCCTGCTCTCCCGGGGCTCACAGACTGGTGGCAGATGAAGATGTTGGCATTAAATCCTTTCTTTAAGATACAGCTCTGGCATCAGCCCTCTAGGGAGCCTTTCTTGAACACTCTTGTTTCACAATGCGAGGTGGGTGCCATTTTCCCCATAGCATGGTAAGCCCTGCAGAGCTCGACTGTGACTCACAAGTGAAGCAGACTAGTACTGTACAAAGGGCTTTCTGTTTCCCCTCACGTGCTCCTCAAGAGCAAGGATTGCCCCTTACTCTTTCCTGAGCAGAGTGGCTGACATACAGAATACTCAGTAAGTGGGAGGTATCCTTGCGATTACCGCTGTGACTATGTGCTTTCAGGAACCAGCATTCAGATAGCCGTGTACGTGGATAATCTCATTTAAGATATTCTGAAGCTGTATACGGCTTGGAAACAGCTCTGTACTGTTCTATAGTATGATATAATGCTGTTATCTATAATATTTGCTGTTTCGTGCTCTCCTCGTGTTGTGGGGATGCAGTGATCATTTAGGCTGCTGTGGAATCTTTACCATGAGTTCTTAGGGGACTTCGGGTTCCTAGATGCAGGCTGGGATCCTGAAGTAATTTACAAATCATTCTCTACGTGCAGATGTCATGGACTCCTATGAGCCTGGAGCATTTGTTTCATTTCAAGTGGGGGGGGAGAGGCGGGGCTGAGGACGTCATGGGAATCCTCTCAGTAAATACAGGTGAGTTCATGGCATTTTGGCGCTGCTCCTTTGATGTGGCTGGTTTTTGACTCGGGGTTGCAGGGACATTTTGTCACAGCCTGAGAATCAGACCAAGGATCATGCGCCACAGGCTCCCAAGCCAACTGCTGGACTGAGTGCATGTTAAACCAGTATCTGTCTGTTTTCACTTTGACATGGCTGTGTCGATGCCTGACACTTTTGTTATATCCTATGGAATTTGCTGGAATGTTTGGTGTAAATACTTGTTAGTTTCACTTAAATACCAACCATGTGCCCGAGTCTAACATCAGTGGCAAAATGGCTTCAGTTGAAGCAGAAGGCAGGGGAATACAGTCTCCCGGGGATGCCGCGCGTTGCCAAAGGCTGGCTGACGGATCCCTTCTCTAATTCCGAAACACACATGGTCCCCCTTCTTTTTTGGCTATTTCTTGATTTAGAGCTTCAGATGACTGGCTGGAGACGTGTTTAAAAATATCAAAAGATCCCAATGGAA
Organism: Mustela nigripes; assembly: GCF_022355385.1. Lineage (NCBI taxonomy): Eukaryota > Metazoa > Chordata > Mammalia > Carnivora > Mustelidae > Mustela > Mustela nigripes. The sequence goes on from NC_081557.1 coordinate 18,961,513, forward strand.
ACATCAAAATGTGGTCTATCCGTGTTAAAAAAGATCGTTTTGATCATTTGCCTCTGCTGTGTCATCCAAAGAGCCTTCCTGTCTGTTTCGCTTAGTGATTAGAAGAAACGCTGTTTGTTGCTTGCTGACCGGATTGGCCCTCATCTGCTTCCTGCGAGCCGTCCTGTCCTGCTTTCTGAGAGATCGTTAGTGCACACGTGTCAGCTAGTCGAGGTTGGCCCCAAACGAACCAGATGAGTAGATAATCAGGCCACTCCGGGGAGACCAAGATGCTTATATTTTGGACTAAGAGTTTCAGTTGGGTATTCTAACCAGACTGGGAAACATCATTGCTAATTTCAAAGTATTTTGGTAGCAAGTATATTAAGCAGTCTGTTATAAAAAAGTAAGTAGATGTGCTTGTGTCCTTCGTCTTCAATCTGAGACTCTGGGAGCTAAGCTCAGTGTCTTGCTGGGACGGAGGTGACAATAGGTAGGTCCTTTGAGTTACGTGTCACCCTCGTCATGAACTTGATGAAGACTGTGTGTGTCCACGCTCCCTGCATGAAGGGACCGCAGACGCCAGTGCTATGGCAGGCCCCTAACATGCATTGTGATGTTCAGTTTCCACAAGCGAGGCATTAAGGCCTTCTTTCTACACACCACACAGCTAGCAAGCGATGGAGGCACGATTTGAATCCTACGTTCCCTGTTTACAAAACCCAAGCTATTTCTATTACAACCACAGGTTTGCAGATTGATAATCATCCCCAAAGAAAGCTTTTCCAGGCTGTGGTGAGAATGTCGGGATAAGGCTCACACCCTCCCATCCTGGAAGGCGTTGCCATTTAGTCGGAGGCTGTGACCCATCTTTCTAGGTGTTAAAGATGGCTAAAAAATCTGTAATCACATGATGGTGATTGGAAATGGCAGCTGACAAAAGTGTCTTAAGTTGTCAAAGTAAAAAAAAAAAAAAAAAAAAAAGGCCTTTCTATGTCAAACTCCAAGCTGAAATTTGAAATCTTACTGGCCTGGCAAATGGCAAAGCTGGAAAAAGAGGTAGGGTGCTTATTACCCCATCAAGCGTTGCATTGCAGACCCTCACCATTGTTTGGGGTCACATGGGGTTTATCTGGGAAAGGGCTGGGCTGCCTTGAAGGATGAAGGTGATCACATGCTTCTTAAAGCCATCCTTCTTGGACACTGTGTAGCATGATGCGGGCAGCTTAGCGCAGCCTTGGCCGTGCAAATGACCTATTAAAAACCACAGTCGATTGAATTTTTAAAAAACTAGGTAAACCATCCTTTCCAAAAGAGAGGCAAAGCTTGGCCTACCCACACTGATGACTTTGATGTGACCAGGATGGGGAAGACTTGAGCTCAGAGGCATTTTAATGTGGCATGATTTAGGTCATAACTCTTCTGACCTCAGATCTGATTCAGATCATTCAACATCACCTCTTTGCTATTGATCTAAGAATGGAAGAGCTCAGGTTTTGGAGGCAGACATATCTGGGTTTATATCTCCATTTCTTGTAACCTGTGACCCTGAGGAAGTTACTTTCTGGAAAACAGGACAGAGATTCTTGCCTCTCAGAGTTACCTTGGTGGGCAACTCTTAGACAAAATCCTTACCACTGCTTGTGGTAGGTCTTTTTAAAAAATATTTTTTTAATTGAGACAGACAGAGGGGTGGGGAAGAGGAGGGACAGAAGGAGTGGGAGAAGCAGACTACCAGCTGAGCAGGGAGTGGGACGCAGGGTTTGATGCCAGGACCCTGAGATCATGACATGAGCCAAAGGCAGACGCTTAATCTACTGAGCCTCCCAGGGGCCCCTTGCTGGTACGCCTTTTCTTTACCATGATGATCCAAGATGGTAGGGATAGGCATGCCCAGCACATGGGTGTTCAGTGTGTCCTGGTGTCCTCCTTACAGGCCAACTGTAATTCAGAGTACCCTGAGTTGTTCTGGTTTTTATTTTCCTACCCCTGGTTCCAGATACCCCTCTGTGTCTGGGGGGGAGGCCTGTTTGACCTGCTATTGCCCGAGCGCCTCTGACTGTATCTGGGTGGCACCCACTGAGCTCTCACCACTCTTTGTGCTTCTGTTGCAGTGCCAACAACATGCCCAAGCAGGTGGAAGTCCGAATGCACGACAGCCACCTCAGCTCAGAGGAGCCCAAGCAGCGACACCTGGGCCTACGTCTGTGTGACAAGCTGGGGAAGAATCTCCTGCTCACACTGACTGTGTTTGGTAGGTGACAGGGGCCTTCCCTCCTTCCTGGCTCTCTCCTGGCTCTGGGCGGAAGCTGGGTCACACAGCCAGCCCTGCTGCAGGATGAAAGCCTCATGCCTTCCCTAAGGCCTCCTTTGCCCACAGCTGCCTTGATGGCATAATGTTCCCCTCACCTGCCCCAGTCATGCATTTTTCTTCCTTGGGATTCTAGTGGTCCTTACAACTTCCCGTGAATACGTTAACAGGCAGATTCCCGGCCCTGCACATGTAGACTTTGGGCCATATGCAGTGAGGTCTTGGAATCTGTGTCTTAACAGACCTTCTAGGTTATTCCTAAGCAGATGATCGGCATAGCACATTTAGAGGAATACCTGCCTGAAGATAAAGGCAGCTGGTGCTGAAAACCCCATGAAGGGGCTCCTGAGGTGTAGCCTCTACACACCCTATTACCTTAGATTAGCCCAGCACGTTAGCGAATGAGGTCAGGCTGGAAGAGGGTTCTTCTCCAGAGTCTGATTCCTCTGCCTCAGACCTTCCCTGGGCTGTGGGTGTCCTTTGGTGTGACTGTTGACACAATCTTCATCTTGGGTTTTCAACCAGGGTTTGTTGAAAAGTGGGCAAGTTGCCCGGTCTTGAAATGACAACCACACCATTTCCTATCTTTATCCCTCCTTGTTCTTCAGCTCTCTCCTAGGCTACACAGAGAAGCAATGAACAACTCCTCACCTCCAACCCTTTCCCCACTCAGCTCCCTAACTTCTCCTCCTCTGAGTCTATCATCCTGGACATCAGTGGACCAGGGTCAGAACTGCGGGCTTGCCACAGTTCTGTTCACTTAATGAAAGAAGACAGAAGTGTGGTAGGGGTTTCCAAAGCTTACCTTCCATGTAAAGAAATTTCACTCATCATAGGTCATCAAGAAGTATGTTTTCCTCCTGTGAAAGTAAAAAAAAAAAAAAAGATCAGGCTTTTGACCACAGTGCTCTCTGCACACCCCTGGAGTTAACACCCCAGTTCATGGACCTAGGAACTACTCCCCATCTCAGCTAGTGGTGCTATGTCTGACCTGATTTGTGGTTTCTACAAGATCTTTCATATCAGCTGTCTGTTTGCAGATACATGGTTAGTCTTGTGGAATCCCCGAGCATGCAAAGTGAAAGGCTCCCACCAGCAACTCTGCCCACATTGTTTCTTCTCAAATTATACACTTTGAGAGATGCCCCCTAATCTCCCATAAAAGTCTCCCACAAAGGCGAGTCTAAAGATTATGTAAAAGAACATAGAAGTCAAGGACAAAACTTCTTAAGAATGAGCCATGGGGAAATCTTTGGGAGCCAAAGAAAATAGAAGGAGAAAGGAAACTCACAACCAGCTTGGTAGATCAAACTTTTTTTTTATCTGATATGCAGTTAGAATACATGAAGCGCCATGCCACTGGCCAGGCTGAGGCTTAGAGAAGGGGAAGCAGTATTTGGCAGTATGTGAGGGATTATTTCTGCTGTCAATCTCTGAGGATAAAAATGAAGAGTATCCTCAAAGAAATTAGTCAAATCAAGGAGAGAAGGATCTCCTAGACCCTCCCAGTGCTGCTTGTCAGAATAGACAGAGGTTCACAATATTCTCTCCCTAGTCATTAAAATGAACTTGACTTATATAATGATATTTTCGTAACATGTTATTCATCATCCGATAACAGAGAGGTATGAGAAAGGTCAATGTTACTGAATCCCTAGAGCTATTCATTTGACTCAGGCAAAACACAAACTCAAATATTTCCCCTCTCTCTCTTCTAGGTGTCATCCTGGGGGCAGTGTGTGGAGGCCTTCTTCGCTTGGCATCTCCCCTCCACCCTGATGTGGTCATGTTAATAGCCTTTCCAGGGGATATACTCATGAGGATGTTAAAAATGCTTATCCTGCCTCTCATCATCTCCAGCTTAATCACAGGTAAGACCATCTCTCTGGTACCTGGCCACAGGGAATCACACCTCTGCTCTGGCTTGTTGATGGACCACTGAATCTCAGTTTGGTGGAATGAATAATTGGGATGATCTGTGTCATTTTATTTCAGAGCCTTGGTTTTCCTGTCTCTCAAAAGGAGATTTTGAATCCTAAAAAAAAAAGTTTTCCATCTATTGATCAGTCTGACCATCTCTCTGTCTAGCAATAAAAGATGAAAGGGAAACAGCCACATTAAAAGTGATGATAAACAAAAATTAGAGGTTTTAATTTTGGATGTATACTTTTCTAATTTTCCAAATTATACTTGGCTCAGATTTTGATAAATAAAAGTAACAAATAGGAGAGGAAATTTTCTCTTAACTGTTTAACTAGGTATAGAGGGAAGTGGGTATTAAAAATAAAATAAAGATTAGATTTGAAACCCTTTGAGGTTTTTGAGAAAAGCACTCTTAATGTGTAAGTCATGTTTGCTTGTTTTGGGCTGAAAGAATTGTTTTATTTGAAAGAATTTGTTTGCTTCTATGGGCTTATACTGGCAGTTTTTTTCCTTACCAAATAATATTGCTCGAATAGGGTAAATTCATGGAGTTTAGAGACTGAGCTTGGAGTTAAGGATGAAAGCTAGGTTTTTTTGTTTGTTTGTTTTTAAAGATTTTATTTATTTGACAGAGAGAGAGAGATCATGAGTAGCCAGAGAGGCAGGCAGAGAGAGAGGGGGAAGCAGGCTCCCTGCTGAGCAGAGAGCCCAATGCGGGGCTCAATCCCAAGACCCTGAGATCATGACCTGAGCCGGAGGCAGAGGCTTAACCCACTGTGCCACCCAGGCACCCTGAAAGCTAGGCTTTGATTGGTATTTGGGTGCCATCTGGGTGACCTTGAGAAAGCGGTCCCTCTGGACTCTCCACCTTATAAGGAAAGTGAGGCCTGGAAACACCGAGAGATTCAGATGCTTAGCCTGGTTTTTCTAGAGTCTCTGGTCAACCAGTGAGCCCGGTGAATGCAAGGTCTCATTATTCAGCCCAGACTGAGTGACATTGTACTGTCCCCGTAAAGGCTTCTTTGCAAACCAGAGAAAATGTTCTCCATGCCCATTTAACAGAACATAGATAGGGCAAGCTGGCCAGGAAAGTGAGCATCTGTTGGCCAGAATCCGACTTTTGGTTGTAAGGAGAAGTGGCTCAAATGCGGGTCAGCTCAATTCAGGAAAGTTCACACCAATGACTTCCTCCCCCCACAGCAAGGGCTACAATCCCTCTTGTCTAGTAAAAGCAGAAACTGAAACCAGGAAGTAGAAAACTAGAATAAACAACTGGGAAAAAACCCAGTGAAGGTAGGAGTTTTTGTGACTTGGCTTGGAATTTCCTCCAGCAATCACAGGACCTCCCCCAGTATAGATGAAGTCCCATCTTTGTGTTCTCTAATTCCTGCACCAGGTTGGAAGATGTAGGTCTCCACCTACATTTTGTGCTTCACCTCAGAGGAAGGAGGGCTGTGCTAGATCACTAGGCTAGACTCTTGATATCAATCACCAGGACTACCAGCTTTTCTTTTTTTTTTTTAAGTGAGGACATTAATAACAACAATGAAGTAAAAACCAGCAGGTACTAGCACCGTCACTTCATAAAGAAAAGATGTCTTAATGCCAAATAAATGGGAAGGACATCATCTCGGAATTAAAAATGGAATATATTCAACTTTAACTCATTATTGCTCACTATTGCAGACTGACAAAAAAGTAGTTACCGGTCAGTTTATAAACTCTGAACGAGAGAGATCAGGTTTATAAACTCGGAAGAAGAGATCGTCAACTCTCCACAGTTCTCTCGAACCTCAAAAATGTCCTTGGCGGATCAAACCGTAAACTGTAGGATTGGAATCTTCAGTAGCAGCAGCCGTAATCAACCACGAATGCATCTGAGTAATACAGAGCTGTGTTACGGGGATGCAGAGATGGGCAGTTAACAGAGACATCACAGGAGTTTCCAATATCTTTTCAATGCAGGGTTGTCGGGCCTGGATGCTAAAGCCAGTGGGCGCCTGGGGACGAGAGCCATGGTGTATTACATGTCCACAACCATCATCGCTGCGGTGCTGGGGGTCATCCTGGTCTTGGCGATCCACCCAGGAAACCCCAAACTCAAGAAGCAGCTGGGGCCAGGGAAGAAGAATGATGAAGTGTCCAGCCTGGATGCCTTCCTGGACCTTATTCGCAATCTCTTTCCTGAAAACCTGGTCCAGGCCTGTTTTCAACAGGTAACCCAACGTTCCAATGCTATATGCCCCTTCAGCCTCCTAAATGAGCAAGATAGCAACTTGCAGAGTGTTTCACTGAACCAGCTCTGGGGAGTCATTTCCTTATATTAAATTATCTCTCTCTCTAGAGCTTGTTTGAGATGATTTGCCGCAGGATTTTGGGATTAAAGTCATGTTTATTTATTTATTTAGTTTTTGTTTTGTTTTGTTTTGTTATTAAACTTCTTTTTATTTTTTCCAGCTCACTTAACATTTTGCTCTGGGAATCCCCTTTCTTACCTATTTTTTTTCCTTCCTGTTACCTCTTTCCTTGTTTGTGGTTTCCCTCTGCATGTTGTCCAAAGACACATTTTTTTTTAATTACTTATTTATATGACAGAGATCACAAGTAGGCAGAGAGGCAGGCAGAGGGGGGCGGGGAAGCAGGCTCCCTGCTGAGCAGAGAGCCCAACAGAGGGCTCGATTCCAGGACCCTGAGACCATGACCTGAGCCAAAGGCAGAGGCTTTAACCCACTGAGCCACCCAGGCACCCCTCAAAGATGCATTTTTATCACTTTTGCCCACAACACTCTAGAATGCCGAGTGGATCTCAGTGTTGGTAGTATAGCAAAACTGCAAGGGGTAGATTTAAAAAATACACATGACCTACAGAGTCAGAATCTCTAGTGTGGGCCCAGGGAGAGGGTATTTTTCAAATTGTGGAAGTAATACACGAGGATTGTAAAAAGTTTAAACAGTCTAGACGCACGTAAGGAGTCAAGTCCTCACTTTTGGTCCTAAGAAATAGCCATGCTGGGAATTTTGTTTCCTTCTGAATATATAGTATGATGTGTGCAATATCTTTTTTTTTTCCAAGATTTATTTATTGTAGAGCAAGAGAGAGCAGGAGAGAGTGAGAGAGCGTGTGCGAGCACGGGGAGGGCAGAGGGGGAGAGAGACGCCAGCAGACTGTGCTGAGCTCGAAGTCCAACATGCGGATGGAGCTTACAACCCTGAGATCATGACCTGAGCCCAGACACGGGTCAGATACTCAACTGCATGTATGCATAATCTTAATAAAAAAAAAATCCACCCGAGTGAACTGCATTACTCATGCCGCGTTACACTTGCTTTTTATTTAACGAGGTTTAGCATTCTCTCTCTCTCTCTCTTTTCATGACCGTGTAGTATATCTAAAAAATAAATTCTTGGGCACTTATGTCTTGCCAAAGAGTTTCATATTTCAGATTTGCTGGATGTTGCAAAATGGCTCTACAAAAATTTGTATTAATGTCTATTCCCACCAAGTGCATACAGGAAGATCAATTTTTTAAAGCATTATGATTCTTAAAAAATGGATGATTCTGCTGAGCAGAGCCACCGTGAGAGCCTCCGAGGCCCCACTCACCAGTCTGTTGTCTAGCCCCAAGGTCAGGTTAGGTTAGAATATACTCCAGTTCCCAGTAACCCAGGGAGCAAGTCAACTAGAACCAAAGACCCTCTCCTTCAGTCATTTCCAGGAAAGCACAGAAAATTGAACTCAAGAAAGAGGCGGCCTGGAGGAACCGTTTCCCTTCCCAGCTGCCCCCAAAATACTGTTGCCAATCACTGGGGAGCCCAAATGACTCTGGGTTAGGATATGTTCTCCGATTTCTGATGCCAGTCTTCGGGCACCATAGCATGGCACTATGTTAAAGAAACGCATTTCCCGGATAAGGAAGATGTGTATGGGGCACCTGGGTGGTTCAGTGGGTTAAGCATCTGCCTTCGGCTCAGGTCATGATCCCAGGGTTCTGGGATCAAGTCCCGCAGTGGACTTCCTGCTCGACGGGGAGTCTCCTTCTCTCTCTCCCACAGCCCTGCTTGTGCTCTCTTGCTCACTTTCTCTCTCTCTGATAAATAAATAAATAAAATTAAAAAGAAAATAAGATGTGTATATATACACAATGGAATATTACTCAGCTTTCAAAAAGAATGAGATGTTGCCATTTGTAACAATGTGAATGGACCCGGAGGGTAGGATGCTAAGGGAAATCAATCAGAGAAAGACAAATACCATATGATTTCACTTATACGTGCAATCTAAAAAACAAGACAAACAAATAAACAAACAAGCAAAAACCAGTAGCAGACTGATAAATCCAGAGAACAAACGGATGGCTGGTAGAGGGAAGAGGATGGAAAACATGGGCCAAGGGAAGACAGTGACACAGGCTTCCAGTTAATGGACTGAGCAAGTCACAGGGATGAAGGGCATAGCGGAGGGAAGAGAGTCAGTGCTACTATAGTAGAGTTGTGTGGTGATGGAGGGCAGCTGCCCTGGGGGTGAGCATGGTCTAACAGACCGACTTGTCTGGTCACCGCGTTGTATACCTGAAACTAAAGTGATCTTGTAGTCAGCTCTACTCCAGTAAAAAATAAAAATAAAATAAAATTTAAGAAAACAATAAAAAGCAAAACCAAAAGGTTCCATTAAAAAAAAAATGATGGGTTAAAGCCTCTGCCTTTGGCTCAGGTCAGGGTCCCAGGGTCCTGGGATGGAGCCCCTCTCTGCTCAGCAGGGAGCCTGCTTCCTCCTCTCTCTCTGCCTGCCTCTCTGCCTACTTGTGATCTCTGTCTGTCAAATAAATAAATAAAATCTGTAAATAAATAAATAAATAAATAATGATGACAAAAGTAAAAGAAATCATTTCAGCTCTGGAGGTTAGCTGGGGAGGGAAGAGCAGCGGCCAAGGAGAGGTGTTTCCTGGCACTCCCTCTGTAGAGTGGATTTGGACCTCTGCCAGCCCACTTAGAAAGATGCATTCACCTGCTTTGGAGAGAGAGACATAAGCGGGTGCCCCATCTGTTGTTAACATTCTGAAAAGAACACTGTGGAAGTATAGCTGTGGAACTGGGGAGGCAAGGATCGGGGCTTCCTTCTTGGGCCCTGTCGTGTCCATGTTCCATACAAGGACGCCCCCTTTGGTGCCCTCAATAGCGGGACACTGAAGCAGGCATGCCCCTGGAGCTGTTGTTCTGGACTGCGGGGAGCCGTGCTCGCACTCAGCGACTTGTCTGGTCAGTGGGCGGTCTTGGCTTGGAGCTGTCCATGGCAGGACCACTGAGGGCTGAGCTGTTCCCTGCCCCGCCCCCTCCCGGGACACCTCCTTCTGCCCCCACTGGCAACATTCATAAGGAATGAACCCTTCATCCCCCAGCAAAGCCCAGGGTCACTGTCCATTTGAGTTAGGATAATCAGAGGAAAAATTCTGTAGAATTTTTTAAAATGATTTATTTATTTTAGAGACAGAGAGAGCAGGAGCAGGAGGGGCAGAAGGAGAGGGAGAGAGAATCTCAAGCAGACTCCCATGCTGAGTGCAAAGACCCACATGGGGCTCCATCTCACGACCCTGAGATCATGACCCAAACCGAAACCCAGAGTCAGATGCTCACCTGACTGTGCCACCTCAGCACCCCTGTGTAGGTCATTCATCTACCTCAGGGCAAGGGAGCATGCAGATTCCTTAAGCTGGACTTCAGGCAGCCTAGAGGAAAGGGGTCTTAAACAAGGAGCCATCCATGGACTCAGGAGGACCTCGAAGAGGACCCAGAGAAAGGGACTCATCATAGGGTGACATTGCATTGCCAGAGAGAAATGATGCCTGAGGGGTGCCTTTTGTGCCGTTGGGATACAGCTGGAAGTGATGACAAAAAGCCCATCTTGGGTCTTGGGGGCCTTCACGATCAGAGTTAGACACAGGGCTGCAAAGAGGAAGGTGCACATCCCCAGAGTAGAGGCTGTCTTCCCCCAGGTGGCAGGCCCCGTGTCTTACAGAGCAGGGAGGTGACCCAAGCCGAGGTTTCCAGGACAGCAACAGGCAGTCAGTTGCGGCCAGACCACAGGAATCCGACCCAGTGACAGGGACCATGTGGGTCTTCTCTTCCTGGGAATCCAGTTCACTCATCCACTCCGCACTTGTGGAGGTGCCAGGCTCCCTACTATGCAGGGGACGCCACGGGCAACGAGACACTCTGGGTCCCTGCCCAGGGGAACTTACATTCAGGGAGTGGGGAACACAGACCAGAACAAATATCACGTACATACACAAGCTATTAAAAAAATTAAGGTAAGTGCTCTCTGAGCACCAGAGGCAGGATGAAGGGCTCTGCACTAACTGTGAGAGACACCTGAGCTGAAAGAGTGAGGGACAAACTGAGCTAGGCTGAGAATAGGGTGGAGCTGCTGGGGACTGGGGGCGGAGCCTGCCCAGAGGTGTTGCCCTCAGAGAGAAGGAAGGCCAGTGTGTGGGAGGTAGAGTGAACTGGGGGAAGCAAAGCCTAGCTCAGGCAGGACCTGGTAGGCCACGGCCAGTCTCAGGAACTTACTCTAAGAGAGTTTTAGGCACAGGGAGACAACTGTTTTTCTATTTTTAAGAAATCAACCCAGCAGCTTTAGATGTAGACAGAGCTCTGGGGAGCTGAACTTACCTGGTGTTTGCAGGTAGACTAGAAGGCCGGTGGGAATAGCAGTGAGCCGGCTTTTGCAGGTTCTAAGGTGAGAGACCCTGGTGGCTTGGACTTAGGTAGACTGGAATTGGCACCTAGATGGCGCTGTCCAACCCAGGTAGGCCCAGATCAAGAACTCAGGCAGAAACCAGGCCCATGTTCCTATATCCCTAGCAACTTGCCTGCAACTTAAACCACTGGTCTGTGCTGTTTAGAAACTGATTTTGGAGTCAGACATGCCTCACCCTGAATCCCGCTTCAGCAACTAGCTTGCCATCTGCCCTGCAGGTAGTTAGCCCTGGAGCCTTGAGGGGTTACCGTTGACAGAAGAGATGATAGATGGCAGGCTGTGCACTTGACCCTGAAAGCCACCGTTTATTTACCACTAGGGCCACTAGTCTTTTGGACTCAAGCCTTGGCTTCTTTAACATTCCAAGGACAGGTCCCCAGTTGGCTTCTGGTCTTCCCATTTACCCTGGGAGCGTGAATCTCTTGCTCGCAGAAGCCTCCCTTTGGATGGTTCCTGTGTTCTTTCTTCATGCTGACGTTGCCCAGGCCAAGGGGACCATGAGCTTCCTGTTCTCTCCTTGCATACTCAGCCTGAGCTTCCTCCTTCCCTGCACAGGCTAGAACAGAGCATATCCTGCTTTTCTCCCACTTTGGACAATGGTCAGTTTGGCATTGCTCACTGTTTGGCCCCGCCACAGTGAACTGGGACCATGGAGCTTAGGGAATAGAAGAATTCAGTGGTGTTCAGGCCCTCTGAGTTCAAGTCCCAGCTCTGCCAAGAGCTCTATTGATTGACAAGTCATTTGAGTTCCCTATGCCTCCCCTTCCGTATCTATTCAGGGTTCAGCCATCTGTTGCCTACTACATACCAGCACTGACATTCTAGGATTCTGCATGAGTTCTATTTTAATACCCTTGGAGGTATTGTTTCTCTGGGCTCTGATGTGAATTTTCACAGCACTCTGCATGCAGGGTGCCTGGCACCTTTAAAAATAGAATGGATGTCACAGATGTCGAGGAATAGCATGAGAGGTTCTTGGGAGGCCATTTCCACGGAGATTGCTTGGGAAATATTGAGCAAGGCTTGGCATCACTGTCTAGAAGGAGTGGGTGTTTTCTTTCCTTACATTTTGATCTAGAAATATAAGCCAACATCCCTGTCATTGTAGCTGCTGGCTGCTAGTACATCTGGTGATCAGATGGAGATGCCCAGCAGAACATGATTCTGGAAGGAGCCCAAATGAGTGGGTCTGTGAAGACTCTGCTAGACAGGAACCAGGCAGGAAGGAGCAAAGCAGGTGGACCATGAGGCCTCACCTGATCCCTGCCAAAACCCTTACTCTCCTACTCTTGACCAGATCCAAGACCCCTCCTAAAGGACAAGAAGGGTCATCCAATTGGTTTCGCCATTATGAAGAGCATCCATGTTGGATGTCGGATGTTGTCTCCAAGATGCGGGGCTACCATCATGGGAATGTAAGAAGTAGACGTCTGTCCCCCACCTTGAAGTGTGCGTCCCATTACTGGATCACACCACATTACATATGAAAGTTATAAATCCTGTGATTATCACGTGATGAGAACAATCATTTCCCACTATATTTGTGTCATAAAATGTCACTTTGTTAAACACAAACATATAAAGTATCCCCCAACCTTTGTAACCTTGTTTTGACAGTTCTTAATTATTTTTTCACATACTGGGAACTTTATAAACATATAAGTAGCTAGACTTTGGGTGATAAACCTCTCACGTTTTTGTTCTCCCCCACTCCGTTAGATTCAAACGGTGACCAAGAAAGTCTTGGTGCCGCCTCCATCAGATGAGGAGGGCAATGCCACCAATGCTGTCATCTCCTTGTTGAACGAGACTGTGACTGAGGCACCTGAGGAAGCGAAGGTGGTTATCAAGAAGGGCCTGGAGTTCAAGGACGGCATGAATGTTTTAGGTAGGCAACCTGGTGTTCATCGCAGGGGGAGACTATGGCCAACCCATCCTGCTTCTCAGCACCCAGCAGCCCTGCCTCCCTTCTCAGAAAACCTGTCGCTGATATTCTGTAGGTAGAGCAGGATGTTCTCTCTAGAGAGCAAGTTGAGGGTCATGGTTACCGATAGTTGAGACATTAAGGAAGAAAGAGGGCAAGAAAGACCATGAGGGAACATGGCAGCTAGGGGTTGGTTATAAAAAAAGAGGGCACTAACATTCATTGGGCACATTCCCTGACTCTCTGTGTGGTGTTGACAAATAACTATCTCTGACTGTCTATTTCATGAAGTTACACATCCTATTTTTTCATTTTTTAAGTTTTCATATTATATTATATTATTTTTTGAGCTGTTCTTGGGTGTTAATGCTGTGCTAGGCACAGGAGCAGCCTACCCCAGCTTTCATATTCTTGAAACAAACACAATGCTATCAGGAGTGTAAAGTGTTGGTGTTGGTGCCCCAAAGGAGCTTATCCAAAGGAAATGACTTTCTTTAATTTTTTGGGATTCCAATGAGTCCTTTTCCTCTAGTCTGGAGCCTTCCTAGCCTTCCATGGTTTTGGGTCTTTGGCTTGGCAAGCAGACCAGGTTTGGATCCCTTATGGACCACTCACGGGTGAGCTGACAGTGGCTGAGTTGCTCTGCTTCTCAAGCTTCATGTGTAAAGTGGGGTTGGGATTGCGTTTCTCTGGTAGATCATCATGAGTATTAAATGAGATTGCACCCGTGAGGCACAGTAGTCTATGCCTCGTGCTCTGCTGCTGGTGCAGGCTATGGTCACTATCCAAGGTGGATGGAGAGCTGAGGAGCTCAATAAGAAAACAGCTGGTAGAGAATGAAGACACCCATCACGTGGGTGACTCCCATTTGCTCAGTTTGCTCCCCATCCACCCCCTGGGTCCACCCTCCAACCTACCCCACACCCACTGTTAAACTGATGTCCCTCACACAAGAAAGAAGGACATTTGACCCTAAGCTGAGAGAAACAGGGAAGCTAGGCAGGAGAAATAGATTGATCCATGCAAGCAAGATTTCTAAGGATTTGAGGGATTGCTGGCTAGAAGGGGATAAGCTCAATGGTCCTTCCACTTTACCATCTAGGAGATCAAATGCCCTTGTCTCCTTAGTAGGGTTGTCAGAGAAAGGACTAGACGCCCAGTTAGGTGTGAATTCCAGGTGAGCAACAAATGACTTTTTTAGCGTAGGGTATGTCCCAAATATTGGAAGGGACATACTTATACTAAAATAAAATATATTCGTTCTTTATCTGAAATCCACACTTTAACTGGGTATCCTGTTTGTTTGTTCTAAACTTGCTCACCTGACACCTACCTTACCCAGAATTGTTGAGACAAAGAGGTAGAGAAGAAGGAGGATTGTCTAGGCACTGAAAAGCAGAAGCTTCAGTAGGGATCTTTTAGTTTGGCCTGGTGGGAAGCAGGTTGAGTAAGTGAGAGCATGGAGGAGAGGCAATGGAAGATCAATAAACATTGTTAACAGTCAGTGTGAGATGACAGGAGGAAAGAGAGAGGACAGAGGGTGAGTTCCTCTGAGGGGAACTTGCAAATACCCTCAGATCCACCCTGGATCCACCCCTTCTCGCCCATTGCCAGATGTGTGTGATCCTTTCAGGACCTTCCTAGCCATACTCTGTCCCTGAAGCCCCAAAGTGAACCCACAGTCCACTACATATTCTGGAGGAGGTTAAGACCATGAGTCATGAGGCCAAAATTTTGGGGTGAATCATTCAGAAGACTTTCATGGTCGTTTCCAGATTCTTGGTGGATTCTGGGAAGTCATGTTGACCCTGGGCTGTACTGGGGAGTTTCAACACAACTCACTACTCTCTCAGCCCCAGCAATCCAGTCTAAGGGGGCTTTGTTCAAGCAAAACATCCCAGTTCCAGTAAGTGACTTTAGTGAGGTGATGTTGACAGAGGAAGTGACATGGAAGCTGGACATGGGTGGGCAGCGGCAGACAGAGCTCTGGAAAGCCAAGGGAAGTTAGACTGTTGAGAAACTTCCCATGTACAAATCCCTTGGTCTTCTAAGGGTGGAGAAGGTGGCTTTTGTTTTGTTTTGGAAAGTCCCAATGATCAGGCATTGCAGTAAGTGAAGACAAAACCTTGGCTCTGGGCTCCCTCTTCTTGAGGTACTCATTTCTTTCCCCAGTAACCTCCAGACCACTTCTGAGCTCTCTCCTCTAACCCCAACCATTAAATAAATTCCTGGCAGAGTTTGCTCCTTCCAACTTCTCTCTCTTAGTGATAGATGTGGCCCAGTTTCTGCTGACCCTACAAGGGGAACTTTTTACTGCCAGCTCTTTGAGATTTCGAGACCTTGAGTTTTTTCTCTTAAAATCTCCAAATGAAATTAACTGGGTAATACTAGCTCTTCTCAGCCAGAATCTTCACAGATTATTTCGCACTACACACCTAGCAAACTCTTCTCTATGTGCTTGAGAGAAGGGCTTGGGAATAGCCCAGATTTGGTTCCATATGTGATGGGAGAGCTAGACCACTCTTCCCTGATCACTAAATTTCATGAAGCCAGTCTCTGTGGCCAATAACCCACTTGTAAGGCCCTTGCCGGTCTTTGTGGCTGAGATCTGAAAAGGACAAGTATTCACTACTGGGGATTAACATTCCTGGGTGCACGTGATGGGTTCTTTTTGGTAAAGAGAGAGGCTCCAAAGAAGGATAGTTGCACAGTCTGAGTTGATATGTGCTTGGTGTGGGGAAGTGAGTGGTTTTGGGGGAGCTAGGAAAAAGGTAAAGTCAGAGGTTCAGAGAAAAAGAATTCCTCCCCAAGAGAATCAAACTGTAATGCTATAATTTTCCCAGTATAACTCAAGACTCTGGGCAGAACTGAACAAAATAGGAAACTGAATGTAATAGAGAGGACTAGCAATTAGGTCTGCAAAAATGGGATAAGGCTGGTGTAGGGAAGAGGAAGGAAGGAGAGGGGTATAGGGGATAGGCCATACTACATTTCAGAGAAAATGTCAGATGGGTAAGCAAGGTCCTGTGGCCAAAGGGACAGTAGCATAGACTGACAGTTCATGCAAGTAGTCAGAATTGGAGCCCCAGGACTGGCAATTGTGGGTCAGGAATGGGATGAGGGCACAGCCTGACTGGGAATCAGAAATTCAGATCAGCAGTAATGGGGATGTCTGTAAGCCATGTTAGTGCCCCAGTCCCTGGGTAGGCCTGGGTGAGACTTCAGGCTGGGGGTGAGACTCTGAGGACAAGAATGGGAAGGAATGGTGAAGGGAGGGAATCTTGTGGGGAGAGAGAAGCCAGGCCTAGCTTGGAGGAACCAAAATATATGGCGCTTCCCAGGACAGGTACTCAGGTGGAGGGAATGAGGCAAAGACAATACAGAGATAAGACCCAAGCTTAGGTGTTGGAGCTGGTTCAGGACCCAGTGCAATTTGATGGGGACAGAGTTCCCCACATCCTTACAGCCCGGCTTAGGATTGCTCTTACAGGCTGTGGTGGGGCTGGATTGAGATTGAAGTCAAGTGATGTCAAGTGAAGGGAGAAGGGGACTAAGGGGCTAGAAAGTTACAGAGTCTATATTCTGCCTTTATGATATTGCAAAAAAAAAAAAAATGCAGTAAAAAAGGAAGCATTCTACCAATTTTGACCATGAAAAGAATGATGAAGAATTAATAACAAGTTAAATCCAAATGAACTTGGTCAATTGGGGTTTCCCAACTGTTTTTGATTTCTCATTGCTTTCCATTTGACTTTTCAACATTCTTCCTCCTTCTCACATTAGGCATGTAGCAGTAGAAAAATACTTTTATGCCCAGGATTTTCCTACAGTGAAACATACCAGCCACGCATGAGTTTAGAATAACACCAAACTAACATAGACATAACCGTGGCAGGGATTTTCTTGGCTAATTGGTCTCTGCAGTTCTGATGTAGGCTCCAAAGTTTGCACGATAATCCCCAAGTTCCAACAAGCCTTCCTTCATTAATCTATGGACTATGGAATCAGCTTACCCCTGATTTCATAAGTGAGGAGAAGAGAGCGTTTTGAGTTTGGAATGAAACAGAATTCATTTCCTCCAAGGAACTAACACCACTGACAGTTCAACTTGCTGTTGTGGGAAATGTTAGGGGATGCCATAATTATCCAGGAGAAAGGTATTTTCAGTGTGAAGCCGAATGCCTAATTCACAGGGCAACAGGCAGGGGAGAAGGTGGCTCCCTATGTCGGGAATGGTGAAGGAGGAAGAAGAAACACATATTTCTAATCTGCCCTTCTGTGTAATGTGATTTCCCCCAACAGGTCTGATAGGTTTTTTTATCGCTTTTGGCATCGCCATGGGGAAGATGGGCGAGCAGGCCAAGCTGATGGTGGAATTCTTCAACATTTTGAATGAGATTGTAATGAAGTTAGTGATTATGATCATGTGGTAAGTGGGCTTGTTCTTCCTTCAGTGTGCTTGGGGTGGGGGCGTCCAGAGGTCTTGGGATCCTTGGAAGATCGTGGAGTCTTCCTAGCAGGAAGACTAGCAAAATGCTCTCCAGAAAGACTTTGAGAAAGGGATGAAAATCTCTTTCTGGGAGCTTCCCCTGGAAAATGGTTTGGAAAACTATGGTTCATCCTCAGGCCAGATCCTTTCTGCTACTCCTTTAGTGGCGTACAGGACTGGGTTTTATGTTTTTATGTTGCTGGGGGGAAAAAAAATCAAAAGAGTAGTATTTTTCACACACATGAAAATTACATGAAATTCACATCCAGGGCCCATAGATAAAGTTTTATTGGCACACGGCCACACCCATTCATTCACATATTGTCTAGCATTGCTTTATGCTGAATGGCAGAGTCGAGTCATTCTGACCAACACCGTGTAGCCTGCAAAGACTTTAGTATTTACTATCTGACCCTTCCCATAAAAAGTTTGCCAATCCCTCCAGTGGGAATACAAAAACAACAACGACAATTAAAAAGAGGGAAAGCTGAAAAAACCAACTAGCAATTCTGAACCAGCAGTATCAGAAAACACCGAGGTAAGTCCAAGATACCAGAAATGATATGGCCTGACTCAGGGTGTGTGGAAGGACCACCACTCTAGTATTCTGGTGTCCAAAAGCAATGTATCAGAGACTCTTGATTCCGACAGAAGGAAAAAGAGGCAGTTTTCAGGCCATGCAAGCAAAATGATATCACAGAGGACACATTAAAATTATAAGTACTCTTGGAAATGTGGTTCTACCCTCTAGTTGTGTGGAAGAGAAGACTGTGGTCCAGAGTGACTATGTCTTAATTGTACATATCAGATAATTAGAACAATAAAACCTATCAATTCTCGATTTCCTTTTATCTGTGAAGAGCCATGATAAGTGCTTAATACTTACCTATTGTAACTCCAATAACCCTGCAAAGATGGCATCGACTCTCATTTTCCAGAAGAAGAAACTGAGGTATATTGAAGTTGAATACTTTGCTTAAGACTGTGTATCTGGGTGGGGGAGAGGAGCTGGAGTACCTATTGATTTCACAATCCTTGATGCATAGTTGGGGAGCATTTTTGTTTGAATTATCCAAGCAATACCATCTCTATTCCATTTCATGTAGGTTTATGTTCAGTGGTTCTGAACTCTAGGACAGCCCAGGAGAGTAAGAGCATCCATTCCTTTATAAAGGAAGCTATACCACCTTCAGAACTTTCTACTGCCCCATATCTCTCAGATGGAAAGATTTTCTTAAAAAGATTATTTATTTATTTATTTGACAGACAGAGATCACAAGTAGGCAGAGAAGCAGGCAGAGAGAGGAGGAAGCAGGCTCCCTGCTGAGCAGAGAACCCGATGCGGGACTCGATTCCAGGACCCTGGGATCATGACCTTGAACCTAAGGCAGAGGCTTTAACTCACTGAGCCACCCATGTGCCCCTCAGATGGAAAGAATTTTACATGCGTTTGTTCCAGATCTCTATGATGGTCTGGTATACTTGTCTGGAAAAAAAGAATTATTAGATTAAGCGACATCTGTGTCCTATCTGTCACAGAAATTCTGGATTACAGATTCCCTGTCTCTGTGTGCTCCCCCGTTACCCACCTCCCCCAATCCTCCTCTGATCTTCTTTTACTTCGGTGTGGTGCCTTCCACTAAAATTCTACCTTCTCTTTCTCTTCTTCCTCTCCTTGGCCCCTACTCCCACTTTAAAAGGGCAAAAATCTGTTTTTGACTTTTTTTTTTTTTTTTTTTTTTTTTTTTTGCCTCCACGGAACCAAACATTGTGATGTGCTGGTAGAAATTCTTACTGAACCCTCAGGAGTGAGTAGGCTAGCTGATGGGCCTCAGATCAAGAAGATGTACCTCGTGATTTCATGAAACATATTTACTAGACTTGGCTTGTTTCAGATCATTGCTTTTTGTACTTTTAAAACACAGATAGGATGCCGGTAAAATTGTGTGTGTGTCTGTCATGCTGATTTTTCAAGTTTTCAGGCAATCCTAGATTTCTGAATATTTCTTTTCTATGAAAATCTAAAGTCACACACAATGTGATGCTCTAAAAAAATATATGCTTAGAAACGTTAAGATCTATCTGTGGTTGTTGAGACTTTAATAGATGATAATGCCTAAAGTAGGATATGACTCTTGGTAGTAAGCATTAGGATCTGCCCTGGTCTCCTAGAATTTTTTAGAATGAGCATCCTTGCTCTAAAAATTCAGTTCATATTTCTGTATGATGATTACAGGGATGTGGGCCGTGTCACTTCCACTGAGCCCATAAAGAGAAGGAATCTAGGAAGTGAGGTCAGTCATGGGATGAAGGGCGTGCTCTCTTCTCCACAGGGATGAAGGGTGTGGATCAAGGTTTCCTGTACACTGAAACCAAAACTACTGAAGATTTAGTATCAAATCCCAGGAGATGCAGAGCAATTGTGAGCCAGGGACAAGGCCTATGGAACGATTTCTGACAGCTATTCGTTGACCTCATCTAGACCAACAGTCAGGAGGGCGTTCTATGACACAAGATGCCGTTTCTACACATTTCTTTCATTCTTTAGCTGCCTTGTCAGTGCCGGATAACGATGAGTGTGGGAAGGTTTGGGGTGAAACACTCAATTACTCTTTAACTGACCCCCTCAAAGCTAAATGATCAGTTCTTGGGGATTCTTCTCTGTGTGGTAGTCAGAATAGTATAATAGCAAAATAAAACATTGCAGAGGTGGCTATTATTATAATAGCGATTATTACTAAATTATAACTTAGAGTTATGAAATGTTTGCTATGTGCTCAACATTACCTCTTTTATTGTGCTGCACCTATTTATTACTGAGGAGCTAATTATTATTATTATAATTGTCATTAAATCGTAGCTAAGATTTGCCAAATTCCTGCTATATGCTGAATACCGTTCCACTTGCTTTACGTGCATTAGCTGACTTAATTGTCTCAGTAATACCTAGCAGAAATATGTAGTTTTATTAGCCCCATTTTCCAGATGTGAAAACTAAGCACAGAGCTTAACTTGCCCAGTGTTGCACAGTGCCTTATTAACTAACTAATTAATTGTATGGCACCTTATTCAGCTTCTGTCTGACTTCACACCAGAGTAAATCCAGGACACTCTGGTTACTAACTGTGTGACTCTATATGAGTTAGACAGATCCTAAACCCCACATCGGAATGGATTGATCATAGAATCAACCTCCTAGGGTTGCTGGGAGAATTAAATGAAATTGTGACCAACAGTTACAAAGCATTTCTCACATCCTGGGACCTACCTAAACATTGTCTATGAACAGTATTATCATTGAAGTTATTTTGTGATTATCATTACTGTTATCATTCAATCCATATCCTCTGTTTCTCTGTGTTCATGGATTCTTCAAGAAGCCTAAAAGGAACTCTGATTCACCAAAAAAAAAAAAAAAAAAAAAAAAGAGAGAGAGAGAAACCCTTAATTTCAGTATGATTTTCATATCCTAATTTTTTGCAAATTTCTTCAAAGCATTTTTTTCAAATCTGAAAATCTAAACAGAAAGTAAAACTTTGCATACTCTCGCCACTATAGAAAACCAAGGCAAGAAGTGAGATCTCTTCATTCTTTCAATTTTCCCTCCCTGTTAACCTACCACCACCACCACCACCACCCACCCATCCATCCATCCATCCATGCATCCAACTGTCCATCCATCCATCCGTCCTTGCTTTTACTCCACAAATATATTTTGAGCCCCTCTTCTATGCCAATAATAATTTTAGGTGCCAGTGATACAATGGTGAATGAGAGAGGAAAATTCTAGCCCTCATGGAGCCTATATTCTTTTGGAAAAGGAGAAGAATTAAAGGAATAAAAGGAAACAAATTCAGACAGTACTCTCTGCTACAAAGTCGGTAACCAGGACAGTGGGACCGAGAGTTATGGGGGATGGAAATATGCCTTAGACGCGATCCAGAGGACCCAGGAGGGCTGTCTGGGGAAGTGACTTTTGATGAAGACCTGAAGAATGAAAAGAGGTTGCTCTGTGAAGAACCAACAGGAGAATTTTCCAGGGGGAGGAAACAGCAGATAAAGGGTTTTCAAGGGTCAGAATGAAGATCAGGAGTAGCTGTAATGTGGTTGGTTGGTAAGGAGGTAGAAAGCTGTGAAGTTGGGGAGGTGAGCAAGAGGTAGATCCCACAGGGCCTTGCTACCATGATGAGTTGGGGTTTACTGACTTGAAAAATGAAGTCCCTAGGAGGCTACAAGCCTGGAGGCTCTCCATACTGATTTTCAGCCTATCTTGATAAAAATTTCTAATCCACACAAAGTAACTCTGAGCACAGTCACTCCTTGGATAATCAGGACACCTGTCTAGATCTAAGTGGACTGGGAAAAATGGAGAGTTGTGTTACTTTTTGAGCCTGAATACAGACAACACCCTTAGGTAACTCTTGAATGTATATTTAGCTCTCTGTTGACAGACTCTCTGATTTCTTAGCTCTCCTGGGTTCTGTCCCAAACTGGAAGGCTAGTGTTGCTATTGGAAACCAATAGCATTGTGGGACAGAACCAGAGCGGCTTTACGGCAAGCCTGAGAAAGTCCCTCCACTAATTTCCATCTGAGTGTCTGATCCACCATTGGTCCTGGACTCAGAGTCCTGAATTATTTACCTTAATGGGTTAAGACTAAAGGTCTTGAATCAGTTGGAGCTAATGGAAGTGGTTTCCAGAGGCTAACTAAGTAATATCTGCATTTCATCGGTTGTAGAGCAGATTTTAGCCCTTGAAACACTGGTTTCCAAACACATCAGGAATTACCTGGAACTTGTTTAAAATATAAATGCCCCCTAGGTCAGCTCCAGGAAACTCTAACTCAACCAGTATGTGGTGGGCCTGGCGAATCCACGTTGATACCAGGCAGGCCAACTTGATTGTGAAGCTGGTGTCTGTGAATGCACAGAGACACTGAGGTCTGGGCATGTTAAATTCTGTATATGAGTTTGTGTTTATGGAGTGGAGGGCAGTCTTGGTGGGAGGGAACCTGAAGATGACAAGGGTAGAGATGCCAAGTGAATGGAGGAAAGAATGGTTGATGCAACGGGAAGAAAAAGACTTGACGGGCCAGTCTTAGATTAATCAGTGGCTTTGACCACAGTGCCCAGAGCTGCAGATAAAAGCAACCCAACGACAGTGTGAAAGATATTTTCTCTTCCTACTCTGCAGTCATGTCCTTCTAATTTAGAAGTGGGTCCAGCTATTCCTGGGCACCATTTGGCTTCAGAAACTTACTGGGGCCCTCAGTCTCTTCATGCACTTCAGTTTATGGCTTTGATTGCTTGCTTCATCTCAGGATCTTTGTGTGGTAACCTCGAATCCTGGGCATTTTCCCTTTTTTTTTTCCATGGGGTGTCATTTTCAATGAGATAATTATGTAGAAACCCAGGAGCTCAGAAACTCCAGCTCCTGAGTAGAAGATTAAACCACTCATTTTGAACACAGGTGCAGGGAAGTAATGACCCTAGAAGACACCATTGAGGACAAAGGCTCTTTCCTTCTTCGAGTTAATGCTTATTCCTGTTCTGGAGACCAAGGTGATTCATTCCTGCTCACCATATTTATTTGCCCTGAGACTACCTTCTGGCCTTTGAGTAACATTCTTGGAAACTCACGTTTCTCCTAGTGAGCTGAGTGCTCCGGAGGAAACATGTTTCCTCTCTCTGATCTGTTTGGCTCTGGCTCAAATGTGTTCTCCAGGGGGACAAGATAGCTGGTCTTGCTTGGCAAAGTGCCTTGAAAATCCTTTTTCTCCATTCTGCAAATTGCGTGTCCCAGAAGAGCAGGGAAATCGAATGTCACCCAGAACAGCTCATGTTTGTGTTTTTCTGGACATCTTTAAAGGCTGGTTGGTGCTTGGGAAAGAATTGATCTCGTGGCTTATGAAGATAAATGCTTGTTGGCTTTATGGGAAAGTGCATTGTGCTCAGTTGCTTACAACTTCCTGGCACAAAGGCCTGGCCTCTGAGACAACCCCACTCATCTAAAAAATGTTGTGACCATGGGTGCATCAGGAGAGTGTAAAATGGTGAGAAATTCAAGGGTTTAAGGACATAGCTCCTTCATGCCTGCAGAAACACCCCTCCAACATTGCCAGCCTTCACCCAGGGGAAAGATGTGGAGGCTACAGGCTGGATACTCATCAGGGAAGAGAGTTATTCTAAGGTTTTCACTAATTCTTGTCATTTACCAATCAGCTCTTTCAGAAGGTTCCTCTTGACAAAATATTTTGCTCATAAAAACATCTGCCATTGGATGGCAGTAGTCTATGCGTGGGTTTAGAAAGCCACATTAACTCAGACTTGGCTCTTTAAGAATGGTGGGGGAGAGGACATGGTGTACATGTGTGACCGCAGAATGTAGAGGATTCTTTGGTCAGCAGTCAGACTGGTGCTCACAGGGCTGGGGGCAGGACTTTGACAGGGCACACATATGCATGCTCAAATATGCAATCCTCACAGCAATTCCATGAGGTTGGAGTTAGCCTAAGCTTTGACTTGCACATCTATAAAATGGGACTAAATCACTACAAGGTCATGTGGCTGGGCAAGCTTCATGTCTTAATTGTATATATAATTGTATATATAATTCTCCTCTGCCCACCTCTCCTTTTTTTTTTTTTTTTTTTAAGATTTTATTTATTTATCTGACACAGAGAGAGAGAGAGAGAACACAAGCAGGGGAAACAACAGACAGAAGGAGAAGGAAAAACAGGCTCCCCACTGAGCAAGGAGCCTGATGCAGGGGTTCAATCCCAGGACACTGGAATCAGGACCTGAGCCAAAGGCAGACACTTAACCGACTGAGCCACCCCAGGAACTTCTACCCACATCTTTTTTTACTCAGGAAAGGCACAATTGCAAAAAACAAAAACAAACAGATAAACAAAAAACAACCAGCAAATCTGGTTGGGCTGTCTGTCTCCCTTTGCTGACTCCGTTACCTCAGCAGGGGGGCCTTATCTTGGGACTTCATTTCCCCCAGTCTTTTTCTCAAATATGTTCATAATTCTTACTAAAGTATCAACTTCCCCCTCAAACGTTTTCTTTCCGGTCGGAAGGTGTTGCAGGCCGAACCAGTTTCTGCTTCAACCACTACCAGATTGGGCAATAAAAAAAGGCTATTGCCCAACATGGGAAAAATACACTCAAGAGGAAAAAGAGCACGGTTAGTGCCCTCACGAGTGAGGACAGCAGTAAGTTGTTTCCAAGCTCCCGATCGAACAATAATAAGATAGAAGCATGAAGGAAGTTTCCGTAGAATAAATTGGTATATGGTAAGCTGTCAGCCTATGTACAAAGAGCTCCCATTGCTCATTAAAGGAAAGTGGTTTGGCTGGGGGAGGGGAAAACAACCCTCAGAGAGTCACAGACGCTGAGACTGTTCTCCTACTTCCTGGTTTTGTGGTCTTGGACTGGTCTTAACTTTTCTGAACCTCAATTTCCCATTTGCCAAATCAGAATAATGATACTTTGACTTCAGGGCTGTGGTAAAAATGAAATGAGGTGACGTGTGCAGAGGTCTGACTGTATTGCCTGAGACGCGGGGCAGGGAAGCCAGCGTCCCTGGTAAGACAAGTATGGAAAGAAATACTTTCAGACTGACAAGTAATAAAACCACGTCTCTCTAAATGGACCCTCTGGCTCTGAGGGTTTTCTTGTCTTGGCAGGTCTCTCTTTTTTGCTCCCTCTCTGTCTCTGTCTCTCTTATATTTTATAAGCTTCCTATCGTCCAAGGTAAAAACAAAGCAAATTTACCAACGCCACCTTAGAGGTGGGTAAAACTCTCGTGAGCTATCTGGGGAGCTCAAAATGGATTCCTAGTTTTCAAGGACGAAGTTGGAGGGGAACAGGGAGACCAAACAAGATGCTCGAAGATTCTGTGACTCTCCAGTTTGGTGCTTACCTGGGGGATGGTAAAGCTTGTGTCTGCTCTTCCTGAAAATCACTGGACCCACTGATGAGATTTCAGATGGTACAGTTAGTCTAAAGTGAAGGAGAGCAGCTATCGAATCTTGTGGAATTCCTCCAGTGAAACTCTTGGTCCAGAAATAGGAAGGGTTTTCCTCAGAGGGTGTAGTACATGTAAGGCCCAGATAGAAGTCGTGAATTCCAGAAGGATGTCTTCACTGGTTTTTTTGGTTTGTTTTTCTTTTCTGTTTTCCAGGTACTCTCCCCTGGGTATCGCCTGCCTAATCTGTGGGAAGATCATTGCCATCAAGGACTTGGAAGTGGTTGCTAGGCAACTGGGGATGTACATGATCACGGTGATCGTGGGCCTCATCATCCATGGGGGCATCTTTCTCCCTTTGATTTACTTTGTAGTCACCAGGAAAAACCCTTTCTCCTTTTTTGCTGGCATTTTCCAAGCTTGGATCACTGCCCTGGGTACTGCTTCCAGGTAGAGAACACAAGAAATCACCTTTCTTTCTCTCTGCTCATTCTTTTCCCCTCTCTGCCACTTCCCCTTTGCAAAACCCTTTCATCATAAAGTTCAATGGGAATGGGTTTCACGTATCATTAAAATACTTCTGAAAAAGGTAACTGTTTTGTATTTTTGGCTCCTAGGAACTCAGGAGCCTTCTGATGAACATATTTGCTGATAAGCAACCCTCCTGGAAATATTTAATATTAAATTTCCCAGACGAATGCATGCTGTTTATCTGCCTATCTAATATGGCATATCTAGCATTGGTTTCATTTTAAATATTTTCCAAAAGGATGTATCAGGAGGTTAAGCTATTTAAGAAATTCTCCCACCTGTGATTTGAAAAACGCTATCACAAAAGATCACTCCTTTGGAGTCATTTTTCAAAAGTCGAAAAACAGCTTTTTCATGGCAAATGTGTTCAATGAGATTTAAAAAAAAACAAACCAGAAGTCAGTCAGGTAGGTGTGTGACTTCTGTATGAACTTCTAGTGGACCATTCTGCCCCAGTGATTTTGAGAAAATCGGGTTGGCGTTGATTCAACTTGACATTGACTGAGAGTCTGTTCCTTCTTCGTTAACTAAGTTCCCAGGCATCTGAGGCCAGTGAGGACTCCAGGGATACACAGAGGAAAAAAATATTTTTTTAGATATCTTCTTAGACTGAATTTAGCAAAAACAAACAAACAAAAACAGATACATAAGAAACACCTGGCAATTTAGAATTTCAAAGATTAGAAGAGTTTTATTGTTTCAGCCTGCACTAGTTACTGGTATTTCTGCACAAAACTAAGGGTCATGAAACTAAGGCTGAGGCAGGTGGGAGAGAGGCAAGCCAACTCTGCAACCCCTAGCTCAGCATCATCTCTGGAGTCACAGGTGATAGTCCTTGGTGTCGAGCCTGTGACCATGGTCTGCAGTTGAGATGGCCACTCTGTTGTGACGCAGCGTGACAGTTGTCCCAAGGCTCCTGAGAAGGCAGTCATCTTTTCCCGACAGGCCAATAGTGGTGACCAACTGAGAAACCAAATATATACTTCCATCTTGTACATCAGTGAGATTTTGGTAGAAGTAGAATGTGGGATTTCAGAAGATGCTAAAAATATATATAATCCCGGGGATCTGGATTCTGCCTTCAGTTTCCCAAGATGAAGGGAAACACCCCAAAATTTCTTTTGTCCCTCTTGGTCTGATATATTTCATATGGATAAGTATCTCTATCCATAAAAATCCCCCTCTCTTTGGAGAAAAAGTAAAATCCCCCCCCACCAAACAATATGTTTAGTTTTATATTTGTTTTCTGGTTATGAGCGTAGTGTTTGCTCATTGTGAAAAAAGTCAGACAGTGAATAGAGTTTTGAAGAAGAAAATGAACATTACCAGTTCTTCTATTGCCCAGGAATAATTAATAGTAACCCTTTTAGTTAATCTTAGTAGTTCTATATTATTCCAATTTGTACCATGTATAGGTGTTGTAAATTGCTATCATCGGTCAACCTATCATAAAAGTTCTGTCAATATGATCTTCCCACCCACTCTTTTTAAATGATATAATAATACCCTGTGGGTGCCACAACACAACCCCACCTCTCCTGTGTGATGTACATGTAAAGTGTGTTTACTAAGCAGGGCTTTGACAAGGATCCTTATAAACACTTTTCTGTAAGTTTGTCTGATGATCCACTCAGGATAATTTATAGAAGTGGAATTTCTGAGTCCAGTGGTAAGCACACTGTATGTTTGAAAACGTACCACCAGCTTGCTGCTCAAAAAAGTCTGTTAGTATAGATCCCCACTAATGGGGTGTGTGAGACTGCCTTTTCCCATCTATTCACCAGCACTAGATATTATCACTTTATTAATTTTCCAATTTTATTGGTGAAAAATGATCTTATTGATTTTGCATTTCTTTGATTATTAGTGAGGGGAAACATTTCTTCGCCTTCTTATTGACCATCCTCTCCT
Organism: Mustela nigripes; assembly: GCF_022355385.1. Lineage (NCBI taxonomy): Eukaryota > Metazoa > Chordata > Mammalia > Carnivora > Mustelidae > Mustela > Mustela nigripes. Next base: position 18,989,309 of record NC_081557.1, read on the forward strand.
CCTCTATTTGACCTTGTGAATTTTTTGTGATGGTCATTTCCTATTGGGGAATGCGTCCATTCCTGATTGGCTTTAACTCTCTTCATGTATAAAAACATTAACTCATGTATCCCATGTTGCAAATGATGTTCCTCCCTGTCTGGTGCTTGTCTTGAAAATTTGTCATGTTTTTGCCCCTAGAAGTTTTAAATTTGCATGTCATTGAAGTTGTTAGTATTTTCATTTAGTATTTGGAATTTCAATTTTTTTCCTCAGGAAAATCACCACCAAAAATGATAAAATATTATATTTTCTTCCAATGCCTTTGTGGTTTTGATCTTTAAATCTTTCAAAAAATATTATTATCTTTCCTTTGAATGTCTAGACAGTTTTCCCAGTACTTTTAATTAGATAAAGTAAATCCTAAAGGCATATGGATGGCCCAAGTTCATATTTGTATTTGAATCAGACAGATGCTTGGGTTATCTGGCCAAGGCCATGAATGCTAGACCCATTTCTCCTCCTTACCCTGTATTTCAAGTGAATTAATCTTTGGTTAAACTGTGGCTTTTGCCGGGATGTGGAATATCATTTGTTAAAAGAAAACACACTTAAAGAAAAATCTGTGGCATGAGTCACATACTTAGAACTAACTCTGCCATTATGACCAGAGGGAAATAACACGAAGCCTCAGGATGGCCAGGTAACTATTCTTTCTACCTCCTTGGACCCTGACGGAAGGAGAAGTGGAAGGAGCTGACTTCCTTTTCTCAACAGGCTGGTGTCAGGGAGGACTGATGGAAGGGGGCAGCCTGGGACACTCCTCTCTGCATCCTGCTGACATCAGTCCATGCTGTTGAAACTACTCTGGGAAAAGAGAAGAAGACTGTCAAGTATCTGCTAGTTATTATTAGCAATATTTGAAAACTGTCATATGGTCATTGAGGCAGGAGCCAAAAAACCCATGTCAGAATGTCAGATGGGCAAGAAAGAGTTAAAATTCTCAAGTTCCCATTTGGATTGGTTGGGTATATATGAATTTTGAGAATATTTTCATGATTTACCAATTATTTTCTCTGATCTATTTAATTATCTGAAGACCCCTTGATGACATTTTGGGAAAGTGAATACAATAATAAAAATTGACATATTCCAGTCCTCCCAGAAATGTGCTCAGACTCCACCATTTAGAATCCCAGCCACCTACCACAGCTGCCGTTTCGGACTAGTCATGGTGTCCTGCCAACTCTTCAAAAGGGTCCGAAGAAAGGGTGGAGTGAGGGAGTCACATTAAACAGCTGGGACAGCCAACTGGGTAGAAGGTACAAGAGGTCACCAAACATTCATTTCCTCTACCTAAGACCAAGAAGGAGGCATGAGACCCCTGGCCTGAAATCACAAAGAATGTTCCCGTAAGATGACTCTGGTTTCCCTAAGATTATTATTGGGAGCCTGTGGGTCAGTGGTTTAAGAAGATGCCGACTGAGGCGACCCTAAGTTTAGAATTTCCGGTTTCTGTTTCTGAGTAAGCCCTGCAATCTGCATTTTCTATAGCTCCTCTGAAGCCATAGAAAGCTTCTCCCACTCGGAGAAACGGAGACCTCTGGCAGAGGTCTATGTTAAGCTTGGCGGGAACCCTAATTCTGACTAGTAGAAGGAAGGAACCGGGACAAAGGTTGTCAATGAATGATAGAAAAAAGTATGTCTGCCCTCAATTCAGTTTGCTAAGGTTTGAACAGAAAAAAGGCCCCAAAAGAAAAATATAAAACAGGACAAACCCTAAAGAGAACAGGCCACAAAGCACTCGCATGGCAATTCGGGTGTTCCACGTTTCTTTCCATATTACTTAAATTTTGAAGCAAATCCACCCACCCCTCCCACATGCCTCTCTCCACATGGAAATAATATTTTGGCCGTCAGTGACCCTTATCCTTACAGGTTTCTTAATTTAAAAGACACACGAACATGTCAGGAGTTCTGGCCCTTGAGGCTGGGTCATGTGGTGACGAATTCCTGTCCCAGGCCTGGCATGATAGCGGGGGAGTCACTCCGTCCACACTGAGTCCTTAATTAGCTACAGAGCACATGCTTTTTGCTCTATATTGTTGCAAAGACTGTACAGTTGGCCAGTGACCACGTATTAGGGAGTTGGACTGTCTCTGAGGGTCGCTAGTGAATTTCTAGAAGCTCAGGTTCAGGCTAAATGGTGTTTAACATGTTTGTCCAGCATTCTGAAAATTAGCTCAGGGCAATTCCCAGAGGCTGGAGGCAGCCCATGTAGTCATCGTATTGGAAAGTGTTTCCAGCATGAGATTATGGGTCATTCAAAAATCCCTCTTTCCACTTCACTGTTGACAGCTCATTGTTTTCTGACATGCTGTGTTTTTTTTTTTTTTTGCAGCTCAATGAATGTGGGTAATCAGATGGTCTTTAACATTTATTTATTTATTTTTTTAAAAGATTTTATTTATTTATTTGTCAGAGAGAGAGAGAGAGAGAGAGAGTGAGCACGGGCAGATGGAGGCAGAGGGAGAAGCAGGCTCCCCGCCGAGCAAGGATCCCGATGTGGGACTCGATCCCAGGACACTGGGATCCTTGGTCTTTAATATTTAATATAAGAGGGACACACTGATCAAAGGAACAAGAATTTAAAGTTCTAAGTAGATCTCAAAAACCAACAAAAAGAGCTTGCTACTTATGAGCATCTTAATAAGACTGAATTTGAAATGCCAAACAGCTGGTCTCTAATTGGGCTCTGGGCACTGTTTTTTTCATGTCACCTTGCTTGATTGGAACAAAGAACAAACACTTTGTGATGGCATTTCAGTTTGAGTTTTATCCTGCTTCTCTAAAGCAGATATAAACTCTTGTGTCTCTCTCTCTTGGTTCCTTAGTGCTGGAACTTTACCTGTTACCTTCCGTTGCCTGGAAGAAAATCTGGGAATCGATAAGCGCGTGACCAGATTTGTCCTCCCAGTCGGAGCAACCATCAACATGGACGGCACAGCCCTTTATGAAGCAGTGGCCGCCATCTTTATTGCCCAGATGAATGGTGTTATCCTGGATGGAGGCCAGATTGTGACTGTGAGGTGAGTGGAGATTGGGTGGAGGAGGCACTGAAATGACCTTTTGTCCTCCCCCCTTCCACACTAACTCCATCTGATGGGGCCGCTTGAGTTTCAGGTCCCCTGGTGGAAGAATGATGAAGGAAATAACACGGAATGGGAGTTACTGGCAGTCTCAAAGGGAAAATATTGTGACAGGAAAGAAGCAGGCTCATACTTAGGCCTTCTATTTGTATTGCACATGTGAAATTGGTTTGGAAGTTTGGTATGACGTAATTTTTAACAATCCTGTGATGTTGCAAGGCAGTGATTTCTACACCCATTTAATAAATTGGGAAGCACAGGCTTCCAGCCGCAGGGTGGTTGATGAAGGCTACCCCATTAATGAGCCAGGAGGGCTGTAACAGGGGCCAACATCAGCTGACTCTGACTCCACTTTTCCTTTCTTTAAAATCTGTTCCCTTCAGCATTTCAGAGGGCGATGGCAGAAGTAACGAAACACTGGAAGGAAGGGGTTTTTCAATACAACAGAAACCATTTTATTACAATTAACTAGCAAATTTAGATACCTGTGTTTTACTAAATCTATTTTTACCCTATGTATTCATCCTTGAAAAAATTTAGGAAGACCGCTTTCCCAAGAGATCGTTAACAATGCATTGCTTCTCCATAAACTTACAGATCACACTTATTTGCATATGCTAATTTCTCGAATGCTTATAGCCACGCTGTGAGGCACGGACTTGTCTTAGCTCAGGATGCTATAGCAGAATACCACAGACCCGCAGGTGCTTAGACAACAGACATTGATTTCTCATGGTTCTGGAGACTGGGAGGTCCATGATGAAAGTGCTGGCAAACTCAGCTCCTGGTGACTGTCCTCTTCCTGGCTAGTGTTGTCCTTCTTGCTGTTTGCTCTGGCCTTTCCTTGGCAGGTGGAGAAAGAGTGAGCAAGCTTTTGTAGGTCTCCTCTGATAAGAGCTAATCCCCTCATGAGGGCACCACTCCCCCTTACCACTGCCCGCCACCCCCTCCCCCAAGGCCCTGCCTCCAAACACCATTACCTTGGAGATTAGGGCTTGGGCAAATGAATTTGATAGTGGGGAACACAACTTAGTTCATAGCAGCACTATGGGGGGGCTCAGTTTCCTCACTGGGTATATTGGGGACATCCTAGGGGGTTAAGAGTATTATCCCTGGGACACAGTCACCTGTCAATAAATGTTAGCTACTAGTATTATTGCTATTAGTGATGCTCAATAGCATTCAGTACTTCTAGAATACGAAAGAAGAATGTGACGGTGGTGTAGTGAATGCCATGATGTCACTCAGGGAAATCATGCTTCAGATCCCGGTGTCACGTCTTCTGAGTCACGTGGTCACAGAATGCACATAAGACTGCCAACGTCTCTTGCTTTAAACTCAGAGACCAACAAAAGGAAAAAACCCTCCTTTTGAAGCCAAGTGAGATGATTTCTGGTCCCTGAATTCTTGGCCCTGATGGCAGCCACACTTCCCACCAAGTTCACACCATTCGATGAAAACATAAGAGACGGGAGGACCGACTGCTGACCAATGACTGGGATTGATTAATGAAGAGTTTTCAGTGTTGGAGGGATCGGGGATGGGGGCATCAGGGGCCCACACGACATCGGAATCAAGCAGATGAGTGTCCCAAGCCCAGCAGATGGCAGCCAAGCAGTTCGATGTTTCTCCATCCATCCGGTTCGTGGTTTCCCCCATGGAGAGCAGAGGCAACCATATGTACCTTGCAGGGTTACTGTGAGGCTCTGCTGTGACAATGTGTGTGTCATGCTCTGTACCGCGTCCAAGAACCAGCCCTGGAGAAGTGAGCCAAGGAGCGGAATGATCGGAAAAGCGGAAAGAGAGAGAGAGATGGAGGAGAGATCACTGTCCCCAGGAAGCGGTTGCAGGCTGAAGGGAGAGTAGGGGACCAGCTTCCAGGAAGAATATCCTTTATAGGCTTGTGTCTCACAGCCCAGAGGGGCCCAACCATGGGGCCGCAGCGCAGAGAGAAGTGTAAGAATGACTCATAACAGAAGCAACTGATGTAAATAAAACGGCTGAGGCCTTGACCGTTGGAACTTGGGAAGTCCCCCTTTCCTGGTGTTCTATCTGTGCCAGGGAAACGGCAGAGAATTCCCACCTTCTAACTCTCAGGGCTTTAGGGAAGCTTTTATTTGCGAAGTGGCCTCACCCTGCCCAGACTTTCTGATAACAGGAACGGTTCACATTTACTGGGGGCTTGCAATGCATCAGGCCTCTTCTCTGTGCTTTCTATTTATTAGCTCCTGATGACGCTTTCTTAAAGATAAGGAAATCATGGCACAAGGAGGTAAAGTAAGTTGCTCAAAGTCCTGTGGTTAATAAGTGACAGAGCTGGGATTCGAATTCAGGTTGCTCCTTTCCATAATCTTCATCAATACCCACTCTATACTCTAACCTCCCATGACCCAGAAGGATCCAAAAAAAAAAAAAAGGGGGGGGGGAGTTCTTTAAGCCTTGGTAGCAGCGCCACATTGACAGGGACAGGAGAAGAGTACAGATGGGTTCTGTCAATCCCACCAAGGGGAGGTGTCCAGAAGGTCACAGGCTTATACCTGGGAGGATGGCAGTATGGGAAGACCAGTGCAAACCACAGAACCTCCTAGGATCTTCCTGTCCTCAGACATATGATTAGGTAAGTTCAGGTCCCTTCCCCATGGTAAGACCCAGGATTCTGTGCTTGGTCACAGCAATGGTCTGAGTTCAGTTAAACCAGTTTAGAAGTCTGACTCTTAGTTTGGAGCTGGACGACCTACTCTAGAAACTCTAGCTTTGTCTAACTACAAATAAAGCACCCTCCTTTTCTTCACTGGGCCCACAAAAGCAAGTTGGGAATCTATATTTTCAGAAGCATCTTTCCATTTAGAAATGACAACTTTCAAAAATGGCCTCAGAAAAGAGGAGGAAAAAGCGACTGCCCTTTGCTGGACCACAGAGACCCCCTGGTGTCTAGACAGGGCACTTGAACCCTAGATTGAACCCTCTTCCAGAGACAACTTCAAGATGGTGCTGGGTGTGCTCCTGGCTTTGCAAAGGATGAGAGGCTTCAGAAGGAAAACCTCCTGTTATTGCATTATCTCTCCTTGGCGCCTTCTTTCTGAATAATGTATTTTCCAGCCCATGGTGAAATGTCCAGGCGTCTGAAGCTTAATGTCATTTGGAATCTGTTGATTTGTTCCCCCGATGTTCACTCAATCAGGTCTGGATATTTGCTATTCTGAGTTCTCATGTTAACATTGGCAGTAGCCTCCTCAGACTCTTGCCACGGAGTCCAGATGTCTCTGGGGCTCCCAGAGACATAAAGGCGTAAGCAGAAATGAATGCAGTGGTATTCCCATGGGAGGATTAGGGTGATTTGTTTTCCTTCTTTATTATTTCCCGGCCTGCTTGAGAGCCACACTTACCTTAGTTGAGCCCTGTGATATGTTAGGCTAATTGGCTCTCCTGCCGAGCATACAGCTACAATCCCTGAATTTATAAACTTCCACCACAGCTGCATAGAATCCAAGAAGACCCTAATTCCTGGGTGCTGGCACTCTAGATTACTCTGTTCTTTGAGAAACAAAAGAAATTTTATGACTGCTGGGAAAATTGAAGCCAGGATTGGCCTTGCCAAGTCCTCTTTCTCTTCCCCTGACCCAGTCTTCTCTGTTCACTCAGCCTCACGGCAACGCTGGCCAGCGTTGGTGCAGCCAGTATCCCCAGTGCAGGCCTCGTCACCATGCTCCTCATCCTGACGGCTGTGGGCCTGCCGACAGAAGACATCAGCCTGCTGGTGGCCGTGGACTGGCTTCTGTAAGTGCCTGCCGAGGGGGCTGGGCTGCGGATGCGAGTCCAGCCTCCTGGGGCTCGACCAGATGCAAGGTTGCAGCCAAGGTCTTTGCAAAACCCCATGACAACTTCTTCCCTCCCTTCCCTCCCTCCTTCCCTCTAACATTTACTGAGTGCCCCATTGGGAACCAAAGGTGAAAAAAGCATCTGAGGATCTCACAGTCCAGTGGAGGCATCAGATAAATTACAATACAAAGTGAAAAGTCCAGCAATAAGGAACCCACCACGGATGCACAGGGGGGTCCCTGGGACATTAGGCTGAATGAACAAAGCACAGAGAATCCCATTTTTACGAAGCTGCAGGAAAGGCAATATAACCTTGGCAATAAAAAGAGATCAGTGGTTGCCTGGGCATAGACGGGGTGAAGAGACTAATTGGGAAGGGGCACAAGGAAATCGTTTCGGGTGGTAGAAATGTTTCATAGGCACAGGTACACACAGGTGTCTACATTTGTCAAAACTCATCAAACCATACACTTAGCTTGAGTACCTATTACCATATGTAAATTATACTTCAGTAAAGTAGATGAAAATACCTCATGTAGGGGCGCCTGGGTGGCACAGTCAATTGAGCATCTGACTCCTGCTTTTGGCTCGCATCATGATCTCAAGGTCCTGGGATCAAGGCTCATGTCAGGCTCTGCGCTCACCGGGGAGTCTGCTTGAGATTCTCTCTCTCTCTCCCTCTGCCCCTCCAGCTATCACTGGTGTGGTCTCTCTTTCTCTCTTACTCTCACTCTCATTGTTAGTGTATAAGAAAGCCACTGATTTCTATACATTGACTTTGTATCCTGCCATGTTGCTGAATTGTTGTATGAGTTCTAGTAGTTTGGGGGTGGAGTCTTTTGAGTTTTCCATATATAGAATCATGTCATCTGCGAAGAGAGAGAGTTTGACTTCTTCATTGCCAATTTGGATACCTTTTATTTCTCTTTGTTGTCTGATTGCTGTTGCTAGGACTTCTAATACTATGTTGAACAAGAGTGGTAAGAGTGGGCATCATTGTCGTGCTCCTGATCTCAGCAGGAAGGCTGCAAGCTTTTTCCCATTGAGGATGATATTTGCTGTGGGTCTTTCATAGATAGTTTTGATGAAGTTCAGGAATATTCCCTCTATCCCTATACTTTGAAGCATTTTAATCAGGAACGGATGCTGGATTTTGTCAAATGCTTTTTCTGCATCGATTGAGAGGACCATGTGGTTCTTCTTTCTTCTCATATTAATTTGTTCTATCACATTGATTGATTTGTGAATGTTGAACCATCCCTGTAGCCCAGGGATGAATCCCACCTGATCATGGTGGATAATCTTTTTAATGTGCTGTTGGATCCTGTTTGCTAGGATCGTGTTGAGAATCTTAGCATCCATATCCATCAGTGATATTGGTCTGAAATTATCCTTTTTGGTAGGGTCTTTGCCTGGTTTGGGGATCAGGGTAATTCTCACTCTCACCCTTGCTCTAAAATAAAGAAATAAATCTTAAAAAATATATAGTGTGCAATAAAAGGATTGTACTAGAAAGAGGCACCCACCCCAGTCTTGGATGGAAGGGCAGAATGGGGGAATCAGGCAATAATGAACATGGTGACTGAATTTGCCTGGGCACCAGATACCAGCCATCAAGCATTTTACATCTTTCACTTTCTAACAACCCTGAAGGTTTGGTATTATTACTCTTGGTGTATAGATGAGGAAACTGAGGTATAGGGAGGCAAAGTGACTGAGAGTGAGGAAAGATTTGAGTCCAGTTTGGCTTGGTTTGGGAGGCTGCTACATTCTTCATCATGGCTGTATTCAAGCTTCTGAAGGCAGTGAGAGCTGAGCTGAATTGTAACTGGTAGGTAGATATAGACAGGGAAGAAAGCAGGGCATTTCAGTCAAGGCCAAGGCCCGCCTGTGCAAAGGCACCGAGGCAGCAAACAGTGTGAGGACCTATGAGTGGTTTAGTAACACTGGAGCACAGAGTGGGAGGCAGGGTCTGGTGAAAGGTGGGGCAAAATGGAAACCCGGCATGGCCACGCAGAGAAGTTCAAACTTGATTGTGTCCACATAGCTCAGCTACCTTTCCCAGTATATTTACCAGTGAAGGGCATTTTCATACTGTAAGACACTCACTGCCCATTCACAGGGCAAGTCTATCCAGATGGCCCCCAACAGGGAGATGGGAAACAATCCTTGCTAAGGACCTACTCAGTCTCTGATGTTCTGTGAGGTATACACTGATGCTTCCTGTCTAATCTTGGAGCTAAGCAACAGAGGTGGGGATGCTGTTGTTTTCAATGTCAGGGACACAGAGGTCCAAGGCCAAAGTGGCCACACAGTTTTTTTAAACTGCTCTACATGGCAGGGGCAATTTTTCTGACATCTATTGGCATAGATTTTAAGAGCCAGAAGCCACCTTTAATGCTTTTGAGTTTCCTGCATCTAAAACAACAATTCCTTCCCCCTCCCTTCGCCCTTCCAAAGGGAAAAACACGCCCGTGACTGAAGGGAAGGACATCTGGAAAGCTGGAAGGAAGACTCACCTCTCCACAGAGCTTGCCTGTTGTTAAGATCTAGGTTAGAATAGAGAAGTGCTCCCCGGACGTAATCTGTACACCTCGGGAGGGCTGCAAGGGTGGTCATGATCTTCCTGACGGGATCTTCATCACCAGGGAAATGCTCTGAAAGTACCTTTAGAGGGAAGGTGAAGAGTAAGAAAAATAGCCTCATTCTCTGTCCCTGCTAGCCTCTGTCAGGGCCTGGGGGTGGGTCCTCTGTGCTAGCTCTGTTGTTCTGGGAGCCTGTGCTGGCCCCAGGGCAGCTTTTCTCATGGCGTCTGTCCACGAGGAGAGGCGGTCATCATGGTGGCCGAGATTCCGCAGTGGTTTATGGGTGGAAGGATTGGGAGGGAACAGGATAAAGGAGACAAAGGAGTGGGGTGGACTTTGCTGGGAGGAGGACGAAAGGGAAGTGAGGGCATTGGCAATACTTTAGGGTCAGTCGGAGCTCAATACATGTGTGCTAAATTTCACCACAGAGTTGTTGTGTGATAACCAAGGGCCTTTCCACGCAGGAAGAAAGACTGAGGAAACTATTGAAGTGACCTGTGCTTCCCCTGTGACTTTTGCTTCCTAAGTCCTGTGCCGCTTGGCTCCTTGAACCCCCTGAAACGGTGGACTACTCTTGCCTGTGTGTCTACATTACCTCGTCTCTTCTTGGGCATGTCTGAGGCCTGAAATCCACCATTAGAGACTGATCTTTTTATAAAATATCATTATAGAGATAACCTTCCCTCATGATCATGCAAATGCCTTTCTTTGAGTGAAAAAATCTGGAAATGAAGAAAGGGAGCTGGTACTTGGTGGATTCCGCCATGTTCTTTACATGTGGTAATGATTAATCCCCAAAGAGCCCTAAGGAGTGTTTCACAGATAACGAAACCGGGAATCAGAAGAGTTAAGTGTCTTGCCTATGGGCACAAGAGAGCTTGGGTGGTCAGGTCAGGACCCTTTACCACTACCCCCATCCCCGACACAACTTCCTACTTGACCAGGCAGATCTAGTAGTGGGCAGAAAGGAGAGAGGTGCTCAGTCAGAAAGGTTTAGGGAAGACAGACTATTAGGGTCACCCCCAGTTCCACAGAATAGCCAGGGAATTTTTCGTTTGACCTGTTTTTTTTCCTCCTCCCCAGACTAAAACAAAACATCAGAAAAGCCTAAATGGGGACAAATGGGGTCCAGTCAAGGTCTCTGCTACTCCGAGAATTCAAGCCCTCCAGCCATTGTGGGCTCTGGGCTTCTTGGCAGTCATTTGCTTCCAAGCCTGTTGGATGAGAGCCATTTCATGAAACGTCTAAGACCCTACCCACTTCTGACCTAAATACTAGCGAATGGAATAGGAGGGCTGGGTCCTCCCCATCACCCCACACCAGCGCTCACATGTTTGTACTTGCGCCGAGAGCAGGGCGTCCTAACTCCAGGGCAGGAACGTGCCAGCAGAAGGAAGTTGGCTGAACCCAAAACTGATGATACATTTGGATTAACTATATTGATGAAACTCTATATGAGAAAACTCAATCCCAGGCTGGCGTGGGAAGGAAGGTACAAATGAAGAGCTGTCTTCTAGCTCTGGGGTTGGATCTCAGGTGTGGGAGGGGCTGGGGGTTCTGTGCCCAGAGAAAAGAAAGCAAACAGCCAGGAGCCCTGGATCTGAGCTCTGCACTTACTCTTTGTGCGACTTTGAGCAAGTTACCCTCCAGACTTCAGCTCTGTCATGTGAACAGTGAGAATAATGACTTGTCAGCTTAAAAGCAGAGTCTATACCCCATGCCCTTGAGTGCCCTACTGGTTTTAAGACCTGGACTAGGATTCTGCGGGTGATGGATGTTTGTATACAAATAAGCCTGAACGTTCCTTTTAAGAAGAGGGAAAAAAGGGAGGGTGGAGGAGCCTGGGAAAATGTGTGTAGGGGTCTGTAGCTAGGTCAGATCTGCTTTGAATTAGTAATGGTGGCACATTCTTGCTCACCAGCAAGTGGAGCTCTGGAAACATACTCTTGGTCATGAGCTCTGTGGCCACTGGGTGCCTGTTACAGTGTGAGTGGGGAGAGGGGGAAGAGGTGACACAGATGTACAGGGGGAGGCTGGCCATTCCCTAGCGAAACAGTCGGTGGTGGAGGCGGGGGGGGGGGGGGCGCGGTGAAGTAGAGAAAAAGAAAAGGTGAAGGGATTTCTTTTTTTTCCTCTCCAGGCAAAGCTTGTAAGCTCTCATAACTCTAGCAATTTTTCAATTTAAAACCAAACAAAGCCTGCAGTGACATTTAATGTGCCACAGTGTTTGCCAGCTGCTGGAGACTGGCCAGCCTCATTACTGCCCGCCAAGCCCTGGATGCTTTTCGATGGGCAGGCTTGGCTGCTCTGTAAATGTCATGGTGAAAACGAAGATTCTGGGCCCCGAAAACTGCCGGAGTCCTCAAACACCGGATGGGTGGGGCTGGTAAAACCAGAACCTTCCCCAGGGTCCAAGAAGCCCTTTGTGTCAGGAATCCTCGGCACCTATTTCTAAGAGAACTCGCTGACACCGCTGTATCTTGGAGGGAAGCAGGAAGGAACCAGTACCAGGAAGAGGTAATAAATAACCAGGTCTGGCCACAGGCAGCAAAAGGAAAGCAAAATACAGTGAAACCCAAGGGGATCCATGACCCACTTATCACATAAGATTGCTGGTGAGATCGTTTCTGGGGACAGATTTACTAGCTGGGGGACAGAGTTGAAATTGAACTTACTAGGGAGACTTACAGCCTCCCTCCTGCAGGGGAGCTCTGAAGCTCCCTGTTAGCATCCCTCCCTGGAGGGATTAGAGCAGTGATGCTCAAGCTTGAGCATGCGCCAAGATCTCCTGGAGATTCCGGAGGTCTGGAGTGGGGACCAAGAATTAGTATTGCCAGTGATTGCCAGTGATGCAGGCCAGGGACCTCACTTCCAGAAGCCATGGATTAGAGATAGGGAAGGGAGAGTAGGGGTCCCTGATTTGGGGATATCAGCACTTCGATTCTTTTTCAAGCAGGGCTTCAACTCATGACCCTGAGATCAAGACCTGAGCTGAAATCAAGAGTCGGATACTTTACTGACTGAGCCATCCAGGCACCCCTCGGTTCTTCCCTGAACACCAGTTGGCCGTTCTCGCATCTAGTCAATAAAAATGATGGAAAGGACTCAGGATACTGATAACTCATACTCAGCAAGTACCTTTTTAATATTAGACAGTATTCTAAGCACTTTACTTGGACCTGTTTAAAAGTTGCCCCAAATCATGAGGCAGGTAATGGTATTATCCCCATTTAACCATTGAGGAAACGGAGGCTCACAGAAAAGTAGCTTATCTTGATTTAGTGCATGTTGAATGGCTGATCTGGGACTCAAACCCGGATGATCTGGCTGTTCCTTGAGGGTCTGGGCCTATCCACCTGGATTCTTGTTCTCTTACTTGAGACACATGTATGCACATATACACACAGAACTGGTTGAAGCCCTACTCCGTGTCTGGTGGAAGAAGAAATGAGTTCCTACATCTGCCATAGCTCTGAAGATTCTAGGGGCGTATGTTTAAATATTTGCTTTGATTTTCCAGTCCCATGGAATTCTCTCTACGTTACCCATTCTATGTCGACCCTAGGATGGGTTGTGACCCTTTCTCCTAAGTCCTTCCCTCTCCTGACAAAGCGTCCCTGGCTCAAGGTGGTGAAATTACAGATCAGGGGTGCGGTGGGGGTGGGGTGGGGGTACAGTCCTGCACAGCAAAATCACTTTTTAAAGTATCACAAAAGAAATATGGAAAAACAAGGGGAGGCACAAAGCTCAGGAGAGTGATAAGATGAAAAAGGGAAAATGTCCCTTTATCTACAATTGAATCTTGAGTTTAGTTTCACTGAAGTAATCACTTAATAATTTCAGGTAGCTTGGAAACAACAACTTAATATGAGGCACCCCTTTTCTTTTAAAAGAAGTCCTTCAGTGCCCACCACCCCCCTCCTGGTCTCCTCTCCCTGCTCTATTTTGCCCTTCGGTCCCTGTCTCTCTGTGCCTTGCTCTTCCTTCCACCTCTGTGTTCGCCCCCAGCAATCAGGGCACCTCTCTGGTTTTTGTAGGCAAGGTAATTTAGGCTGTCGGCATCTCCTTCCTCCTCCCTCTACATCTTGCCCTGGCCCCAACTTCTCACCACCAAGACAGCCAGCCAGATATTTGCCAAACAAAAAGATACTTCTCTTTCTAGAGTTTTTCCATCCTCTTCAACAACCCATCCCTGCCCTTTCTCCCTCACATGCCTGCCCACCCGCCTCCCTCCATCTTGCCCATGTCACCAACCGAGACCACGTGGTATCAGCACTCAAGGAGCTGGTGGTCTAGTAATGGGGACAGATGTGGTCAAAAAATCCCAGCCGAGTTGTGCTAAGTGCAAAAAGAGGAGTGTGCAAGACTTGGTGGAGGAAACAAAAGAGGAAGTGGTTTACTCCCCTCTTCACTTGGACTCCTGAGGAGGAGAAGGAGGAGAAGGAGAAGGATGAAGAGCCCGACTGGGTTTGTGTCCCGTGCACTGTGAGGCCTTTTATATGCAGAGTTTGGCAGAGGCCCCCTTGATGACACATTAGCGTTCAGGACACATTAGCACTTACTATCTTCTCAACATGCTTGGAGGGAGGGGTTATTTCCAAAACTGACAAATGAGAAAGCTGAGTAGGAAAAGCTACGTTTCTTGCCCTGCCGGAGCTGGGATCGCAGCCCGGGCTCCCATCCAAGGTTCACGCTCTTCCCCAGTGCTTCGGCAGGCCCTCCTTCCCTTCTCATCCCCATGTGGCTTTAGCCCTCAGATGGTTCGGGTCGTGCCAACCTTCTTAGGTCTGGGGCCTCAGTGACCCCTCTGCCACACTGTGCGCTCTGCATTCTAAGAGGCAGACATGGTGGTTTGTGTCTGAATGCTAAGTTGAATCACATGAAATTGTCAATGTTTGGCTTTAGGGAACTGTCGAAATGGCAATTTCATATGGCTCAGTCCAATACAAGGAACCAGATAGATTTTGGGTGACCCTGCTCCCTCGGCTCTGTTAGTTCATGAGAACCAGGACTGTCCAACAATTCTAACACCCTCCTGCCAGAGGACTTAGATCAAGAGATAGAAAAGAGAGAAAAAGGACCGTGGCAATTGTCTTTCTCCCAGGGAACCAGACCAGGTTTGTCAGTATGAATAAGGAAGGCAAGCCCCTCTCTCATCTTTGGTGGCCCCAAAGCTAGGGCACCTGTGGTGGTGGATCCCCTTCAGCGAACAATTCTGACCTCCCCTCCGTCTCCTCTTCATAGTTCTGACACACAGTGTCCAAACCCAAGGATAGCATCAAGCACTCTAAAATTCTTTTTACCAAGTAGCCTTGAAGTACTTGAGGTCAGCAGAGTTTCTTGAACAGTCAGGACTAGTTGTGAGACAAAACGAAAGTATTCGCCTGTGGAGAAATTTCCACGTGGGAACCGCAAACTCCCATATCCTACTTTTAGCTAGACTTGGACTTCCCCAGAGTTGGTCAGACATTCCCCTGGTGGCCTCTGCAGCAAACTAAAAATCCTATCTCCTGTCTCCCTCCATCTCCCTTTCCCTCCCTTCACCTTCTCAGTCAGTTGCCTCGAATACGTTGATAACAAATAATGGCGCCACTTTCTCTTTCTCATTCAGTTTTCTATCCATGGTGAGCCATCTTCTCTCTCTGCCTCTGGCTTGTACCTGCCCTGGCTGGATCAGTAATGGGCTTCTTTGTCACTAAAACCAAGGGGGCACTTTTACTCTTCTTACCTGACCTCTTGGCTGTAATTGATATTCTCTACTACACCCTTATTTTTGAAACACGCTTCCCCCCAACTCTTCCATTTTTCTTCCATCCTTGCAGACTCTTATGCCTGTGCACATTTTTTGACTCTTGGTCACCCTCAGGGTCCAGACAATACTGCCTGCTCTTCTCACTCTCCATTCCCTCCAACGATAAACCAAACACACTTGTGGCATCCACCCATCGCCTCTTTAGGTACCGACTTCTAACTCTCTATGTCTCTCCTGATAGTCCATATTCCCAACCACTTGTGGGACTTCTCTTCTTTGCTGGCTCCCAGATTTCAGGCCCAGTATGTTCCAGCTGTATTGAGAACATTTCTCATCCCAACCTTTCATATCCCATACATATGGTGGCACTGTTCACTGGTTGCCCAAAACCAGAAACCTGAGAGGAACCCTTGACTTTTTTCTCATTTATTCTCTATAACCAGTCAGTCCTCAAGTCCTGTAATTCTGTCTTATAACCTTCCACCACATCTTCACTAAGTGGGTTTTGCTCTTTCAGACTTGTTCTCCTTCAGACCGTTCTTCATACTGGAACAAGCATGGTCTTGCTCTCCAGTGGCTCCTCATCAATCTTGGGATAATGACCTGACTCTTAAACTTGGCTGACAAGGCCATACATGATTTGGTCAGTTCTTACCTTCTGCCTCTCATCCCACTCATTTGCCTCCTAAATGCTCTTAGGTGTTCTTATCCTAAGAACATTATTTATTTCACATTATTTATTTCTTTTCTGCCGCTTTGTCTCAGACTTATCCTTAGAACCAAAGTTGAGATACTTCTACTCAAGTCTTTCCTGGGGCCCAAGCATAGTTAAAATGTCCTACCTACAAAATCCCATAGCACCCACCACTTATTCCTACAAGAACATTTATCTCACTCTATGGGGGACACAGAGAAGTAAAGAGAGTGTGGGTTCCAGGGGGAAGAGGAAGCATGGGAAGGGCTTTTTCTTGTTCTTTGTTGCCAGTGCACTGGACATAATGTCCTGCCCACACTAAGATGCTCATTGTACATCTGTTGAATAAATAAAATGAACAAGCAAAGAACTCAACAAGTATTAGAGTCTGCGTTCTCTTCTTATTTCCACAAAGCCATTTGGATGCTCTTGTGCTCCTGTAATCAATCTTTAATGAGTTCTTAAGGCATGCCGGATGTTTCTTGAGAGGTGGTTTGCTCTAGGTAAGAGAGTCAGAAGATCTGGGTTAGGGTTCTAGCTCTAAATCTAGGGCCCTTCCCATCCTGATTTTAGTGTCAGACATCAGCATGCTTTGGTTCTACTTGATCCCATCTTCATTCATTCCTGGCCTGATAGCTATTTCCTCTGGTCAGTTCATTTTCCAATTCAAGGAGGCCTGAGGGTATGGGAGAGAATAGATTTTCTATTCTGAAAAGTCGATTCAGTGGCTGCTCTGGAGAGTTGGGATCTGATGTCAAAGAAAGTCAAGGGTTGAGGAAATGAGAATTTGTAAACTTATATCACCCATTTGGGTGGCAATGGATTTGTTAAACTGAAAATTCATTAACCCTTGAGCATAGTGTCTTGTGTTTTTGCCTATATGATGGGGGTGATGGCTCTTCCCAAAAGGGGAAAGAGCCAGCATATAATGAATATTCACTATGGGTCAGGAACTGGTTATATCTTCTTGAAATCCTATAAAATAGGTATTTTGCCTGCTTGAGAAAAATTCTGGTAGGGGAAGTGACCCAGGTTTTACAGTTAGGAAGTGGCGGAGCTGGTTTCAAAATCAAAGATGTCTGGCTCCAGGGCACTTTGCATTGTGGATTCTGGAAGCTCAGTGCCTGTGCTTGAATTTGGTTCTGTGACTTTATTAGGATGTGTAACTTTGCAAAGTCCCTATGAATTTTCATTTCTTAAATATGAATACTAAGTTTAGAAATTCCTTAAGAAATTGAAAATAGAACTACCTCTGACCCTGTAATTGTACTACCAATATTTACCCCAAAGATTCAGATGCAGTGAAAAGAAGAGCCATCTGTACTCCAGTGTTCATAGCAGCAATGGCTACGATCGCCAAACTGTAGAAAGAGCCACGGTGCCCTTCAACGGACGAATAGATAAAGAGGATATGGTCCATATATACAATGGAATATTATGCCTCCATAAGGAAGGATAAATACCCAACTTTTGTATCAACATGGATGGGACTGGAGGAGATTATGCTGAGTGAAATAAGTCAAGCAGAGAGAGTCAATTATCATATGGTTTCACTTACTTGTGAGCATAAGGAATAACATAGAGGACATTAGGAGAAGGAAAGGAAAAGTGAATTGGAGTAAACTGGAAGGGAAGACAAAGCACAAGCAACTGTGGACTCTGAGAAACAAACTGAGGGTTTTGGAGGGGAGGGGAGTGGTAGGTTAGGTGAGCCTGGTGGTGGGTATTAAGGAGGGCATGTATTACATGGACACTGGGTGTGGTACATAAACAATGAATCTTGGAACACTGAAAAAATTAAATTAAATTAAAAAAATACTTCTTGCAACATTTGTAGAGAGATTAAACAAGGTAATACCTGTAGAGCATATTTCTAGACATATTAAATGTGATATATCAGCTGTTGTCCTCATCACCACCATCACCATCATCAGCATCATCTCTACCACCCCTGCCTTCAGTTCATCTGCTTGCCAGTAAGGTAGATCCTTTTGGGCCATGATATAAATGGGTACTCAGAGAATTCCTCTTCACCTGAATGCTCTTTGGAATTTAACAATTGGTCAAGGATGTTGGGTTCATGGCTCAGGACACATGCCGGGTGGAACTGAAAGTAGAGTTGAAACACTGCAAAGGGGACCAACGCTATGTGATGGATAAAGAACTCAGCGGGTTAGCTGGGAGGCCACCGTAAGGATTGTCCTGCAAATAGAGTTAATGTTTCTAGGGGGAGATGGTAGCTTAACTCTGCATGGTTGGGCATTCTACCCAAGTGCTGCCAAAACAGACTTTAATTGACTAGATAAGATTTATAGTAATATTTAGAGTACACATCATCGTGTAATAACTAATGTTTTGTGAGCTCTTGCTAAATGTCTCAGAGAATTCTGTGCTAAGCACTTTGTTATCTTATTTAATCTTTGCAACAACCCAGTGTTGCAGACATTTTTATTATTTTGATCTCACAGGTGAGGCCACTAGGGCTCACAGTTAAATGTTAAGTATGATCAGTGTTGTCCAGCAAGTAGAAGGAAACGCTGGCATTTGAATCCAGGCTGTCTCCAGACGTATATATCTTTTCTTAACTATCATCATGAATACCTTCTCATCCCTTCACTCTGGGTCTTCTTACCAATCTTGGCTTTATGGTACTTAATTTTGTGGAGGACCTCAAGCACCAGTATTCATTTGTGTTCAGACTCTATTACCCTGAGGCAGATTCTCCAAAGCAAAAGGGAGGAGAGGAGCATTCTCAGATGGAAATATGCTCCTGAGAGCTGAAGTCGGGTTCTGATCTTTATTTTTGCAGGAGGAACATCTTTCTACTTGAAATCAGAGGCTGGCAGGCTCACAAGCTCCTTGCAAGGAAGCCAGGCCAGATTCCTCCTGGAGTGGCTTCATTTCTCTAATGAGAAATAGATTTAATAGTAGCAACTAGAATTTATTTTAGGACTTTGTTCTAAGAACTAATTAAAACTTCCACTTTGCCTTGAACTAATTTTAGGATCCTTATAATTTTTTTAATTAAAGGCTAGAGTGTCCTCAACTATGACGTCTTTAGCAATATTTTTGCCTAAATTCTTTCCTTTTTAGAAAAAAAGGTTTTGATTTTCCAGCATCCTTCTCTTTCAGACTTCTAGTATCTCATACACAAGGTTAAAAGGACTCTTAATACCAATTGTACAAAAGGACTAGAGAACACAATTTATTCCTAACAACTCTGTTTTCCTGGGGTTGACTTTCTAAGAAGGAGAGTTCTGGACCATCCAGTTTTTTCAAATCAGAACTTGGGAAAAAGATTTGAGAAAGGGGTTTTCTTGACACTTCCTGATTCAAGAGGCACTCTGGAAGATTTTATTTTTTTAGGTTAATAGAGAGAGCATAGCAAAGTATTCTGGTTTTTCCAGGACCCACAGCCTCTGCGCATATTGGTTAGGGAGAAAATTGTGGCTGGTTTTCTCATCCATTAGCTGTGTCCGTGTGTATGTATGCGTTGTGGGAAGAGTGAGGTGCTCTGGGAAAGGTATTGTTAGTTGCAATCCTTACAAAGAGATGAATTCTCTACTATAGGAGAATTCACAGGTAGAATTAATAAGTAACATAAGAGGAGGTAATCTGGAGTCTTGGAAGAATGGTTTACATCAGGAAGAATTGCTGGACACCACTAGTAGTGTCCTCCTACTTTCCTTCTACTTGTTGGAGCCTGGGTGCCAATTCCGAGATCTGAGAACTATTTTCCTCCAATGCTTCCTTCTCTCCTTTTTTTTTTTTGCTATTGTTTATTGTTTTTTTTTTTTTAAAGATTTTATTTATTTATCAGAGAGAGAGGGGGAGAGAGCGAGCACAGGCAGACAGAATGGCAGGCAGAGGCAGAGGGAAAAGCAGGCTCCCCTCTGAGCAAGGAGCCCGATGTGGGACTCGATCCCAGGATGCTGGAATCATGACCTGAGCCTAAGGCAGCTG
>NC_081557.1:19009349-19262865 GCF_022355385.1 Mustela nigripes
TAAAGATTTTATTTATTTATCAGAGAGAGAGGGGGAGAGAGCGAGCACAGGCAGACAGAATGGCAGGCAGAGGCAGAGGGAAAAGCAGGCTCCCCTCTGAGCAAGGAGCCCGATGTGGGACTCGATCCCAGGATGCTGGAATCATGACCTGAGCCGAAGGCAGCTGCTTAACCAACTGAGGCACCCAGGCGTCCCCAATTGGGTTTTTTTTTTTTAATCATCCATCAGAGATTTTGCTAAACCCTTTATATACATGATCTCATTTAATTTTCATACAAGCTGATGAAGTATGATTGTCATCTCCAATCAACCAACAAGGAAATCAAGGCTTATAAAAATTAAGTAACTTGCCCCAGATCAGACAAAGGGAAAATCAGAGCAGTCCTAGGTTTCTCTGGTTCTAGACCTTGGCCTCTTGGCCACCATGTCACTGCTCCTTCACTAAATGTTTTCTGTTCTTTTTTCTCAGGGACAGGATGAGAACTTCAGTCAATGTTGTGGGGGACTCTTTTGGGGCTGGGATTGTCTATCACCTCTCTAAGTCTGAGCTGGATACTATTGACTCCCAGCATCGAGTGCATGAAGATATTGAAATGACCAAGACTCAGTCCATTTATGATGACGTGAAGAACCACAGGGAAAGCAACTCTAATCAATGTGTCTATGCTGCACACAACTCTGTCATAGTAGATGAGTGCAAGGTACCTTTCCCCTTCATGGATATTGAGACCTGTATATAATAGTGCATGCTCGATTTCCTAAGGCAAGCAAAAAAATCCCTGCATGTATTATTGTCACATTTATTTCTCTGAAGGATCATGTAACCCAAGCTTCTGTGAGTCCCAGATCATCTAACTCTGTGTCTAACATACCAGGAAATCATCAGGTCTTACAGTGGGAGAGCTGATCACTTGCTTGGTTTGTCTGTGTGATGTAAAACAGTCATTCTGATGCCCCCTCCCCCAATCCAATGACTCCACAAATGTGATTGGTTTTCTTGAACATTTTGCCAAAGAATTTGTGGTTTCTAAAGCTTTGCTGGATTTCAAATATTCTATTCCTTGAATGAAACACCAAGAGAAATACCCAGAATCACTTACTTTACATAGCATAACTATTCCTTCTTGCTGTATATTAATTACATATTGGTCAAAAATACACCCACCCAACTTTGCACAACTATCTTTCCCTTAATTATTTTTGTGAGAAGGTGAGTTTTGAACTGGCAGTCATTTTGCTCCAAGAATGGGGGAGCTATTTCAAGTAAAGGACAACCATACTTCAGGACAATTATTCATAGATAACCACGTTTCCTACAGTGGCAGCCCTATCTTTCCTGAATCATGGATGTTCTGGCCTCTTTCACAAGCTACTGGGTACTAAGTCTTCAGCTTGATGGGCTCTGTCTAGCCTTCATTGTAACTAACTTGACATTGTCAAAGACAGAGTGTCATGACCAGAGTGAAGCAAATTTGGAGAAACCCTGGCAGGTGAGCAGAGTCAACTCTGCGGGCTGGGTTACTAATATGGTTCCGGGAAGCAACTGAGGGAATCTGTACCCTGTACAGATTTCTGATCCTTTTTTGACTCCTGTTGACAAGATCTCATTTAATACTTAATTTCTTCCTGGGTTCCTTCTGGGTCATTCCAAGTATAAACCATGGCTTCTGCTGGACAATTAAGGGTAGCATAGGAGTGATTCTCTTAACTGGACTGTAACATAGATCCAGAAATCTAATGGACCAGCAACAGTCTTTTGCTCCTCTCCTCTATATCAGGTACAGGAGTGGATGAGCCGAGGCTCTAGTTCAAATTAAGGAAGGACTCGCCCATCAAGAGACAACTGCAAAAATTAATTGACTCAATGAAAATGATTCAAATTATTAGAAATTCAGATGTACCTAAAGCACATATTCCATTCTCCTGGAATGTTAGTGTTTCCCACATCTAAATGAACATGCTGGGTTATTCTCCATCAAAATGTTAGTCTGGGCCAACAAGGGTCCACATTCCCGTGGAATGGCTTTATGCTCAATTTAACAAGTATTTATTGTGTGCCTTGTGGGGTTTCGCTTAGCACCTCCATCTCGTTCCTATGACCTCCTCTATTTTCATCATTCATCAAATGTTTATTGGGGGTCCATTATCTGCCAAGTCCTGAAATGGGCATGGAAGGACAGCAAAGCGAATGTATAATTTTGTAGTAAAGGCTTAAACCTCCTTCTGGTCCATTCTCTGTCTCACTATTTTTAAACAAGATGGGACATCAATGCTTCCCGCCAGTCCCCCACTCCTTCTTGCTTTCTGTTACCCAGGTGGCTGAAGGAGACAGAGATGAGATGGACTGGTGAGTGGAGCCCTAGCTTCTTGGCATCTTTTTTTTTTTTTTTTTTTAAGATTTTATTTATTTATTTGACAGACAGAGATCACAAGTAGGCAGAGAGGCAGGCGGGGGAGGAGGGGGGAGCTCTCTGTAGAGCAGAGAGCTCGACACGGGGCTCAATCCCAGGACCCTGGGATCATGACCCGAGCCAAAGGCAGAGGCTTTAACCCACTGAGCCACCCAGGCGCCCCGTGCCCTAGCTTCTTTGAACCCAGCCAGAAAAAGAAAGAAATGTTAAAAAACAAAAAGCTGCTCTCCCAGCCACTTTGGAAACACAGGCCCCAGTATTCAACCATGATGACAATAACAGGCCCAACCCTGAGTGCTGCCTGGTGTTCCAGAGGCACCTGAACTTGACCTATGATTCTGGACAGCTCTTGATCTTGTTCATCACTCAAAGGCAACTAGGCACATTCAAGGTGAGAGTGAACAGACCGCTTTCTCCAGGCAGATAGTTTGTTCCTGGCAGTCTTTCTTGACAGTTCACTGAAGGGGAAACAAATTTGCTGCAGCTCTGGTCAAGATGTTAACCGCTTCAAGCATCGTCGCATCCTGTTGGCCTCTTCTATTTTCAAACTCTTGCCTTTGTCACCGTAGTTTGAAGTTGTGCATGAACTTTTACACTTTTATCAGAATAACTGCATGTAGGATGGTCATGGCTTGTTGCATGGTCTTTCTAGAGGAATATAGGGGGCCTTCCGGGGTTCGGAGGAGGAACGCAACGAACAGCTTTTATCTTCACACGCTTGGTTTCGTTTTCTGTCCCTGGCATGTTGTGTGTGTTTCTAACGCGTGCGTTTCACTTCCACTCGGGTAAGAAGAAGCTCGGATTTCTTTCAAACATTGCTGCATTTGTCATATTTCCATATCCTAATGCTTCCATAAATCCAGTCTCTCCATTATGTGGAATATCAGTCGTGGGTTTAAGTTTGCACATGACGTTGAGGACAGACAGACAGAAGGTAAGCTAGGAAATGACTTAGAAGCGGAGGGGAACACCTCCTGTTCGGTGTAAGGGTTCAGTTCACTTAGAGCCAGGGAAGCCCTGATACAGACAGGCTGGTGGGGATACCTGATTATGGAATGTCTGCGTTGAAATCATTTAGGTCCACTTGTCACGGATCTCTGGCTTTTAATCCCTTATTTTCTTTTTTCACATTTAAAGCCTGGATAGCGTATCTGGTATCCAGACCCTCTCGATCTCTGATTTTGCAATTGGGCACGTATAAACCGACCTGGCCTCCTTGGGACTGAACCTTTCACACGCATGTGTAGAACTAGCTGTCGAGTTCTGGGGGGTTTTCTCTGGTTGTATGGAGTAGCACAAGGACACTGTTTTGTTAAGGGCTGCATTCTTAGATGATGGGTCTGTGTGCAGCTTGACACGCCCCCAACCCTAAAATCAGAGTGGAAGTTATTCTTCAAACTGCAGATTTTCTCTAGCTCCTCCATACTCCCCAAGGCCAATGTGGACTTTTCAGTATTTACAAATCCATCTTGAAAAGCAAGATGGGCTCCCAATCTGCTGGGAAAGAATGACATTTCAAAGTAGTAATGAGGTTGTAGAGCGAAGCTTGGATCTGGTGCTCCTCCGTATAACCCGTGGGGGAGGTTTTCTGGTTCACGGCCTGTTAGCTGGATGCTGATGATAATTATTTTCAGGTGACTCTGGCAGCCAACGGAAAGTCCGCCGACGGCGGAGTCGAGGAAGAGCCGTGGAAACGTGAAAAATAAGGACATGACTCTCAGCAAAGTTTTGAACAAACTCCCCAGCGTATCTTATGGTAAAAAGAGAATATAAACAAGCTGTCTTAAAAAGGAAAAAAAAAAAAAAGCATCTATTTCTGTGTTTACTTAATCTGCTAGCCGAGGCTTCAAGGATCTGTCGTGAGTCAGTGATAAGCGCGGTGCGGTGTCTTTGCCAAGTGATGCTTTGTAAATGCCTCATTTTCTCACCTGTGTTATTGTCTGAACGGAGGCTGCTGGAGGAATCCGTTTGAATCGAAGACACGTTCTGGCCAGCTTCCCTTTACTCTCTAAATGTAGAGCTGCAGATCCTCTTTTCCCAGGGGACACGACTAAAGCATGTGGTGCATCCTGGGGACTTTGGATAAAGAGCAGACACTCAGTGTGTGATTCCTTCAGGTGTTGTCCCTGCTTCTGCTTTGGCACACACAAGAGATTCTGTTAGAAGCCTCTAGACGTAATCCTCTTGAAATGTCTTAGGGGTGGTCCATGTGTTAATTAAAAGCAAACCCCTGTCTTTGGGAACTCTGAGAATCTACCTTCTGTATACTCTCTCAATTAAATATTTCAAAGAGAATGGTAGTAGGAACCATGCTCTTCAAGGCAGCCAATTATGGAACCCACTGAGTTTCTGCTCTGCCCTATCCGGTCCTGGGAAATCATTACTGAAATTTCAAAGGTCTCGTAATTTGCTCTCAATGATGATAATGGATTAGGATGTAATCTGCATAGCGCTGCTGTGCATGTGGACAAACGAGAGCACAGCCAACGTCAACTTTAACCAGAGTCAAATGTTCCAATTCGGTTGGCATTCACCTAGCAGAGTGAAATCGAGTGAGATGATTTGATCGATGCTTTACTTTCTTTGTTCCAGCTGTAAAATTCTTTTTTGTATTTCTAACCAAAAAAAAAAAAAAAAGACATTTTTAATCGCAAATTATTTCAGTCACAATCTCATTAACCTAGAAGGTCTAACCACTCTACTCTCCTCACAGGTAGAGAGGACAGTTACGCTGGCTGTGCCGCTTTTAAGACCATCTCTCGATAAAAACAAAACACTGTCCATGATCTAGCACATAGAGAGCTTTCTCTTGTATTCTCTCAAAGCACTTGAATCTAGTTACAGGGCACAGTTGAAAGCAGAGTCAATCTGCTTCCCAGTCTTCTGTGTAGCAAGGAACAGGAAACAAACGTGCAAAATTCCAGAAAGGTGACATTCCTATGGCAAAGTCAAGATGGCCGTAAGCCATGAAATGGGAGCAGACGATGGCTCCTCACAACTTCAAGATGGCGTCTTCAAGGCTGTTACGTTTGAGGAGTCAGTACTGTAAGGGGATTAGCACCGTGCCTTGTAGGCCATAGGCACCCAACGAATCCCAGTGGTGGATTGTGCACACTAAACTTGTCAGTTTCTCTACTATCCTTTTCTGTTGAATAACTCACAGTATTTTCCTAAGGTTGCAGGCTCTGGGAGATTGCTGGGAACTTGAACCTGAATCACTGAGAAATAAAGTACATTTGACTGACTTTGAGGAGTGTGTAGAAACTTGGTCTACATATAGGAGTCAGGTGGTCATCAGAGACCGGCAGATGGGTGCTGGGTACACATCAAGAGTTGTACTGTCCAAATGCTCTGAGAATAGGTTGTACATAGACATCACAGACCCTTTATTGCCCATTCCTAGTGACTTTTCTCTTCCAAACCAGACACCTTCGGAACATATGAGAGACATAAGATTCTGATTGCTTTTGTCTCTCAGACCCTTATTATTTTTGGATAAGGACCACCGTTGAGCAGTATTAAGCAGCTTTTTGCCTTTTTTTCTTTTTAGTGTCATTGGTCTTCTTCATTTTCATTAGATGGACAGTTAACTGGGTCACCAAGGACTTGTGAAATGCAGTAGTGGACAATAAATACACCCTTTAGAGCTGATACTGTGGGTCAAGAGGACAGGTCCTGGATTTAGCTGTGAAACTCTTATGGATTGTCTTTAAGTGGTGCTCCCAAGAGCTTTGTGATAGAGAAGAGAAGGATCTAGACGAGGCACCAAGGAGTTTGTGGGTTTTGCTGTTTAAGGCCAGCTTAGCACTTGTAAATGCTGACGTGTTTCTCAAAAGAGTGGTCTTGGGATTGTCTCCCCAAGACTCTGCCTCAGTGTCTTCCTGCTTTGCTTTGTCTTCCTAGTTATTCTATAAAATATATAAGGGGACAATGTGTTCAGAAGAAGCAAGGTGTACAGCTTAACAAAACATGTTTTTCTGGTTTTAGACTACCTGTAATACATTTCATGAGAATGTATTTAGGAAATCACTTTCATCTGGAAATTCACATCATATTACAAATGAATAATCTGTTAAAGTCAGAACTAACCCGAAAATCCAGGATGTATGTAGAGCTGACGTATGACTGTGATCTCTATTTTTTTAGGTCTTGTTCATTCTTCTTATGCCATGCCCACTAGGGCTTCCCTTGGCCAGCAAGAGTGCCATAAACAGGACAAACAGATCCAGAGTATACCTCTAAGGACCCTTTTCTAAATAAGATACCCATAATCTTTCCGTTATGTGCACAGATTTATATTTATAGGTTCACCACAGTTGTAAATGCTTATAACAGTCTATTAATATTTGATGATGCATAAGTTATATATGGACACAGGAGGCCAGATCCACACGCTGCATCCCATAAGGTCTGTAAGTCAGGGCTTTGGCAACACCATTTTTTGTTACTAACTCATTCACTCTTTTTAGGAATCCAAATCATTTTGAGAAAAAAATCAATTAAACAGACTTTCATCCTCCCCTTTATAATTTTTGCCCACAGCAACCCAAGTAGAACCACCATTTGATTCCCAACTACAGTTCAATAAGCCAAATTTAATCAGCAGGAAGAATGGCTTCTCTCTCACGCTAAGGCTTTACCTTAGGTCTTTGGGAATATGCCTCCCATGCGGAGCATCAAAGAAATCAAGGCAGTCTTCTAGACCACAGAGGTCCAGGTCTTCAGGTAATAAGATCTGAACCACATAGACATCAGATTCAGTTCTTTATTTCCTGCTGGGTGTGGAAACACAGCCTGTAGTCTTATTGCCTGAAGAAGTTACCTTGTCCGGTAAAAGACAAGTATTCGCTTCTCCTCTGCAATATTGGTTGGCCGAAAGAAAGGGTGCCAAATGCCTCAGTCTTGGATTCAGACTTGTGGAAACTGAAAAAGGCTTAGGGGAAATTCAATGTATGGGGATATGTATTCCCGGTAGGAAATCTGAGGAATCCCAATGACTGAGTAGAGGGCCTCAGGCCACTTCCAACCTTGCATGGGGAAGTATGTCACTTGCAAGTGTATCTAGTCAAGAAAACCTTTCAGAGTTGGGTAACTCATCTACCTGCTCCCTGAAAGGAAATCCAATCCTTCCATGTTTTTGCAAATACCACACTTCCTTTTATTCCCAAAAGCAAACACTATGACAATATTTTACTTTTGTCAGAATCAAGGAATCTATCTGTACTATAGTTTCCCATGAAATACAGCAGTAAGTCGGAACAAGTACACTAATGCTCAGAGAGAATTTTTCTATGGTTCAAACCCTTAATGGGAAGGTCTTCGTACCTCTTGCTTGGCTTGATGGTCAAAAGTGCTCAGCAGTTATACCCAATGGAGGTGGCTCTTCTTCCCTGCTCTTTGATTCTTGGGGCCATACAGTTGTCTAGGTTTCTGTTTTTGCCTTTCTTATTCTCCAAATAAATTCATCCCTAGGCAAGCAAAAGGACCAAGCAGATTTTTTTCAGTTGTCGTAATACCCACTTGGACTATCAGGGTCACGCTAAGTGTCTTCTTCATCCCCTTCACCTACTTCACCCATCCCTGCCACCCACCTTGCCTCTGGCAACCGGCAGTTTGCTCTATTTTTTCATTTTGTCTTTTTATCTTTGCTCCTTTGTTTTGTTTTTTTAAATTCCCCATATGAGTGAAGTCATATGGTATTTGTCTCTGACCAGCTTATTTCACTTAATTCTATATACCCTCTGAGAACCTAAAAAGAGTAAGTTTAAGCAAATAAGCTGAAGGAATCCTGAAGTGAGAGTTTTGTAAATCTAGTTGCCAGAAATGAGTGGCCTCAGGATCTCTGGTACTTTCTGGCTGGAATCTAGAATAAGGGCCATCGAGTGCCAACCCGGGCAGACACCATAGGCAGATTGTTCTCTTTAGGTCAAACGAGTCCAAAGCTGCTCATGCTATAGCTGCCCATGGTCTTCCCAAAAGGAAAACCCATGTTCCCACTCTTCCTCCTCCTTTCCCATTCCACCTGTCATTGTTGCTGCTTGAGAGACCATTAGTAAAGCACTGCATGCGTTAGGGCAAGGGTTGTTTCTAGAAAAGACGACAAGGAATCTTCTTTGAGTATTATCTCATTTCATAGCAGAACACAGTGAATTCACATGATGACACAGGGAGGATGAGAAATAATGCCATTGGATACAACAACCGTTTGACTTAGACTCTGCCAATGTTGAGCTGTGTAACTTAGACAAGTCACTTGATGCCCAAGCCTCATTCTGTCCCATACTTAAAACAAAGTGGTTGGATTAAGCAATTAAAACCCTCTTGGGGCCCTAAGAATCCATGATATTACAATTTCTGCTTGAATTTCTTTTTTCATAAGAGGCTTACTACTGTGAAGTATGACCTGCTTATATTTTAAGTCAGAGTGGCCCACAATACAGAATAATCAATTTGGATTTTTTTTTTTTTGTCCCCTTGGGATGATATTAAATTCAAGTCTTTCTCTTCCTTTGATGTTTTCCAACAAGCTTGGAAGATGGCCACGTTAATCTGTAGTTTGGTTTTCTGGGATACAAACAGACATCCTTTGACAAAATGGCCCTTGACCTCACTCACTGTCTTAGTAGAAGTAGCCATTCAGCTCAAAGAAGACGGTTGCCAGGGAGGCAAGGGGAGCGTAGCACCTCCCTCAGGGGCTGAGAATGTTCCTGCTGTAGTAACAGAACCCACTCTGAGCCCAAAGCACACAGTTTTCTGCACACCGTCTTAACTGCCAACCCACTATGGGACTTTGGGAACCTTTGGCAAATAAACTTGAACCCTCTTAGGAGATTTGGTGCAAGACTTACACACTAATACCTTCCCTCCCTGCCCACACGCAGATGCACATAACCGAGCACAGGCTAATCCTGGGCTAAGTCCCTTCTCTGCAGGGATATTTGAATTCATTTTCAAATGGTCCTCTTGGTTTGTTTTCATCGTGGGCATCCTGTCCCAGCTAGAGAAGCTCTATCTTACAAGAGTGGAGTTGGGCTGGTTTCTAGGGTAGATATAAGGCACGGTCTGTCTGCAAGGTGCTGGCCACCAGCTCAGTTTTGGAACACACTCTTGCACTTTGTGGTATGGCTGCAATGGCCCCCTGCTTTTGTCCTTGCCCTGTGCCCATGCTTCTGCTAAATATGGAATAGGTTTGGTATTTACTTGGTTGCCAAAGAAGCCCAATTTTTTAGATTTGGGGAAGCAAGACATAAATGTAAGACAGAAAGGACTAGGCCAGGGTTTTTGTTGTTTGGTCTTCGAGTGCAGAAGGCCTGAGGCAAAGGCAGCAAGACAAAGGCTAATTCTCCACTGACCCATGGAAGAACCTGTAGACAAGCAAGAGAAGCCCTCATATTCTTACTTGATTCACTCAACTTATTATTAAATTATTACTCATGGTTTTGTTCATTTGTTTGTTTTGTTTTTCCCTATGTCCAGCCTGGCTTCACCTTCCTACCTCCAGACCAAGTATCTATTTTGAGATTTTTAAAGTCCTTCTGATTGTCACACAGGGCCCTTTTGTGCTGAGACTAAACCCTGCTATAGAAACAGAACCCACTCTTTTGCAGAGTCAACACATGACTTAGAGCATGGGTCATCACAGGTCTCCAGTCTCTCCGGAGACACCCCCGATCCCTGGGTGAGTGTTGGAACATAACAGCTGACCGTGACCCTTGTCATTCCTGGTGGAGACGGGAATGATGCTGTCAGGGCCTTGCTCCCTCTGGGGCTCTGCTTCTCTCCACGGCATCCATTCAGCCTGCCTAGAAATGGCCATTGCCTATGGTAGGAGAGAATTGCACGCACTCACCGAGAAAGCTGGTCTAGCACAGCTCTGAGGTTTCTCATGCACGCAGCGAATCCTCTGAGATGTGTGATCGGAAAGCTGGCCCACTGGTTGCTTACTTACTACTCCAGGAGAGTAATTGTCCTTACTAGGAACTCAACCTTGGGCATCCAGATCTTTCCATAAATCACCTTAACTTCCTCTCTTCTTCCTCCTCCCCCTGGGGAACCTCAGCATTGCATTCCCATGTTGCACAACACAGATCAGATTATCTGGTCGCTCTAGAGATTTGTATATAAAAGACTACTTTTGTGAGGATTTTTGTATATTGTTTTTCTATTTGTTTTTTACGGCTTAAGGAGAGAGCTGGCAAACTGTGAATCTAATTTGATCTTGCTGCCAGCAGATACATTTTGGCTTCCTGGTAAGAACCGACGTTACCAGGGACAACCCATTGCCCTGTGATCAGTATCGCACCCAGCGAAATTCCTCCAGCCCTGTGTTACATTCTTTTTTAAACAAATCCCTGGACTTCTTTACTATTATTTATAAAGAGCATGAGGAAATGTATTTATAGTCCTGGATATTATATGTTTAATATTGATTTAGCCTTTAATAATGTTATAGGTTTGTATCTATTCTTCATAAATCACAGAGAGCTCAGTGTAGACTGAATTAATCTATTTCGTATCTGTAATTTTGCAGACAGATATTTTCTTATGGTATTTTCTATATAACCACATAGGTAGAATTATAACTAATTAGAGCACAAGACATTTCTACGGCAACTCAGAGCCTATCAGTTGTTTCCTGAGCATATAACTGCGTTCAAAAAATTTAAGAATCTTGTCCTTCACGCCGCAATGAACAAAATGACCATAAAGAACGAGGAATCACTTCAGTCTCTTAGCTGGTTAAAATACGCATTTAAACAATCAGTTTTTTCAACTTGAGGAATGGTGCTAATTCCTTGTTTTTCCAGCTAAGCATTCAAATTTCACCAAAGTAAGAAGACGAAAAATAAGGTGATGAGCATGGGATCATTTCTGTATCAGATCTTCCCCTGCCTCCCCCCAACCATGTATGTCAAAATTGGCTTTGGAAAACCTTGAGTAGAGAGCTTGAGGATGAGTGCTAGGAAGCAACTCGGGACAGATTTGTTGCAGTTCATGCTTGCCAAGCAAATTGCTAGTAAATGTCACACTGTTATGTGAATTGAGCACATATTTTTAAGAAAAAGGTTATTAGTACTAGCTATGAAGCAATACCCTTAATCACTGGGGCTGGAGGTGGGAGCTTAGAGTCACACTGAAATAGTTTAGAAGGAGCCCAGGTAGATTCTGTCCTCAGGTGAATAATGATCTATGTAATTCCCCCAAAAGGCAAATCAATAGCCACTGCGAAGACCAGGGGGTCTTCCTTCTGCCAAACACACTTTCTGATATGGTCGTAGCGCTAGTATTTTTGCCATGTTTAGAGAAGATTGTCAATTCCATAGAAAGTGTTCTGGTATGTATTTGAAACTGTTCCTCATTCAGCAAACAGATGAGAAGTGCCCTCAACTGGCAATGATTGTATCTGTGATTTTCGAGTCCAGAGAGCTGTTCAAGGCATGAAGTTCTTGTGTGTCTACAGTAACACTTGGTTCGTGCATGAAGAACAGTGCCTGTGCACTTTGTGTAGCTATAATGTAGGTAACTATGCGTAATTTCAGTGAAATGGTGTATAGATGTATTTTAATTTAATTTAAATGTTATCTTTAGCTTTTCATCTAAATGTGGTAGGCATGTTGATTGGGTGTTTTGGAAAACCCTATTTTTCCCTCTTAGATAACTAGTGAAGCACTTCTCCTCTTTTTAAATGTGATCTAGCAGTACGTATCAGTGAAGAACTTCTCTATGAATCCTTTGTACCAATGATTCTGTGAAAGTCTGGGCATCCAGCATCTTTGTAAATACGCAATTCTGAGCAAGGGAGGGTTGGGTGTGTGTCATGATTCTTAGTGAAAGGTCATCAGACATCTGTCCAATGCATGGCAAATACAGTTGCGGAGCTTCTGATGATCTAGGCCTAAGTCGGGGTAGAATGAGGACACTTATCTACAGCCTTCCTTTGCTTGGTGGATTGGACTCAAGAAAGATAAAAAGTTAGCCTGCTTATGTACATGCTCATATCCTGTCCTTAGGTAAAGGTATGCCTCTCTGGTTGCCAGATACTGATCAGGATGCTCATGACTTAGAGGTTCTGAAGAACCTTGTCCCCCTTGGTTTCTCGAGTCATGTTAACTAACTGCCATGTAGGCAAAACCCCATAGAAGCACAGTTCTTGTAGTAAACTGTACAGACGTCCATAGAAAGAGCACTAGAGGCCCAAGAATGGTCAGTATAAAGCTTCAGGGTTACAAAAAGACAACTGATGAGGCACAGATCCCACAGATGTGAAGGAAGTATGACCTCTCCCTTGTAGGCTCCGTGTGCATGTTTTGAGTGATTGGAGATGAGATAACTAATGCAAATATCCACTTGCCTCCTAAAACACACATTCTGTCTCATGATCACTACCTGGAATGCTGTAGCATCGACAGTTCCCATCACCCCCTTTCTCCTCCCCAAGGACAGAGGAAAATGGCCGTGCACAGTTGGGAACATCAAGTGCCTCTGTCTTTCACAAAAAGGAGGGGAAGCCTGCACAATCCCATGAGGGCACAAAGCACATTAATTTTCAGTGGCTTCTCCAGTGATTGGAGTGAGGGGGTACAGATGGCAGAACAGACACATTTTTCCTGGAAAATGTGGCCTCTTTAACTCCTGTCAGATTCCGGGTAGAAACCCTACTGAAGAAAAAGCCAGCCTTTAGGTAAGGTTTCTTCAGAAGGTTCTTGTGTGTCCAGAATGAAAGATAAGAATAACTGTTTCCCTCAACTTCACCATCCCCATTGGTCTAAAGTCATGTAGCCCAGAGCACTGATAGCACATATGTGTTTAAAGACTAATGAATGAAAACAGATAAAAATTTCAACTAATTTTGGGGATATTTCTTCAATATGGTACTAGGCAATGCCTCGTTGGCAAAGCACTTCTGGGGTAGTTGAGATCTTTCGTTTTCACCTTGAGCTTTCTTACCATGTGGACTGATTACTGTTAACATTTCATGTGTAAAATAACTGGATATTCTTTATATACTGGAAGCAATCTGTGAATCCAATATTTCACTAAGTGTTTTAACTTTTGTGTATATATCTCTCATCAATAAATGTGCATTCTGATTTCTCTTGGTCGTTGCCTCTCCTTCAGTTCCCATTTTAAACTAGCATTGGTTCCATAGTGGGGGAGGGGGGTCTTTCCAGAAGTGTTTCTTCTGGAAAAACTGTGGACTGAAAAGTACAGTGTCCAAATGAATACTTTCCAGAATGCCTAGTTATCTAATGGAGTCATGTCATACCTAAAGTTAGTGAAGTGGACAAAAATGGGATGTAATCCAAATTTTCCCTGTGAATCACTTGGTCTATCTCCCAAATCTTGGGGTTTGATCCAGGGTTTATTTCTCAGTTATGTGAAATGCCCATCACAAGTTGCCTCAGGGACTCTGTTGTATACCATCTTTGCTGAGGGAGTCTGAGAGAGACTTCATATCCATATTTCTGCAGGTGCCAAATTCAGAAGATACCGAATGTGTCAATGTTACCCTGAGTCTTAAAGCTTCCTCCCACATGTCATGGACCTCACTTGTGTTCACAGTTTAAGGACCAGGGCTCTACCTAACCTCAAGGGGTCAGGGAAATGCAACCATAACAGGAAGAACACTGGAAATAGTTGGTGAATAGCTCTTGTGACTATTGGGCCAAAAGAGTCCTTAAATCATTCATAAAGGCTAAAATATGAACATATCATCTTTCAGTAAGTCCAACTACACGTTTTTTCTCTAGTGCTGGAAAAATCATTGCTATGAAGGTGAGTAGCAAGCATTTGTCAGTCATGTTGTAGAAATAAAATGCATGGTCTTCAAAAGTAAGACCGGGCTCAGCGTAATGAGATTCTCGCACAATGAAAGGTATATGATGCATATCATATATATATATATATGAATGGAGGTCCACCAAGAGAATGGCAGGTTCTTTTGACACATGGGGCGCCAGAATACTGAATAGAATGGCTTAGATTAATAGAATTTTCTCTCTCATTTTTTTGGGGGGGGATGAAAGAAGGCAAATATTTTAAATGAGTGAAATAGATAGATGGGATACACCACAATTTTATGAATGTCAGCGATTTCTTTAAACTGCTCGTGAAAATGGACATTTCTTTTTAAGACACACTTTTCCTTCTTCCCTGGGAATCAAATATATCTCACATCACAGCCATCTTCAGAATGTTATTAAAATTTTATTTACAGAAAATACGCTTGTCAGTAAGTTTCTGGGTGGCCATTTTAAGACCAATTATATGTGATTATTGTAATTAATAATTATAATTATTACTCATTAATATTATTTTGGGGGTGAGAATAGAAGGATGAATAATGGACTCAGGGTTACAAGACATGAGTTCTTTTTCTTTTTTTTTAAAGACATGAGTTCTGATCTCCATATAGTCACTAAAGAGTTGAGTAAAAATGGTCAAGTCCCTTTGCAATTTGTAAGTATTTTGGCATATTTAAAATTAGGGGTTTAGATGAGATCAATTATAAGCTTTTGAACTCTGAAATTTACCTGTCGTCATGTCACTAGTGAGAATACTGAGGCAAGTGAAACCAGAACGTTTTTAGGAAGTGTGAATTTAAGTTTAAACTGAAGCGGGTCACCTGGGTGGCTCAGTTGGCTGAGTGTCTGTCTGCCTTTGGGTCAGGTCATGATCTTGGGGTCCTGGAATTGAGCCCCACATCAGCATCCTGCTCAGTGGGGAGTCTGCTTCTCCCTCTGCACCTCCCCCTCTCATGCTCTCTCTTTCTCCCTCAAATAAATAAATACAATCTTTTTTAAAAGGTGAAAGCTGAAGCATTCTTTCCCCAGACTCACATGGTCAAGCCTTTAACACGGCTCCAAGATCAACTAGACAGGACCCACCAGATCTTTCCTCTCTTCTTTACGCACAATGCAGTGGGCCCAGCAAGCTCCGCCGGATGTTAGCAGGCTGTTTGCTATGATGCCAACCGTTGTTTGAGAGAAGTTACAGGAAGTCACAGGAAAACTCCCCACCTGCCCCTCAAACTGTTAGCAGCCCTTGGAGCGTCATGCTGTGGTCCCACGATGGTGGACTGTGGAATCGTACGGGGCAGTGTGTCTGAAAAGGGCGGCTGCGTGGCTGCCACCCGAGGCCCCCAAACCTTGGCACCTCTTCTTCTGGGCACAGTGACCTAAAACAGGAAGCCAGGACTTTATACTTTAAAGAGCCACATGAGACAGAAGGTTCAGGCACCTCCAGGAAAGCTTTCATGAGAACGGGAAGGCATGGGTGGAGATGCCCACACGTCTGACGTGGGCTGTGCAAGAACAGAAGAATGTGGAGTCCCTGGGAAAAAGGCAGATTTTTTAGCTTAGTACTTTTCTTGCTGGTAGTTTTTAAGGTTCAGTTCATTCATCCTCCCACTGAGGCAGGGAGAGGCAAGAGTTAATTCCTGCGTCACTGTGAGAAAAACTGAGCCAGAGTCAGGCTTCAGCTCGGGAGTGTTGGTTGGGTCCGTGTCGCTTGTCCAAAAAGAGTGTAAAGAGCGTAAAACCATCCAATGTAAATTCCATTCTTGCTCACAAACATTGAAAAGCAACAACTTTAAATGCTTCTGAATGCCATAAATCAGACAAATAAATTGTTACTCTGTCCGTTTCCCCCTTCCCCACCCATGCTCTCTCTTTATCAGGTCAGAATAAATACACAGAATCCCAAGATCTATTTTGGTTGGTGATTCAGGGTAATCAGAAGTTAGCCTTCCAAATATTGTCTGGAAAAATCTAGTGGCCTCCAGTGAAGGAAAAAAGGGCAAATATAGAACTACAGTCATCTGTGGTAGACTCCTTTTGTTGCATGACTTGGTTCTCCTGGAATTCTCCAACGGCCTCTGTCACTTCTCAGATGTTTTCCAGGCCTGGACAGCATGCTGCTCATGGGAGGAGGGGCCCTGGAATTTCCAAATTGCCTTCATCTGAGTGAAAAGTTCAGATGGAATGCAGTTTCCCTTCTCCAATTGCTTTTCTTCTCATCTCAAACTTTTCCCTCATCTTGGTGAAGAAGAGAGAGACCATGACAGACTGTAAGGCCAGAAAGGACCTTAGAGGGCGAGTATTTGAAGGCTAGCCATGCCTTTCTCAGATGAGGAAAATGGCCCCTTCATTTAAAATGAACTAGAGGTAAATGCAATGAGAACCCAAGGTTAAATCCTCGTTATGTACCTCTTCTAGCTCTGGTCTGTGGACTGTTTGCTGCCCCTTCTTCATCTGTGGAACGGGGCTAACCCTACCCATGAAATAGGAGATCTGATGAGAGGACAACCACAAACTATTTGGCACAACACTTGACCCATCAATGATAGCCATCACCACCATCAAATGCATCATCTTCATCGTCACTATTGCCACCCTTAGCATTATCAATTATAACTCCTAGTGGCTAAGCTGTAGGAAACCATGCTTCCTCTTTCCCAATCTGGCCCCTTTTCAACCATATCACATGGACACAAGCGTTTAACCCAGAACTCAGAGCTCATCTTCCAAACATCTGAGCTCTGTTGATAGACCATGACCTCTCGTGACCCGGGCTTTATTCCTTTACTCAGAGTTTTCTTGAGGATAATCATCCTTTACTTCTAGAGAAGCTTCATGACATCACGAGACGGTACTGCCTGGTGTTCCAGAAGACCCTCTAATACTTTCTTTTGTTACTTACCAAAGCTATGATCTCTAGCAAACACCCTAGATTTTTTTCAGGGAAAGGAAGTCTCAACCTGGCTAAAGAGGCCTCTCACCGGGACAAGAGCCTGTGATGGCTTTTCCAATGGGAAACAGGACATCCAGGAATAAGTGAATTCTTTCTTTACTGGAAAAGCCCCTCAGGGAGTCCCTAGCTCACAGCATTGTATATACTGGCAGAGCCTACTGTCATGAGAAAGGCCATTTCTGTGGAATGTGCCCAACTCAGCAGCACCCTACAAAACTCCCTTGGCTGGGTCTATTCTCAGCAGTTTTCTTCCCATCACCCCTTTCTCCTTTGCCTTGTCTTTTTCCACAAATGATGTTTGCCTTCTCCCCCAACAGTTTCAAGAACAGAACCTGGAGCCTTTTGGAGCCTCTTGGTTTGGGGAGCTCATCCATCGCCATGCTAGAATCATCTCAAAATAGTGGCCCCCTATACTTTTCAGCAGCTTCAGGGCATGACCATATCTTAGGAGCTTGCTATTTATGATTGACCGTAGCTACTGTCTGAGGTGGGATCCCTAGAAGCAGAACCTGAGACAGGATTCAAATTTCCACGATTTTTCTGAGGGAGTACTTTTCACAAAACCTTATAAAGAACTGAAGGAAACAGGAAAGGGAAGAGAAAGAGTGGAGCAAGAAGATAGTCTCAGGAAAAGTCTGAGTTGTCCTTTAAGGGGACTTTGAGTACCCAGATCCCTCAGTCATTGGCTGCAGGCTACTTGTGGAAGAGGAGAATAGTCTCCAGGATGAGGCAGCTCCCATCTGCTGAGAACCATTTTCTAGAGAGGGGAGTGGCTGTGAGTTGTTAGTTGTCAACACAGCAGTTAGGGGATGGATGCACCAACCCAAGAAAGGGATCTGAGTCGAGAACCAACAGCGTCATCTAAAACTTTCATCCCACGCATGCCTACCATGTGGCAGGCTCCTGTGTACCTCAGCTCATATGGTTCCCACAACAATTCTGTGAGGTGGGTAGGTGTTATCAACATCCCCCTCCCCCTCATTTTACGGATAATACCACTGATGTTCAGAAACATACATCTAAAGAAAAAGCTGTCCTGGAGGTATTTCTAGTTCCAATGCCTTTCATATACTGGTTCTGTTTTCTCAAATAACTCAACAGAGTCTACTGCTATGTTATGAATGTTTTATGGCGTTTGAATCTCTCTGCTCCGCATAGTACTCCTTGGTGTCTAATCTTGAAGCCCAGTCATGCATTCAAATGAGATTGGCCATGCTTGTCATCCTGTATGGTCCTGCATTACCTACTTAGTTGCCCTCTGCAGTCATGAAACCCACATTTAGAAAAGAGGAGGTCTCCAAGGATGCCCGGAGCCCCAAGCTACATCCATACGAGTTGGCCCAGCTGGTCAGAACAGATTATTCTCTTCCTTAAAGTGTTTGCTAAATCTACAGGACAGTGAGCGCCATCTTGAGTGTGAACTCCAATCAGCTGAGAGTGAGGGAGACTCTTCCTAGAGTGTACTCGCTAGGAAAGAATGACATTGATTATCAATGACTGCAAAGAAACTGGGAAGAGGGAGAGATTCCTGTCTGTCTTCTCTATGTCATTCTTGATTGTATGGGTCAGGATGAGTTGTAGGGCAATGGTATCAGCAAGATGAGCTTATTATGGGCTCACAGCATAGTTGCACCATGGGTCTGCAGGGGTCATTCTCCTCCATGTACTTTCCCAGGAACCCTACATTGATAAACCAGCTATGACCTTAAAGAGGTTTGTTGCCATGCCGGAGGGAAAGACAGCTCAAGGGAGGTTCTCACACAGTTAAAGGTCACCTCAGCTCACAACTCATTGGCCAGAATGAGCCACATGGTCCCGTGCAGCTTCCAGGGAGAGTGAAATGCAATCCTGCCTCCCTCCATTCTCAGGATGGAGGAGATCCAGAAACACTTGTGCCAATATGTTACCATAGTCTCCAGTCACCCAATACTTCGTGCAAAATGTACTCAGAGCCCCTCCCCCAAGGGGGCCTACACAAAGTCTCATCCATTCACGGCATCAAGCTCAAAGTCCAGGATCTCAGAGTGTCACGTGGAAGTTACTATATACAGTTTAGAGGTAGCTCTTGTTGCCCCAGAAATCGGTGAAAACAAAATGCAAGTTCTCTGCAGCCCCACCCCACCCGTCCCCTCCATCCCTCACATACAGATGTTCCAGTGGTCGAATAGGGACAGTTTAATTACCATAACATACTCCCATCTGGAAAGGGGACAAATGAAAGATTGAGTCACTGAGTCATGGCATTCAGAAATCCTGGTGGGCAGACATTAGAGGGCCCCCTTCGCATAAGGGACATTTCTTGATTAGGTCCTAATCTGGCTCCCTGGGAGGGCTTCCCCAACTCCCCCCTTCCCCCCACCCACCATGACATTTCATTCCACCCTCAGAAGCCCCTCCTTCTCCGTCACACTCAGTTGCCTCATGTGAGGAGAGCAGATAGGAATAATGTCTCTTGCAGCAACAGCGTCTGCTTTCTGTTCATAGAAAGTTAGGGTTCAGGGCTCCTTTTAATTCTCCATTAGGTACAGAGTTTTCTAGTTGAAGTCCACAGTGTCTTGGGCAACTTGACTCAAAATCTTCATGAGCTTTATAAGTTTGACACTACTCAGCCTCACATGCCAAGAGCCACACCCTTAGCCCTCCTAGAAACACATCCTTTTCTCGTAATTGTGGGGACCTTGAGCCAATCAGGCTTGAGGCAGAAAGCCCTGTCATTAGATTTCTTGTTCTCTGAGCCTTTTTTTTTTTTTTTTTAAAGAATAAAAGGATATGCTGGATGGCCCCATTAGCTCCTGCAGTGGTTTTAGCAATAGATAGGATGACCATGTCCTCAAATCGATTTTGTTTCTGAGACTGAGTTAGGGCATAACATGTCTATTTTATCTTTAATTTTTGGATTTCAGAAGTAGTTGTCTTTTTCGGCTCTACAAATGTTCACATTTCTAGAATATCTAAGTAATGAAAATATTTGAGGTTGTGACAGCACACTGACCCATTTGGGGTCTCTGAGTGTCAGGACCTGTGATGGCCACATAGCAGGAGGGAGAGTTCAACTTTGTCATCTGTGGCCACAGAAAATTTGCAGTTGTCTGTACTGCAAACAATCACCTGATATATTAGAGAAACGTATCTCCTACTCTGGGGTTTCGGCTTAGATGTTTTCTCTTTGTGGCAGCCTCATTTGGAGGCAAAATTAAACCCTCCTTATGAGCCAGTTACTACCTGATGATGCCAATGGAAAGGATATATGTTTGTCCGTCCTGAGGAAAGGGAACTCAGTCACCAGAGAGGCTTCTGAAGGCAGGCTGGAGGAAAAGACAACACACACCAAAGTTGTCTCGGCTGACACAATCTAAGAGTGTCATTTTTCTAAGGTCAAGGTGTGGAGAGTTTAGAAATTACTCTTTTCCAAAAAAAAGAAAAGAAAAAGAAAGAAAGAAAGAAATTAATTCTCTTTTCTGCACCAATTTCAAATTAGGGGTGAGGGTTTTTTTTTTTTTTTTCTAAACAGCTGTGTTACTGAAAGCTAAATGATGAAAAAAAAATAACCCAAACTGATACATTATCTTTATTTCTGCCCCCACGGAATGGGTGTCCAGCTGTTATCTGAAGAGATGAGTCAGGAAGATGGACTTTTTTCTTGGTCCAGCCAGAGTCTTGCTGTGGGGAAAAGCTCACGCTGCCTAGTGGGGGACCCACTGACTGCATTTCACAGATGAAGAAACTGAGGCCCAAATATGTTAAGTAAGGGGCCCTCAGGCATAGTATCTATTCAGTTGTTGGGTATCGGGAAGGGGAAGATATCCCACCTCTATTTTTCTCTTGGTATTTAGAGGCTAGGAGGCAGATTAAGTTTATAAGGACACTGCCATCAAGGCTTCCCTTGCCCAGCTCCACTACCGGACACAGCTGCCACGTTCCTACAGCTGTGAACCTGTCTCCACTTCTCACTTATCTGCGTGCTGTGTACTCAAGATTACAAGTCCTGGGGGTCCTTTTCACCAAGCTCGTCTAGCTCAAGTTCAAATCATGCTTTTGTGCTCCTCAGTGCCACTCTGTCCACTTGCTTAGTCAGGAACCAGGCGTCTCCTATGGGACATGGGTTCTGCGGAAACTCCTCGCAGAGACACCCCCACTGGCTTCCAGCTTTCCACACTGGCGAGACCAGGAATCCTGCCACCATTTATGAGCCTTCTTCCCAAATCTGCTGAACTCTCTTTTTCTATTAATGTGCTTTCTTTCCATGCTTTTTGTGTTTGTAGATCTATACTCTTCCAATACATTGGCTATCATTTGAATGAGTCTTAGGAAGGAATATACATAAATGAAAAAGAGACATAAATGAGTCTTAGGAAGAAATACACATAAATGTTGACTCAACCCGAAAGTCTGAGATGGAAGATCCGTTCTCGAATGGAGCCATTGTGCATGCTGCACCCCCTCCCAGCAGACGGGGCCAAGCCCCACTACACTGACTCGAATAGATCCCTTGTTTAGATAGGGCATCGTGGAAGAAACTCTAAGGTGCACCGTCGCCCACTAGCTGGCCAGCTTCCCTTTGACATCTTGGTGACATCATGCTAACCCTTTAGCAGCCTGCCTGGTTGGTAATCCCAGCTTAATGCTAGGTTGTGACTTGGTTTGGAAGTAATCAGATATCATTTTCTTAGGCAGATATTCTGGAAAAGCTTCCAAAATATAACCAGTGAATCTGGTTCCTCTTTTTCTCTCATATAAGATGTGCCTCTTTCTATGATTCATGTGGGTCTTTAATCAGCATATATCATTATGCACCTACTGTATGCCAGAGCGCTCCTCTAGGTGCAGAGGCCACTGCTGGAAACACGAGGCTTACTAAGAAGGTTATACAACCAGCTCCCAATTATCTGAAAGTCTTACACAATTGTAAGAATGGAGTGGGGAGAGGGAGATGAAATATTGTGGACTTGATCTACCTTCCTGTTTTCTTGTTTCATATTTTAGTTTAAATTCTAGTTAGTTTACATATAGTGTAATATTGATTTCAGGAGAACTGATCTACCATCCTTATTCCCAAACCATATAAGCCGGTGTGTGTGTGTGTGTGTGTGTGTGTGTGTGTGTGTGTGTGAGAGAGAGAGAGAGAGATAGAGAGAGATAGAATTTCATTCTGGGGTGGGCAATATGAAATGCAACTTTCTAAGATTTTCTCTTTATCTCTCTTCATTCCTGTTCCTTATCTCTCCTCCATGAACCCCATCTATTTCTGATATCCCCACAATCCTTTCTCCTGGTACCTGACAGCTCTGCCCACAGAAAAAATCAAATCTCTGCCCCTTTCAGGTCTAATTCTCTCAGCGTTCCCAACCTTCGCTGTTGGATGTCAATTGATTTTCTCCTGCAAGCTATAATTGCACCACAGGGAATGGTGGGCTCTGTCTGCATGTCCTCTGCATTCTCCAGAAATGAGCCTTTGTCTCTGAAATCTGGAGGAATGGAAGGAAAAACTTGGCGAGAAATTGCCACCCTGGGTGGTGGCTGGATTTCCCCTCGATTACCCAAAATCAAACATATCTCTTCACTTCCGGGCTTGATTTCCTTCAGAAACCCCTGTCCTGACCTAAATAACAAATACCAGTTTCTCCATTCATCTTGACAGTTCTCTTAGCAGAATGAATACCCTGGACTTAATATGCCTGAGGAATATTTGCACCTGCCTTACCACTAGTGTAATTTACCAGACACCTTACTCTTACTGGACAACAAAGAACATCTTATTCAAATCATGTTTCCCTAAATTCTAGGAGCAGGAAGAAATCAGTTTATCCAATTGTACTGATATGTCTTGAAATTCAACTCATTTGTGTAGCTAGTTACCAAACTTAGAGGATACTTTTTGGGAGAGAAAATATTTCCAGCTTAAAATTTCAGGATAAAGAATTTTACAGAAAATAGATGTTTGGCTGTCTATTTACCTTTTTCTAGAAATGGAGTAGATCATTCATTTTGTACTTTTTAAAAGATTTTATTTATTTATTTATTTGCCAGACATAGAGAGAGAACGCACACAAGCTGGGGGAGCAGCAGGCAGAGGGAGAGAGAGAAGCAGACTCCTGGCTTAGCAGGAGCCCAACTCAGAACTTGATCCCAGGACCCTGAGATCATGACCTGAGCCAAAGGCAGATACTTAAACAACTGAGTCACCCAGGCGTCCCTCATTTTGTATTTTTTAAAAGATTTATTTATTTATTTCAGAGAGACGAGAGAGGAAGAGAGAGAGCAAGCTTGAACTGGGGGAGAGGGAGAGAGAGAATCTTCAAGCAGACTCCTAGTCCAGCTTGCAGCCTGACTCAGGGCTTGATCCCACGACTCTGAGATCATGACCTGAGCTGAAGTCAAGAGCTGGTGCTCAACTGACTGAGCCACCCAGGTGCCCCTAACTTTGTATTTTTTATGTTAAATTCTTTTTAAGGAAAAATAAAAGGCTCCAAATAATCCAATCTCTTCTTTGAGTAGCCCTGGATTCCTCTAGTGAATCCATTTAACCAAAGGGATAATTCCAAATCAAATAGAGACAAAATCTGGTATAGAGTTGAACTCATCCCCAAACACCAAATAGCTTAATATGTGCTGCGTTTAGAACCAAAATCATCTGGGACTTCAAAACGGTTTAAAGTCCGTTTTGAAGTCCCAGATGATTTTGAAACTCATTTGAAACTCATCAACACTGAAGCCAGCCCTCTCTAGGAGCTGTCACGAAAATCATTCCTGTTAAAAGGATCGGTGTGTTGGAGCAGAAGCAGTATGGTG
Source organism: Mustela nigripes (assembly GCF_022355385.1). Taxonomy (NCBI): domain Eukaryota; kingdom Metazoa; phylum Chordata; class Mammalia; order Carnivora; family Mustelidae; genus Mustela; species Mustela nigripes. Next base: position 19,033,301 of record NC_081557.1, read on the forward strand.
TAGGGGCTCAGAGGCAGCCCCGGCTCTGTGCTGTTCATGTTGGCATCCTACCAACTTCCTGAGTGACTATACTCTCTGTGTCTTAGCTTCCCCATCTGTCAAATAAAGATAATAAAGTACTTTATTCCATGTGGATCTCCTGAGTCTTGTTTTCCAATTGTAGCACATGCTTATGGAGTGCTCTGGGTTAGGCTTTGCTCTAAAGCCCAAGATGTTGATTAGTTTAGTTTGTTAACTCTATGGACTGTGTTCTATCATCTCTTTAACCACAGAGAGGTTAAATCAATTAATTGGGTTACTGAGCTCAGCAGGTTTTAAACAGTCTCTGGAAGGTAACAAGTGTCTAGTCAATGTCCACTATCGCAGATGGCCACCCTCTTCTCCATCCCCATGCCCCCCCTCCGCCCCATCGTGGAAGGTACTACAACACTTGTTTGTGTCTCTCAGGCGAAGGTGTATAGCCCAGTACACATCATGGTTTTCAGCACGTAGAAGGTATTTGGTATTATGATTAAAGGGCTGGTAATTAATATTTCCTTCTCTTTATGATCTTTTGAATCCTTTTCAAAACACAGGTATTGGGCACCTGGGTGGCTCAGTTGGTTGAGCGATCAGGTCATGATCCTGGGGTCCTGGGATGGAAACCAGCACCAGGCTCCCAGCTCCACGGGGAGTCTGCTCCTCCCTCTGACTTTCTCCCCTCTCATGCTCTCTCTCACTGTCCCTCTCAAATAAATAAAATCTTAAAAAAACAAAAACAAAAACCACAAGGTATTGATTAAAAAGAGAAAATATGGATCACCCGTGTACCCTGATCCTTTGTCCCACCATAAAGGCAACCCAGTCCACTCCCACTCTACACTAAGATTTTAGTGCAAGGACATCCTTCAGCCTCTTCTTTCGGGTTTTACTTGGAGGAGCCAAGGACCAAAGTCAGGTGGCAGGATCCAACGTCTTCATGGACCGGAGGAATGTTCTGGAATGTCCACTAGGGGGCACCATTATCAACGGGCCAGAGAAGGCCAACAAGCTGGTTAAATAACAGGGAAAGAACAATTTCTCAAAGGACATGAACCTCAATGGGAAAATTGCCATTGATCCCATCCTTGGCTTGCCAGGTGAACATGCAGAACTTTTCTTGATTGGGTTTTACATAACGCTCGAAATTGTGCCGGAGGAGAAAGTGATCTACAACAGAGGGTCAGGGAGTTGAGAGATGTCCTCTTGAGAGATGTCCCAGCTCGGTGCTGCCCTGAGACAGAGTCCAGTGACTCTGCCCCCTAGGCTAGACCATGTGGGTGATGCAGATGCTGGGTCCCAGCACCCAGGGAGACTGGCTTAAGGGGGTGGAACAGCAGGCAGGCCAAGTGTGGCCAACCCAACCTGCACTGGACTCAGTAGCCAGCCAGCCTCACTGGGAATTAGAAGAGAGACGCTGTCCGTATTGGGACTCATGGGGGATTTTCTCTCTGCCAAATACGAAAGGCCTTATTAAATGAGCACTAACTTGCTTTTACTACCTTTGTTCAGGTCTTGAACTTCTTCGTATTCCTCTTACTTCTATTCTTGTCCTTCCGATAGCTTTTCCTGCCTTTTCTTTCTTCATTCCTTAATGAGATTTAAAGAATCCTTGGAGGAGGAGAAAATAAAATGTACCGTTCTTTTTGAACTCTAGTAACCTCGCTTGAAGTTTGAATTGCCTGTAAGCCTTTACAGCTGAAAACCTGTCTCTCCACTTCTCCATAGGAGGGTTCCCAGTGTGGGCTAGGTCTTGGGAGTGAGGCCCCTAGAATTCCAACCCCATCTCCTCTCTCTCCTCATCCAAAAGCTGAAACAAAAAACATTGAAGATGGGAGGAAAAATGGGGAAAAAACCCGTGTACATCTGCTGTACCCCACGCATTTTGACATATATGAACTCATTTAATCGATCATCTGTCTTTCTGGTAGTAATGGCGGTTCCCATTTTACAGATGAGGAAACCGAGGCTCAGAGCCATTCAAAAACTCATGTAAGGGCACATAGGGAGTAAGGGGTAGGGTTAGATTTGTACTCAGAATTTTCTTTTAAAGACAGCCATTTTCTAATTCAACTTGAGCTGCCTTTCCTGAGGTTCTTGCCATTCTTCTGTAGGGAGTGAGGAAAGAGGAAGTGGTTTGGACTAGACTTCTGGAAAACAGTGGTCATCACATGATGAGGCAAACAGTCTGGAAGCCTGAGGGCGTAGGTTGAGGGGGCGGGTTATGGGGAGCCCTGACGGGCAAGCTACCGGTGTTGAAGCCCAGATGTCAACACAGGCAAGAAATGGGGCTGGAGGCTGTAGAGCTGGTTATTGAGAAAGAAGGACGGCTCAGCCAGACTTCCTGCTCCCCTGACCCTTTGCCAGGCAGCATGGCAGAAATCATATTGACATAGGACCTGCTTCTCTCCCTTCCAATAAACACAGCATCTATGAGGTTGTTTACAGTTTCCGAAGTTAATTCTATCACCAATGTGGCCTAAATGGTGAGTGTACCTTCACCTACTCATTCCCAAGCCCTTCCTGTGGTTTTTGGAAGCCTCCTTCAGTCCCACCAGACCCAGAGAATGAGGGCACACTGACCTGGTTTGCAGCCTTCAGAGCTGACCTCTTAACTTGGACAAGTTCAATTTACCAAACTTTAGACTACGGGCAGCAAAGCACAGGAGGTCAGAGGCTCTGGACAGAGCTGAGCTCCGTTCCAGGCTCTACCCCTTTCTACGTGCGTATCTTAGGGACAATAATTAACTCCTTTTCAACCCCCAGGTGCCTCACCTGTTAAAAATAGGACACGAATTCTCCTTCATGGGTTAATAGGAACGACTCAGAGGAGTGTGACTCCAGGAATATGTAAGCACTCCGTAGAGGGCTGTTGGGGCCATTATTGATCTCGGCCTTCTGATGTGCACTCAAGATCCAGAGCCGGATCCTGCCCTCAAGCTTGCTCCCTTGTGGAAAAGACAGACCCAGGAGCCAATTAATTAGGTGGCACAGTAAGACGTGTGTTGATGACACCCGGACAAGGTAAAGGGGTGGCACTGGGAGAGGAAGGGACTTGGCCTGCGGAGGGATGTGGTGAGGCAACTTTCTGGGAATCTTGATCCAAGCTGTGGGTGGAACCACCAATTTGGTTAATCCACAGCCACAGCTTGAATGGCCAAGATTTCATCAAGGGATGCCTGCTACTCTTGCTTGCTAGACTCCTTGCTCTTTAGCCTGGCTTTGGAAGCAGAAGACCTTGCTGTGAAAATAGAAGAGCCTTGGAGCCCAAAATATTCTGGTTCCAAGCATCCTAAGTTAAGAGCTTAAAAGCTGATTAGAGCTCTGGAAACCAGAGAGGATGGTGAAGAGAGAGGGTAAGTGCCTACTGTGTGCATAAGGGACATGAATTGATATTCACTTAGGAATCAGTATTTTCGAGGACCTGATGGAGGCCAGACCCTGCCAGGTGTTATGACTTCATTTAATCCTCAGAGTGGCCCTGTGGAATTTTCATGGTCCTTCTTTTACAGATAAGAAAATGAAGGCTCCAAGTATTTAGGATGTGTGGACAGGGTTGAAGTTAGCCGACAGAGTCAGTCTTAAAACCCAGGTTTGTCTGATTTCGAAGCCCATGCTCCTTCTACTGTATTGGATAATCTCATGAATGTAGATTCACACAGGACACTGCTTCTTCCTTTTCCAATAAACACGGCATTTATGAAGTTGTTTACAGTTTTCTAAATTAATGCTCTAGCCAACATGGCCGAGAGAGTGCGTGTACTTACGCGTAAACATGAGAGGTGCCTCCAAGCACCAAAGCAACTTTCAACATATCACTCAAGGACCTATTACACTAATGACCCTGATCATTGGCTCCTTGTAACCACACTTTTTGCAATGTCACTTTGCAGCTCCTCCCATTCAGAGGTGAAACCTCTTTCCCACCTTTCAAGTCTGGGCTGCCCTTATGCTCTGTCTGGTCAGTAGAACATGGTGGATTGATGGAGATCCAGTTCCTGGTTTAGGTCTCAAGAAGCCTTATGGACATCTATTGTCACTTGGATTGCCGCCAAGGCTCGATCAGGCAGCTGGGGGCATGTGAGGGACACACAGGCAGAGACCACCCTCCTATCTTCCCAGCCATGCCAGATGAAGCCATCAGAGATTCTAGTTGACCTGTTGTTAACCACAGACACATGTGTGAGTACAATCACAGCCAGCTGAGCTCTTCCTGGGTCAGCAGGAGCACCCAGTCAATGGGGACACTCCTGAGAAATAATAAATGTTTGTTGTTTTAAGTTACTGCATTTTTGGAGTGGTTTTTAATGCATCGGTAGCTAACTGCTAGAACCAAAAAATTAATTTTCTTCTTAATTAGAGCTCTATTCATTTACTGTCAGTACTTCAGTTTGGACGGATTGGTCCTCGTGCAGCTGCCATCTTGGGATCTCCCCTTGTCATCATTGTAGGAATTCCCTTTACTTTGCTCTGAGTCCCATGCCCTCCTCTTTCTCAGTTAACTCCCTTGTTTTGATGGAGTACATCCTGTGGGAATTGCCTGAAAACGGGTGGATAGGTTTGGAGACAATGCATATTTGAAATGCCTTCATGCTGCCCTTTCTCTTAATTTGTGGTTTAGCTAAATTCAAGTTCCAACTGGGAACTATTTCTCTCACAAATTTGAGGGCACTGTTTCATGGCCTTCTATGTGGCTCTTGAGAAATCTCATTCTATTCTGATTCTTAATCCTCTGTATTATCAATCTTCCCTCTCCAGAGTTATATTAAAAGATCTCTTTGCCTCGATTGTGATGAATTTTTAAGATGATGTGCTTTAATGTGGGTCCGTTTTCACCCGTTGTGCCAAGCACTCACCTGGTTGTTTTAGTCTAGATATTTGTGTTCTTCAGTTCTGGGAAACCTTCTTGATTTATTCTTAAATGAATCCTTCCTCTTCATTTGCTCTTCCTGCAACTCCTATTATTCACAAGGTAGATTTCCTAGAATGGTTCCCTACTTTTATCTTTTCTCCTCTGCTTCCTTTGCTTTGTTTTTTTCTCTCTTTTCTGGGATATTTCTTTAATATTATTTTTCCAAATCTTCTATTGAGTTTATTTTTCAATTTGCGGTTTGGAGTTTAAATTTTATTTTATTTATTTTTAAAGGATTGTATTTATTTCTGAGAGACAGAGAGCATGAGCATGGAGGGAGGGAGATAGAGGAAGAAGCAGACTCCCTGCTTAGCAGGGGACCTGATGCAGGGGCTCCATCCCAGGACCCTGAAGACAGACACTTAACCAACTGAACTAGCCTGGCACCCCTAGAGTTTAAATTTTAAAGACCTCCTTTTTTGTAGGTGTTCGTTCAATGTTCCTTTTCATATTAGCGTTGTGTTCTTGTTTCATTGATATATGATCTCCTCTTATCTTAAGGTGGTTATTTATGATGTTTTTTTAAAGTTTTCCTCTCTATAAATCATCTCCACTTCTGATGTGTAAGAGGGAGCCAAAGGAAGCTAAGAGCTCTGTGTCCCTGGTGGGGGTTGAGATGTGATCTCCATGACAGCTTGGTTTGCTGGGCCATTTCCTTGGCAGAACTCTCATGTTAGTATCTTCAGAGTTTTCTCTCAATCTTATCAGACTCCCCAGAAAGACTGAACTTCTGCCTGATGGATACATGCTTGGCTGCTGGCACTCTGGAAGCCAGGCTTGGGGGGAGAAGGCAAGGGAGTCTCAACATTCCTTATGTATGTTTTCACTTCTCAGGATGCTATTTCTAATGTCAATGGGATATAACTTGTTGCCCCTCATAGACCTTCTGCTTTGCCCTCTTCAGAGAATGGATTTCTGGTCATTGGTTGAGATTCAGAAAGAACAGACTTTTAGCTACTTGGAGTGAAGAGGGAGATCTGGGGTTCTAACTGCATCTTAAATAGACCTCAAAGCCATCCTCCTATTTTTAACCCCATCTTCTTCAGCACATCCCAGAGGTAGCTAATGCTGCCAATTTCTGAGCCTTTCATGGGGGTTCTGCATCACACATGAAATTGACCCGTTTTCACTTCCCCACTGCTGGCTTAGGATTCAGCTTCTCCAGATTTGCTGTTACCAATGAACTGTCACTCTCCAGCTTCAAATTTTTGTTCCTATTGTCTCTTCTTCCATTCTTTTTGATCCCCCTGGTTTACACCTTTTTGGGATATCTCTTTATTGTCTTTTCAGAGGTTTGCATGAGAGAATGGAGGTGAGTATGTTTACTCTTCTCTCTCTGCGTGGGAGTCCAGTAGTACTTGGTTTTTAAAGAACTAACGCTTCAAGATGTCTTATTTAGTCTGAGCTATGTAGACCATACATTTTCTAGAGAGAATTAAACTTTCTCCCAAAGAAGACTGACCCTCAAGTGGTAGAAGTCCATGTGATTTTTTTTTTTTTTTAAGAGAAAATGAGAGTAAGGTTTCAGACACTTCACAGACTTTTAACCTTGTGGTTCTAAATTACTGAGACAGCCAGATCACCACAGCTCTGCCCCTCCAAGGCTTCCATTCTCTTTAAATCAGAGACTCTCGAGTCCATTTCCTTTAGCCTTTTAATAGTAGCCTTTCGGTATTTTTCCAATAAGTACTTTCAACAGGGCAATATACATATCATGCTTTCCTCATTACTACTGGTCCATCAGTAAGTATACAAAAATCAGGGGAAGGGTGTGCTGTGACAAATCAAAGTAACAATGGTCACTGTACATGCATGAACAATGCGCTATTCTTTGAAAACTCAACAAAAGTGATTTATAGAAAGGCATACCTATTACATAAAGGTTAACGGGCCACGTTATTTTTATTCTTAAGTACAACACGTAACATTTCTAGGGAAGTCAGAGGTTCATTTCTCCCACTCCTCGGCTGTACTAGTATTGAATGAACACTGGCTATGGAATCAGTTCTTGGCATCATGGTCTCAATATAAAACTTTGAGAGGTTCTGCTGGAGAATTCCATTCTACTAGGCCAGAATCTACAAAATATCGATATAAAAGAGTCTCTTGCCCCATTTCTTTTTTTTTTTTTTCACGCAGTGCTAATTTAAAGACAAACCTCAGGAGACACAAAAGATTTACAATTATAGGAAAAATTGCATCTTAAACTCTCAGCTTACTGGAATTACATCATTATTTCAAATGGAAGAGAATACCTCCTATTCCATGAACTCAGGGCAATATTGGAGGGCTATTACATTCAAGGGCTGGATGCTCTGGGCCTACAACAGTAATAAAAGGAAAGATTGTATGAAATTCTAAAATAAAATAGAAAACAATCACCTATCTCAGACTGTTTATTGAAAATCTCTAGAAAAAGAAAACCATCCCTAACTGTGAGACTTGTAAGACTATCCATGACCCTGAAAGGAATCTGGGGACAGATCAAACCTGGAATAGCCCTCTTGAAACAAATGCTAGAGTGGCTAAAGAACCAGAGTGAGGGTGTCTGCAGCAGACCAGGAAAGCTCTTGGAAAGTAGGGAGCACTTGGACATAGCAGCTGTGAAGGGGAGTGGCTAGATGTCCTTTTCTTTGCTATCCACTTGAAAATAAAGAGAAACCCGGACCGCTGGATATAGAACTGGCTGAGGAAGTTCACAGAAGGAAGTTTTCAAAGATGATGATTGAGAGGTGGTCATGAGGATGGATAGGGGAGAACAGAAATTGGAAAGGACTGCAGAAAGCAGGCCCCTCTTTTAAAAATAGTTCCTTCCTAATCACCCCATGTATAAGACCAGCCCTGACTAATGTGGGACTCATTTTCTTCTCTTCCTCCTCCTCCTTCTTCTTCTTTTCCTCCTCCTCCAACTCTCTTCCTCTTCAGTCTTAGCAAACCTATCAGTTTAGGCACAGATGACTTTTTGTGGGGGCATAAGGAAAAGGTCTCGTTTCATAAGAGTCCTTACTTTATAGATTCTATTTCTTCTATTACAAATCATCTTTGGAAGTTCCAGGACCAATGGGACTTCTGAACTAAGGAATAAAGACCGAGGACTTGCCAAGCAAGGCATAAAGCCATTGTTCTCTCATTTGGTCATAACCCTCCCTATCTGCTGCCGAGACTCCGATGGCGGGCAGCCCTGTAACCTTCTGAGGGACTTCCCAGGTACTTAACTTACCCTGAGAAGCAACTGCATCGGGGACAGCTGGCTTGTTAAAGTATAAACAAATACGGTCATAAAAACACTCAAACAGGATCGACACAGCTGCTCCCCTCCTCCCCAATCTGTGGCAACCGGTTGGCTACGGTCTATGCTCTCTTTCATTTCCATTGGCTTCTCTTTTTATTACAAGAGGTCAAAAGATTCTCCCATAATGTTTTTTGGACATGACTTAGCAGGGTCAGCGTCTATGAAATGGGACGCCCCAAATGGTAGCTCCTGCGAGGTAATGTGGCTTTTCAGAGCCTTACAGGGCAGAGAACTGGTGGTCATTCTCATGTAAAAGCTGCTGAGGCTCCTCCCCCTGGCAGTTCAGGTGCTAAGACGGGACAAAGTCTTTGGAGACTCAGAGATAAAATAGTGCTGTCTTCCTCGATTCTCTTTGGGATTTGGTTGAGTGAGCCTGAATGGGGGCTTAGTGGCTCTGAGATGAAGACTTTCGAGGAGGGCCTTCTCACATCTTCCTGATGAGTTTTTGGGAACCAGACTTGGCTGGTGAAAACAAGTGAAGGATCACAGCACCAAGGGTTAAGGTGGAAGAAGTACAGATGTTTATTATGAATCAGCTTGAACCCTTTATGCCTCTGACAAAGTAACAAAAAAAAACAAAAAAAAAATCATACTAATCAAAGGACCTCCAGGGTTTAATATTTCAAAAACACAGATAAATAGCTTCCTACAGATAAATAGCTTCACCTTTTGGGTATTTCCCAGAAGCACATGAAAAATTTCCAGGGGTTCTGTAGAAGGGGCTTTGTAACCAGTACATTCTGACCCCTAGCCCACTGGAAAGAAATGCCCAGGGATGGGCTGCAGGGAGGGGGGGCGGGGATGTGGACTGATTCAAATATCCTCCCAGGGACCAACCCCTCTTAGCTCTGGGGGACATGTATAGCAGGTGGTTGCTGCCTGGGAGGAGGAGTGGAGGGATGGCCGGGATCAGGAAGACGTATTTGTGGCTTTTGTTAGAAGGCATCCAGAGCACGCCCTACGGGGTGGAGGCTTCTAGGTGGGACCTGAAACAGTCAAATTCTTGCAGGTTATCAATTGGGTCCTCATTTCAGAAAGCAATGCTGTTTTTATAAACTGGACCTGACTTTAAAAAACAAAATGCAAAAAACCAAAAAGGAGTAGAAAATTTTATACTAAAAAAAAAATCCCCAAATGAAACAATCAGTAGCACGTCACATCTGTGAAGTGTCCCAGCTCCTTCTTAAGGTGATGTCTCCAAGTGCTATTTCTCTCCAAGGTCACCACGGCATGGGTGTTACACCCCAATCTTCATGTCCACGTTCTGCAGGTTCCGCGTCTCGTCGGCTGTCATAAACTGATCGGGGGTCTCCGAGGGCTCCTTGTTCACCAAGTGCACCATCTCCTGAGACTTGCTAGCCTCTCCGTTGATTCCGCTTGGCTTCCTGTCCCCCACCGCTCCATTGCCATTATTAATCACCAGCTTCTTCTTCTGCCCACACCTAATGATTGAGAAAAAAGCACATGAGAAGGCGCTCTGATGACACAGATCATCATTGTCACCACCACCCTCAAGGTCATCACGACAGGTTTGGATGGTCCGACAGCATTTTTCATCCGACCGATGGTTAACCCTCCAAAGTGAGTCCCTGAACCAGCAGCAAAAGCATCACCTGTGAACTTGTTAGAAACACACATTCTCAGCCTGACCCCAGAGGTACCGAGTAGGAGAAGTCTCGGAGTGGGTTTAATCTCTGCTTTTACAAGCCTGCAAGGGGGTTCTGATGCACAGCTAAGTTTGAGAAACTGTAGTCCCAACTCAGGGACGCCAGGGCTAGTATTGTACTCCAAAAATTCAGTAAGTTGCCCCCGTTTATTTGGCAAGTAATAAAAGAACTGGAATTCAAGCCTTTTGGTGTCTGACTCCTAAGTTCTAATTCTCCTTCCTCATCCTAGGCGATGGCAATGTTTGCCTTTTTTAGGCACTTCAGCAGTTCCTGCAGACTTAGATAAATCATGGACATGAGGACTATAAATCATTCTGATTTGTGTATTCAACCAAGGGCCCTGACTTCCTCTCCCAGTGGACATTTTGTTGGCTTTATCAGGGTTCTGACTGCATGGCCTGAGAAAAATGAAACATTATTCTGGACATGTAAGGCCGTATTGATTTTCATCAGCTAACATTGGGTAACTTCCATATAACTCTGCACATAGGAGGCTTAATTAACTATGTAAAGAAAGCTCTTCACCGTTACTGCAAGGGTTCTCAGTAACATTGCTCAAAATTCGAGCTCAGGAGGTCTTCTATGGGAGAGCATGACCTTGATGGTATCTCCAGGTCATAGCTGTGGCACTGTCTTGGCCCACTCAGCCTGATGCAATGCTTCCTCTGTCCCATCCCAGGCCTACGGCTGCACATCTAGAAGTCAGATTGCTTAACAGAAGCAAAGCTGCAGAGCCTCATGGCAACAAGGAGGTGGGGAAGGGGGAAATGGGCTAGCATTTATTGGACACCTCCTGACTGCAAGGCACTTGACATATAATTTCATGAAATCCGCAGAATAATCATGCAACGCAGCTGTTATTCTAGTTACACAGCAGTGGAAACTGAGGTCTGGGGATGTTTGATAACTAGCTTGAGGTCACACAGCTAGTAAGACAGAGTCAATATTCAAATCTATGCCTTTATGACCAGAAGCCTGGGCTCTGCCCAGCTCTATTCATGCTGCCAGCCATCTGGAGATTTGGAAACAGTGTGAAGTCGGAATTGTTCACTTTGCCGCTGGATATTTGGAGTTGTAGAGACAAAGCCTCTATTATTCACGATTATGGGCCATTCCCTTTAGAATTGCCAAGGCCATAAACTTTAATCTCTTATTTGGGGAAGCAGAAATTATACCTCCTCAATGGGAGGTAGATCCTGTCCCCGCTGGCATGATGTTGAGGAGGGGTGGAGGGGGTCGTCGCTTGAACTTTGGAGCATGTCCGTGGAGCTGGGACTATGGGTGCAGTCCGCACAGTTAGGGGTAGGTGCTGGGAAGGCTTGGGTTTTGAGAACTTCTTGCTGTGTGGCCTGGAGCAACTCATTCAACCTCTCGGATTCTCAGGTTTCTTATCCATAAAATCAGGCGGGCAAGAGTACCAGTCTCATGGGATTGTGGAAAGCCCTTGAAACACAGCCCAGCACTGACACATGAGTGTAACCGCAATTACCACGTGTTGCTCTTTCTCAGGCGGATGGGGCAGCCAAGGCCTTGGAGAAGCACTTAGGACAGGATCTGGAACACAGTGAAGGTTCGAGAAACGCTGGCTGTAGTTCACAGAACCAGAGCCATATGAGTTGGGATTTGCTTGTGTTCTGGTTGCTCCCAACCAGTCATTATATTTCCTATGAAGATGGCCCAGAAGGCTGAAGGCGGAAGTCTGCTTGTATTTTTTCAAGTTCTCCAGTGGGTATCTCAGGTGTTCTTTGGAGGGAAGGTGCCTTACTAAAGCAATTCCCATTTGCTGACCTAATGGATAGTTTAGAAGTTGAATGGCACATTGTAGGAAAGTGATTCATAATCACAAAAAATGTTGGTGCATGGGTGGGGGATAGGGACTCTTGCTATTTTGTCTAATAAAGCTGATTTTATTTAATTATTTTTTAATATTTTATTTATTTATTTGACAGAGGGATAGATAGAGAGAGAACACAAGCAGGCGGAAAGGGAAAGGAAAAGGGAGAGGGAGAAGCAGGCTTCCTGCTGAGCACGGAGCCCCATGCGGGGCTTGATCCTAGGACCTTGGGGTCATGACCTGAGCCAAAGGCTTAACGACTGAGCCACCCAGGTACCCCATAAGCAAAGCTGATTTTAAAAGTGGATAACGTTGAACCCATGGGGCACCGAAATACTGTGCTTGGGTTTGTCCTGCCCCCATTTCCTTTTGGATTTCTGTGTCTGTGCTCTGAGTTTCTTCAGGAGGACAGGATGAGTCCCATAAATAACTAGTTCAATATTTTTACTCCAGGCACTAGTTAGTAAGTCCGTCCGTCTGTCTGTCCATTCTTCCTTCTTTTTTTTTTTTTTTTTTTTTTACTTACTATATCACTGTCTTATTAGAAAAGGTAATAACCCAGGAACAGCCCGATGGAAGAGATGCACAGGGCGAGGGCCGAGGAAAGGGTGCGGAGTGGCCTCGTCCCTGTGAGGGCACCGGCCTCCCCAAAGTTCCCCATGGTCACCAGGTCAGAAGTGTTAATAAGTACCTTTGAAAAGACAAGTTATAATTTTTTTTCATTCTTTTTAGTTACAGAACTTTCAGAGAGAACACAAGAGCTGAGGGGACTTCAGAGGTCGCCCAGCCAACCTCTTCATTACGTAAAACCAGAGACAGAGTCCAAGAAGCCAAGGGTATCATCTGAGGCTACACAAGTTACGGCAATAAACAGAGTATCTGCAACTTAGACTTTCAGACTCCAAAGGGCAGACAGAGATCTCTAGCAAACTGTACCCCTTCTTAGGCTCCTTTCTCCTCAAATCTTAGGCATCAGTCAGCTGAGCAGTGGAAGGAGCCATGCGGGGGTCTCAACAGGTCTCCAGAGTGGGCAGCCTGGGTGGGGCGAGAAACCAGGTGGCACACATTTAGGGCATGGAGGAATTTATCCTGAAGGTTTGGGGGAGAAACTTAACAAGGGCTCTTCTGTCTTCCGCCACCCCAACACTCCTTAAAGATACTTAGAGATTTATTTTGCATTGTGTCCGAGCTGTGCCACCCAACATGACAGCCACTAGCCATGGGCCACTATTCAAATTTAAACCAATTAGAACGGAAGAAAGTTAAAAAGTCACCTCCTCAGTCAAATAGCCACATTTCAAGTGCCTAGGATCCACAGGTGGTTGTGCGTTAGTGCAGATGTGGAACATTTGCATCATCGATGAAAGTTCTATAGGACAACTTTGTTCTGGAGGACAGAACAAGGTTGGGTGAACAAGGCAGTGAGCTTGACTGTAGCTGAAGAGAGAAGGAAGGTGGCTAAACCATGGAGCTTTACAGAAGGGGCTTACCAAGCAGAGGGGGGACCACTGCCCTCTGGGAAGCGGCAGCACAGAAAAGATGACTATTCCCCATCAGACTGACAGCTGGTGAAGGCTTTTTCTGCATAGCCATATAGTGACACCCTTGAATCATTCCAGCTTTGTGAAATCTCCTCTTGTAAGGTGCTCACATTCCCTCCCTCCATCTTCATACAAATCAGATCACATCCTTATGGCAGAGGCACTTAACCCCTCGTGGGCCTCATCTGATACCTACCAACCCAACCGACCCCTAAGATAATTGTCTGCTCTTAAGGAAATGGAATGAAGTAGGATTTTCACTGGAAAGTGGAAAATCAAGGACTCTGGTTATGAACAGCAAGGGAAGATGATGTGGGGCGTGGCGGGGATGGGAAAAGCTAAAGAAACAACAGGGCCCTTCCATCCGCATCTTTACGATGCATGACTCATGGGTCACTTTGTCCTGGAAGCCCGTGGGCAAGCCTTGCCCATCAACTTCAGTAACTGCTTTTCCCTTTCGTCTTTTAACCAAAGTTCATACACCAGAGCCCAGCCCAGAGTATGTTCTCAGAAAGATCAGCTGAGTCAGATCCAGTAAGTCAATGCTGCTGTTAAACCTCAAGGTTCTTCTGGGCTGGGATGGCATCTTTTCCGTGTTTCATCTTTTCTCCCTCACCAGTGCAGATCGTAGGAGCCGCTCAAAAGACGTTTGCTGGACAAACGGAAGCTGGCCTTGAGTCCTTATTTTCCACCAAACTATCTTTGATGAAAATAAGATTCTGGATCTCTCTAAAATGTAATGTTCAAAGCAAAAAGGCCCCAGCCTTTTAAGAGGATTAGAAATGGGCTTTCGGCTTTAGAAATGCAGCGCACATGAAGGGGCCCAGGGAGCCGTTAACCACCCAGTCGCTGTGTGGCAAATCTGTTTCCGATTATCAAATCGGGACATGGTGATTTATGGCATCCAAGCAGCTGCTTTCCCTGTGAGATACTCGCTGTGCCGGTCCGCGTGTCCCTGTTTGCCTGTTGCTAGGGTGACGGCTGGTGTTGGGATTGGGCGGGGGTGGGGGAGGAAGGCAGCCGTTGGGCCCCTTTCTGCGACTGACAGTCTGGGGAGCGCCGTACGAGCTAACCAGCCCCACTGGGCAGACTCCAGCTGCTCTCAGGACAGCTGAGATGCTTCTCGGAGGAGTCTCCCACTTGGACAGCCTCTGGGGCCAATGTTTCTATGGCGACGTGTGCAAACCTTATGGACGGTGTATGTGAGCAGAGGGGGTGCAGTCTAGAGCCTGGAACAAAAGGACTCATTTCCAACAATAGGAAATTCATCTTTAATTGGGCAAAAGTAATCTAAGAGAAAACAAGAAGGCTGAGGGAAAGTATAAAGACGCTTTGTAAGGGCTCCCTCAAGTCACGTTATTTAAATTCAGCAAACAAATTCTCTTTCCATTTAGTCATAAGAGCCTCCTAAGAGGTCTTTCAGATTTCCTTTTCTAGTTTTTGTTCCTTTTACAGTTGGCTATCATGAGTAATTTTTTTTATCATTTTTTATCAATGACCATTTTTTAATCAATTTATCAATGATAAAAAATTACTTCTTTTTATCATTCTCTCAAAAGGTACAGATAACAACAGCTATTTGACTTTAAGATAGCACTTTTATTAACTTGTACCAGCAGGAAGTGACATCATCTAGTTTCCTCAGATAACCAGTAACCTCAGAGATACTGCACATGCACTGCACATGGCCACATAATTAGCAGTTGCTTTCCAAAAGCCAACAAGAAAGATTCTAGCATGTTGTCCGGATCCTCTCCTCAGTCAAGAACCCCTTCTGGCCTGTTAGATGATCTGTTGATACAATAAAGGGAGCCCTCCTTAGAAATACAATTCTTTTATCTCGTCAGAAGCAAGCTCCAGGGACATTTATAAAAGGTGGAATATTCTTCTGCATATGCTCAGAGGAAGACAGGGCACATTTAGAGCCCTGGAAATTGAGACTCACACTTTGGAGGGCCCTGTCAAAATTCGTGTTGCTAGAATGAAGTTTTTCCTTCATTTCAATAAGGTGGTATTATGTCTGAGACTAACACAGCTCAGTCAGGTACAGGCACTATTTAAGTAACTTCCGACATGACAGGTCTTCTTTGGGGTGAAGAGAGAGAGGGACCTCTGAGAATATGACAGCAGCCCACATGCTGTTTGATCGACTTTATTCAGACTTTTCGAAGGAAAATTCTTCATCATTTCATAGACCTCTTGTCAGAGAGTTCTTCCTAAGCAATAACCTGAATCCTTTCAACTACAGTTTCCAGAAAATACAAAATAGTATCATTACAAACAAAACAAAACCAACCCAAACAGCAAGAAAGCCACAGAAACCCAATGCTTATTTTAGGTAAAGGTTCTAGAAGGTTCCATGGGCCATAAGCAGGCTAAAGGGAATGCCCAATTCCTAGATCTTTTTACAGTGTTTTTGTGCATGGTGAGTGCACTTACTAAATACTATTTAATTAGTCAATGAATAGGTACATACTTTTATGCCTTCCAGGTAAGATATTTTATAAATTTCATTAGATAGTGTCTCCATGGGTTTAACTCTGAAGTATTTAAGAACCTTGAAAGATTAAACATTACCTAAAAGTGATGGTCCAAATAAACACAGGGTTTCTTTTATCTAAAGAACGTGCCAGAGCAGGGCTTCTTAAACTGTACCATGCACATGGGTCCCTGAGATCTTGTCAAAAACCACAGATTCTGATTTAAGAGATCTGGATAGGGCCTGAGATTCTGCATTTTTAACAAGTTCCCAGGGTGTTGAGCCTGCTGGTTCCAGGGGCTACACTCTGGAAATTCATGGAGCCCACACATAAGTGACGTCCTTTCATTTTTTTCTTTTCTTTTCTTTTCTTTTTTTTTTTTTTAAGATTTTATTTATATATTTGAGAGAGAGAGAGAAAATGAGAGGGAAGGGGTCAGAGAGAGAAGCAGACTCCCTGCCGAGCAGGGAGCCTGATGTGGGACTCGATCCAGGGTCTCCAGGATCATGACCCTAGCCAAAGGCAGCTGCTCAACCAACTGAGCCTCCCAGATGCCCCATAAGGATCTCCTTTCAAAGCAAAGGCCCCAAGGTGCATCCCCTTACCTTCTTCGACTATTGACAGCGATGCAAACGGCAAGAATCAAAGCCAAGGCCAGGAGGGAGGCCAAGATGATGAGCCATTCTGGTGAGAGTGAACCAACAGACAACCATGAGCTTGGGAAATACATTTGGTAAAAACAAAAATGCACTTTATAAATTGATCTGGTCCAAACAAGAGCTATACTCAGTACCACAGGTGAGTTCAGCCAAAGGGCCCTGCCAGCTGGCAGATAACACCAGACCAACTCTGCTATAGGTGTCTGCCCAACAGGCCTCTTATTTTGAACTCTGACCACCAGTCAGAATTTTCAAGTTCCTCCAGGAGAAGCATGTCTCCAAAAAAAGCATAGACTGACCTGTAGAAACCTGTAAATGCCTTTGGCGCAGTGAGATTAAGGAGACTAAAGGAAATTTATGTTTCCCTCAGAAGGAACTTTCCTCTTCTATATAAGAGCCTCCACCTTGTGTTTTATTAAGAAACACAAATGGGAGCCATGCCCTAGTGGGTGGGAAGAGGCTGAATTTCTGCACATTCAACAGGTCAACGGTGTGTGTGTGGGGGGTCATTTGGTAAATCTTATCCTTCAACATGTGCATGCCTTTGATTCAGCTTTTGATTCCTGCTTCTGGGAATTGATAGGACCTCAAAATCCATTTTGAAAGATGTTCATTGCGTGCTGTTTCTAATAATAAAATTTGGAAACAACTAATGTAAGAGTAAGGGGTCAGTGACCGGAATTCGGTCATACCCACTCTATTCTGCACAGTGAGAACAGGAGAAGAATATTTACTGACAGTGGAAAGCTGCAGGCAACCTGTTGGGAGTGGCGGTGGTTCACTAAACAGTATGCGTGCTGTAATTACATTTTTGTAGATAAATTACATTTTAAAATGATGGGAAGGACATCTATGAAAATGGGAACCGTGGCATTTCCAGACGGTGGGGGAGCTAACAAATGATTTACATTTTTGTCCTTTGGTTTCTATTTTCTCAAATGTCTCCACGTATCACTTGTGGACCGTTAAGATGTTATATATGGGTTTTACAATCAAATTTTAACGGGATAAAAATGTGACTTGACAACTTAAATACGTTCTCTTGCCACATGGGTTGTATATCTGTGCAGTGAGATAGAAGCTCAGGACCGGAGAAGGATGGGAAGTCATGGACTGGCCACTCCCCCTTGGGAGTCTTGGTTTTCCTCCCACTTCCTGCTCAGGACGCCCCTGCCTGGCCTCCACCTGGTTAGGTGAGGGTGGGGCGGGAGATGGAGTCAGGAGGTGGGCACGCCAACAGGAGGCCTCACTTCCGTTCTTTTCTCTGGTCTCTCCTGTTCAGACTCACTAGAGCCTGGAAGAGTACTGCAAATCGCATCTCCACCGCCCCTCTTCCCAGGGAGCCCACTCCCTCTCTCAACTTGCTCCTGTCCCAGCTGTGCTCAGGCAAGCTGAGGCAAGGGGGCAAGGTGCACCCTGCATTCTTCCCTTTCCCCGAGGGAGGCTCAGCTCAGAGGCTTCTGAAGAGGCGAAAGTTAAAAAGAGAATTTACAACCCTAGGAGAAAGCTTTCTTCTTTGTAACCCTACTGCCCCTTAGAAATGCTCCATTTTGAGCCCCAAGTCAAATAAAGAATGTGCCTTGAGTGCCTTAAACCTCGATGCCCAGGAGAGACAGGTGTCCTGGCCCTCTTATCACATGATATGACTCATTTGGACACTTCTGTCTGGATCAGGAAAGACTGTCCCTCGAGAAACAGTCATTTAGGGACCGGAAGAATGTTTTTATTCCCCCTACACACATGGCACTCATGTCTCCCCAGTGTCTGCAGTGTGAAACTTATATGCTGTCTTCCAATCCCAGACATAAAGCGGAAATTGGGCTGGGATAGGAAGGACCTGGGTATGGGACAGGTATGACCCTGGGTGACAGATCACTCATGTGGGAAGGAAGCTTTAGTAGCTAACGTGTCCCTTCTTTGGGACAGGCCAGGAACAGGTCTGAATCTTAGCTCATTCTATTTATGGGACCCGGAAAAAACAAAGTTCCATTTTTTTCCCTACCAAGTGCTCTCATTCACCTTTTAGCTTGCAAAGAATGATTTTTTTTAGTATTTATTTATTTTTTGCCACACAGCTTGAAACTTACCTGGAATTTGAGGTTTCCGCATAGGACCCGAGGTCGTGTTTGCCCCACCTTCTTGACTCCCACTTGAGTGTCCTAAGGGGGAAAAAACAATATCTCTCAAACAAAGTTTGGAATGCCTAACGACGAGCTCCTTACAGAGCAGCACGCACAGCAAACCTCTCTACCTCCTGCATCACTGTGAAGCTATTTATAGATTCAAGCCACAGACATTTATAAAGTGTTACATGAAAGATTTCTCGCCAGAAGAATTGGTTTGATTAAATCCAGCATCTGGAAATGTCACTGTTCATCAAGAACATGAGAAATCTCACCAGCAGTGCTGTGCAGTGTATAAGACCTTGGGTTCCCAGAGCCTGGGCAGCCCTAGATTCATGTCCGCTTCTGTCTCTTGCTAGTGATGTCTGCTGAGTCAAGCTACCCTCTCCAGGTCTTTTCTCACTCAGAAAATGGGGATAAGGATAAAAATCCATCGCTTCTCGGCCTTTTGGCTAAGATCAAGTGAAGAGTAAAAATCTACTTCATCACAATTTCACAGAAGTTTAAAGAAGTACACAAGAAAGGGAATTGTGGAGAAAAAAAAAAAAAAAAAAGAATGGGAATTGTGTGTAGTTGCTCCATCCTATTTCTGATTTAGGACCTTGCTACTCAAAGTGTGGTCCCCGGACCAGCAGCACTGGCATCAGTCGGGAGCCTGCTGGGAAGACAGAATCTCAGGCCTCACCCCAAACCTACTGAGTCAGGATCTTCATTTTAACAAGATCCCTAGAGGACTCAAATGCTCTAGGAAGTCCAAAGCAAATCTAATAATCGCATCCAGTGTCTTCACAGACACGAAAATAAACATTAAAAAATAAGGGTTTAGGGGGCAATGGCCCTTTCTGTCTGGGAAAAAATCACCCTATTAGAGGTCCTGCTAATATTTTATTGAAACATGCTTGTTTTCAGAGGAATGAATATTTTCTACCACTACAAAACAAAATAAAGAAACAAAGCATCTCAAACTGGAAGGAAACGTCTCAAGACAAAGAACCCACAACTCTAATCACTGAACATGACATCGTAAACTAATGATGTGCTATGTGTTGGCTAACCGAACATTCGAAAAAAAAAAAAAAAATCCACAGTCTTCCCGGGAGCCTGGCTCATCAAAATGAGGGAGGCGTCGTGTTTTAAAAGAAACTTCTAACCCTCTCGTGAAGAGACTCACCTAAGTTAAAGCTTTGTCTTTTGTGTTTTATGCTCCCTCCACTGCTTCAAAACATAATTTGAAAATATCCCACAAAAGTGAACTTGCTCCCTCCTACCCATGGGGAACCCACTGCAATATTCTCAGGTCTACCAAGGGAAGGAGAAGCAAATCAGAGCAGTCCGTCTGGCTAAGCAAGGGATGAAGATGCCCAGGGGTGGAAGAAAGGATGATGTCTGCGAAAAGTCAAACTTTAGACAGTGGACAGTGAAATTTTGATGATGGTGGTTGTTCTGGAGAGGATGACTCCCGTTTATGCCATCTGATGTTTTTGTTAAACTCAAAATGGAACAAAGCAAATTCTTAACAGACCTCTGGCCATTCAACACACCTCATGCCACTAGGACAGTAGCCTTAAACTTTGCAAACCTCAGGAATCCAAAGTGCTTTTCCTAGCTGCCCCCAGCCCCCAGGGCTCTTGGTCATTGGCATGTCTTAACCCACACGGGTCATGGGATGTTGGCCATCTACACTGGAGATCTTTGGGCTTGAAAGCCCACTAAGCAGTATAGTCTCTCTCCCTGGTCTTCCTCTGACTCATAGCGGCCTTTGATATTTGAAAAGGAGGCCACTAATGGATCATAATCTCTTTATTTTGGTTTTCAAAAAAAGTGCTCCCAGCAAGGAAAGATCTGGGTGTGTGTACAACAAGATGAAACCTCCCACTTGAACAATACACACCTGCACAGGAGTCAAACAAAAGAGACCGCTCCCGCCCACCTGATTCTCACTTCAAGCGAAAACCAGAGAAGATGAACGAGATAGAGCAGGCCTCACCTTGCACCCTAGAGGTCTGCAAATACAGCCAGAGCAGGGCTGGCTGGGAAAGCAAACTCGGCCAAGACGGACACTTGACACTATAATTTGGAGATGAGATACAACCTGAGACGTGTGCACAGAGATAATTCAACTGGCCTTGACTGTGAGAAAAACAGTCTAGGACAGAGTTTCTCAAACTTCAAGGCACATACAAAATACCCAGTGTTGGGGGAGACCTAATTAATAAAATGCAGACATTGATTCAGTAGGTCTGAGATGGCTGAGGATTCTGCATTTCAGCAAGCTCTGGTCCAAGGACCACAATTGGATTAGCTCTCTCTTGATTTCAGAGAGCATGGTTGTAATAATAACTCCCTGTCATTTCTCAAAATTTTTCATTTTCCTGATAGTTGCCATTCTTCAAAAAAAAACTCTGGGAGGTAACAGGGGCAGGTGTCCTGATCCTCTTTTTTACTAAAAAGGGAAACTGAGTTGGGGAAAAGCTAAATGGCCCATCCAAGGAACGTAAAGAGCTTGGGACTTTTGTCTTTACTTTAGAAGCATTTCTAATGAACCCTTCTATCCCGTGCTCTTGTATGAAAGCTTATTACCAAGCCACCTTGTAAATAACCGTCTACATATTTGCTTTAAGTGTGTGAATCTTTAGGCCCAGAGGCAACTGCAGCCCTGACTTGGGCATGAGGGGAAGACCATGGTCCAGATGGATTCCCTGGTTTTCATGGGGTCACCTGGACTAATGATATCAGGGTCACCGGTATTGGAAGAACCTTTCAGTGGTCCCAGCATTACCAGTCACAAGTAAACCTGCCTCATGTCAGACTTTGATGCCTGCAGTAATGTTTCCAGGGCTGTGATCTGAGTCACAGCAAACATGTATCCATTTAATAATATGTGCCTGGCAGTAATTATGGTCATTATGGAGTGTTTTCTCCAGAACATACTTATAGAGGCAATATGAGACCCCAGGGCTTGAAACCCAGTTCCACCACTCAACTCACCAGTCATGTCAACCCAGCCAAGGTACTTGCCCTCTTGGGGTCTTAGTGTCCTCGTCTGGAATATAGGGATGCTAACCATACTTTCAAAGGTCACAGGGTTTGTAGGATGAATAATCACCCTATTATATTATAGTATATAGTATTATATACTATATAGTATATATTAGTATATATATATAGTATACATAGTGCATACTATATATAGTATACAAACAATACCCTGTGACAACTATTATTATCTTATTTTTAATTATTAGGAAACTGAGTCTCAAATCCCTTAAGCAACATCCTTAGTATATGCAGGAGCTGGGGTCAAGCCCAGGCCATTCATACTCCAAGACCCACGTTCTTAATCAGGCTGGAGCAGTATAATGCGAAATTGAGACCCTGCCTGAATTCTTCCCGATCCTTCCACATGGAAGACTTCTCTCCAACACAGTCGTTCTCAAAGTGCGGTCCCCATCCCTGCAGCACCAGCAGCACCAGGGAACTTACCAGAAATAGACCTACCACATCAGAAACCTGAAGAATGGGGCCCAGCAGTGAGATTTAATAAGCACTCTCCATGATTGTGATGCGTGCTAAGGAAGTCTGAGAACCACTCTTCTCGAGACACTGACTCATGCTTTATTAATCATCAGCAGGCTCAAAGATGATAATAGCAAATGACTACAGTAGCGCAAACTCACCAGCTGATTCTGATCCATGAGTGGTATGGGATGTTCCACTGGGGTGAACCGATGAGTCCTGGTCTTCTGTAAGGAGTAATCAGAACAGGCTCATTACTGGGTGTTCCCCACTGCAGTCTGCATTTCCTCACTTTTGTAATTTCAGACATCCTATCACCAAGTTTAGTGTTTTAAAGGTCATCAAAAAACCAATGGCAAGGAGCCTTGAATGGCTCTATGGTACTAATTACTGTTCATTGCTGGATTCACTGGTGAGTAGGCTAGGGATTTTAATCAAAATGAAAGAAACTGGGACAGCACAAACCATCCAGGATGACCACAGGAAGTGTGGTTTTGGTAGAAATCTAAGAACATAACACTCTAACAAAAATATTATGATGTCTTCACAGATCTGAGGTTGGAACTTGATACTGTGTCTTTGAAATAAAGACTATATGCTTTGAATTACACAAATGTGATTACTGGGAGTATGTGTACTCTCTGACTCAGAGTGTGAGCCACTTAAAGAGCTTTCTCAGAGGCAGGAAATAGAAAATGGTTTTGGTGTGCAGTAAAGGATCTTGGTGTTGAATTATGTAAAAATTCAAAGGGAAAGGTCAACTGCTTATTTAGGGGAAAAGAGCCTGAAGATAAGTGAAAAAGGAGTAAGATGATGAGAGCTAACATGTAAAAAATGTGGACCTGGCTATTAGACTATGTTTTAAAAAATAACATTTTTCAAAATTTAAATTTGTATTTTCAACACCAAGAGTTAATATAATCCCATCGTCCCAAACATCTATCACCAAAAGATTTTAGATTGAGACAAGCTTACGAACTACTCAAATCAGGGTCCACAGGTCAAATCTGGGATTCAGCCTATGGAAACCCCTCCTCTTCTCCCTCTTCCCCACATATTTTCCAACATGCTGGAATCTTAAAACAAAACAAAACAAAACAAAAGCAAGACAACAACAAGACAAACAATAATAACAACAAAAAGGGACAGTGGTTTCATAAATGGCTATAGTCACCTCTTATGAAGACCTGTAAGGAAAATACAGTAATCTGATCATCACCATTTCCTTGATTAGAGAAGGCAGAAGTAGGCATCCTGTCACCTCTCATGTAACTGTATAGAGGAGACAGCTTGTTTTGTTCCTTAGTTAGAATATTCAAAAATAGCATTTGTTAAAATGCCAACACCAGTACCCCCAATGCCACCACCACCACTGTCACCACCATTGTCACCACCACCAGCACAATGGCAAATGTTTTAGCTCTTAACATTAAGCATCAAAACAGAGAAAAATGTATGGGAAGAAATAAGCTTTATCTGAGTGGCTTGGAAGAAAACCAAGGATGACAGCTGAATCACTTACTAATCATTTAATCCATGAAGAACCACGGAAAATCTGTTTGACCATGGAACAGAAGGAATCCACATATGTGTGTATCCATTTTGTAGAAAGCATTTTATTTACTAACAAATAGGCTATGTAGCCGTTTCGCGATACTATTACTTTGAAAATTGCCATTTGAAACTTAAATTCATTTGATTGAAGCACAGTCCTTCTGCCCAGAGAAAAGAGCAGTGCTCTAAGATTCATTTCTTTGGAAGAAAACGAACAATGTTACTTGGGATGTTTCCTAACTGAGGGCAGAACCATGCTGAATAATTAATCAAAGGGTGTGAGGAACTTTGTCTTGCCAATATCACCAAAGTGAGTACTTTTAAAAGCTGCTTTTCTGGAAGCTCTGGGTGAGCACCACAGAGGAAAGAATCCAAGCACTTGGCATTCTGAGTCTTCTGTCCCCATTTCAGTTAGAGCATCACAGATGTCATCTGTTTTATATACTGGGTTCTTATAAGACTTATTCATTTTGTGGGCGGAAGAGAGGCAGACCTTGCTACAGATATAAATATATATATTTAAAATCACAAATCTTTAATATAATTCAATGGTTGAGTGGCAGGAAATACTTGAATCACTGAATCACTGTCATGAGGAGGAGAGATTTCAATTCTCATTTCTTAGTCAGAGTAATATTTCTAGTTCTTTTTTCTTCAATATAAGTTTCTTAATGCAAATGAGGGAACAAAGAAAGGGAGAAGTAGGGAGACTGGTTATTTGAGAAGTCTCACTTTCCTTTTAGGTCCATGTCCAACTTAATTGAATAAGTCATCTTTAATCACCCCTTTGTCATTGCAACAAGAGAAATCATGTCTATTTATTATTAGTAGATTAAATCATAAAGTTTGAGGTATGAATCATAAGTAGGTTTAGCCACAAGCCCTTCACCGAAAGTAAAATTCACCAACCCATCACCAGTAAAGATAATAATTTCAGAGCAAAGATATTAGCATATGTAAATTATTCACATGTTGGGTAAAGCCGTAAGAAACAGGTAGCATATCTGAGTTGAATCAAATGAAATTGCTAATATTTAAAGACTTTGACCTACAAAAGTATTGATTTCAAATGGCTCAAGTCAAGATATCACAAGATTAGGAACAAAGAAAGAAATTCTACCATAACAACCAAGTCACAAAAATAAACAGAGACTATACTGGCAAATAAAAGCATTATTTATCTAAAATAAATCTAACTTTATTGGCACTAGAATGATGACCTGTGATAAAGGCCATCCCCAAATCACAAATCGGTCTAATCACAGCCCACAGAAAAAACATCCTCCTGTAGTATGAGAGTATGCGCTGTTTCTCTCTGTAGAGAAATCAAACCGGATGACAAAGGGCCAAGTTACCTGAAAAGAAATGAATAACGTTAGAATTGGGATCTCCAGCAATAATGACTTCAGTAACTCCAGGCGACCCTGTGTTGGCAGGGGTCACTGGGATGAGGGTCCTGTATTCCCCCGTGGCAGGTGAGTGAGAAGTAGAGCCTTCCACTGAAGTAGCTGAGTCTTCAGGAAGATGTCCACCTCTTCTTCCGCCTCTGCCATCAGTTCTATCTGTGTGGAGGTGGGACCAATGGTAAGCCCATGATTGTGAGGCCAACCCCCATCGGGGGCTTTTCTTCAGAACGTGCCAGTGCTGCAAAAGCTTTCCACTTGTTATTCATGAGTATGGAGCAAAAGACAGTGCAGTTCGTTCCTACTATTGAACAGAAGCGATATTTTGCCATAAGCACCACCTGGACATGATTCAGTGGAAGAGATTCTGGTGATCCCAATACCCAGAAGAGGCATTTGTCACAACATCTGCCTGGATTGTTAGCCACCACAACTGTGACCTTGAAGTCAACTCAGGTACTAGATAGTCTTGAGCTCTTACTCAATTGGACCAGGCTTTGATGAAGTGAAGAAAACACATCATTGAACTAACAAGTAAACTGCTGCTGCCTGCATATGGAACCGTAATTGCCAGGGCTCAAAACCGTGAGGCTTTCATTACTCGTTCCTTTGCCATAAGGGCTCTGCTTCCTAGTCACCAGCACCATGGGCATATGTCCAGAGGATGAAGGCAAAATAACATGTTGATGAAAGGAAAACAGAGAGTGACAGAATTCAGACCTTCACACCAATTATAAATCATATATAAGTGATTTTGAAACCATGCCACTAACTCTAGAGTTTAAGAAACCTGACCTTTAAGATTAAGAAATACACATTGCACTGAATGTACAATAGCTTCTAAGAGACCTACAAAGCAGAAAAATCAAAGAACCATCACCAGCCGTGCCTTCTGATCAGAAGTAACAGCACAACAGCAGCCACCTAATGTACCTCCACCAAAGACACTGCAGAAACATCCATAATTTACAGATTTTTATACAGAGATGAAGGCTGCAGGGCTTTACCATCCTTACTGCTAGATGTTGGAGCAGAAGTCACTGGCTGGTCTTTATCTTCTTCCAAGCCTCCGTGTGAGGTAGAGAAGCTATGAGTCTGACTCTGCTCTGTTTCAAGGAGGGAGGAATCCAACGTTAATTTGGAGCCATGAAATAAAGCCTCTGCCAGGAGGGAGGAACTGGCTAGAGCTAGTGTCCATGGGTGGGTGCCTAAGAATGCCCAAGTTTGTGTCCACCATTCTCCTCTGATAGCTAGAAATGTACAATGGAATTGTTTTGTGTCTAATTGGCTCCTAAGAACCTCTTTTTCAGTACAGTCAAGAGAGGTAAAGTGCCAAGGTGAAGTCTGAGCCGACACTCTGTCCCCCCAGATCATCCTGGCCCGAGGGTAGCACTTAGGAAAACCAGGGAACACAGAGACAGGGAAAAGGGAATGGCTGAATTCTGGTGTTCCTGTACACAGTTAAGGGCACCCAGCTGTGGCTTCAGATGTGGGACTGCAGGGAAATAAACACCAGGATAGCAGAGAGCACACTTCTCACGACCAAAGGGAAAGAAGCTCTAGAATCTAGAATAACCTGCTCAAGTAACTCAGATCAAATTTACACAAAGAAATCTTAAGTCCCTTCTAAAGAAGATTAAATTAAAGTTAGTGTTTTATTCTGTTATTAAGTTTTTGATCTTGTCTATGAATGAGGATTCTCTTCACTGCACCGAAACGTCAGGAAACGCTTGCCTGGGCAAACACAGGGCCCCCGCTGACATATACCAATTTGAGGTTGAACCACTGCCCATATCTGAAATCACTTTGACTGTTTTGAGTTGATTTCTCATGTGTTCTTCTAAGGAAGGGACTGACCTCTGAGTTACAGGTGCAAGCATTCCATAAAGCACATCCATAAGCCACGTCCACCACCAAGTAAACATGACAACCAGGAGAAAGACGGTCACCAAATCCCCATCCCAGTACCAGAATAAAAGTCAGAAGGGACATAAAGTAGAAACACAAGGCCCTCCACTGGAGGGGACCTTTTTAGTCTTCTCTCCATCTCCTTTGATTCTTAACACTGTGCTACCTACATTCTTGGTGATCAAGACATGCTTGCGCTCACATGAAGGAGTCTGCCCAGTATGTGCATCAAGCAGTGAAATGAAGCCCTTAATTCTGGATTTCTTTCTTACTCTGTCAGTATGATCTCTGTCAGGCTTTCATACTCTTTCTTTCATACTCTGTCAGGCTGATCTCTAGGATAGCCCTGTCCATACAGTGGCAATTAAGGCCACTAAGAGTTTAGCATTGCTTCTCCCAGATGTTTAGTAGTAGGAAGAAATATTAGGAAATGTTCCTCTTTTGTTCCCGGGCCCTGGCACCTTTGTTAATATTCACAGCATGTCTTGCCCCTATTCTGTGGGCTGCTAAAATTTCCCAATTTTACATGATTATCTGGCCCCGAAATGTCTTTTTACAACCAAGAAAGCGAACCTACTCTTCTTCTGTTTGATTGGAGGAAAGATGGGAACCAAAAGGAGATGGTTAAAACATAGAGAAACCACTATCTTAGGCATGGTTTTGGGTTTCACTCATGTAACTATTTAGGGAAGGAAAATCAAGTGGGGTAGAATCCCACAATCTTTTTCTTTTTCTTAACATAAAGTCATGTGTCTGGAAATCACCAAGAATGTAGGCAAAAACCAGATTTAAAGAGCCCACCAAGAAAATACAGATAACGAAGACCCTTTTATACTCCAGGGTTCAACCTCTCAACTGCACCAACCTACCACCAAGCTCTGCTTCCAGGCCAGTGGGAACAAGAACTGAAGCGGGACTACAAGCCAGCAAAGGGGTTATTATATCCTTACGAGCTGTCACTGAAAGAGGTCCTGTCCTGTCCAAGTCTTCCACCAAATGTGTGTTTGGATCTGCAGAAGGCTGATGTGTTGTACTATGGCTGGAGTCCATATCTGAAGGAATCAAACCAGTGTTAATGCTCGATTTACTAAGCCACTCCCTGAGGGTGGTTCATGGTCTCTAGACAAACTATTTTCAAATCCAAACCCGGACTAGAGGGAAAAAAGTACGTACTGATTCATGTCTCCAGAACTGGAACAAATGATGACTTCTTTAAAAAGTATTATAAGAAGTAACTGGCTTTCTTTTAAATACTAAGTGTACAAAAGGTGCAATTTTTGTTTATTTTTGCTGAGTCTGGAGGGACACTAAATAAGCATATGATGTGGCTCTCAAACCTTGCAAAAAAACCAGAAACAAAGCCTGTACGTGACTTGTCCCATGCCATACATCTTGCCTCCCTTACAGACACATGTGATCTGGATCATGGAGAAAAGATAAAGTGTACTGGTTCAGCACCATTTTTTCACACCTTCTTCCCTTACATGGCAAAAGAACTTTTCCTTCTTCCCTTTTTTTTTTTTTTTTTTATAATCCTCTTCTCTCTTTTGGTCCTTTCTGCTTCCCAAAGTGAACGTGCATATAACGCATAAAATTATCATCCAAACTACTTATGTGGAAGTCACGGGAAGCATTTAGGGGCAAGAAATAAGCAGTAGAGGTCAGTGAATCATTCTCCCCATAAACACAAGTATGAGGTCTCTCTGGAATTTAACATGTACCATGTTGAATGATACACAAATGTCACTGAAACATTTAAATGTGCTGTTTCTAGTAAATATCACGAATCAGTGTTGCTGGAATAACAAGTCCTGAGGGAAACAGTGGCCAAACAATCCAAGAGCTCCATCACTGTTGCTGGCTCTCTAGCTCAAAGTTCACCCACACTGCTACATCCGGACAGACTTAATCAGGTCCAGATGACTCCAGAGGGAAACGCCAGAATACTGGGCACTCGCATATCTACAGTGAAACCTTCACATACAAGAAAAGATCTTTGTAGGACAAAACGGGGCTGACTGTATTATCCCAGGTTTCAACAAGGAGGCAAGGCTAGTTAACCCAAATCAAAACCCCAAATGGATATTCTCCCAGAAAAGTCCTGTCTGTTGAAAGTCTCTAAACACTCTTGCTCATCTTCCCTTTTGTAAATTAGACTCCTACAACACATTTTGCACTCTTCTATGGTTAAAGCCCATTGTATTGAAGCCCATTGACATGTTCAGTTCAATAGACTCTTTCTATTCATCAGTATGGAGGCTTACGATTGATCCAGAAGACATTTTTTTACTGGCTTGGCTTTCCACCATGGATATACCAGAACCCCGAGCAGTCATGTCCATGGACATGTATGTTGGGTTCGCATGTGGTACTTCAACTCTGCAACCTACTGGCTATGACCTAGCCATTCAGACTCATCTTCCATTATGACAAATGGACCCAGTCACTCTGAAAAATTCATTCCTTGGTTTCCCTTCCTTTATCCCTCTCCTTACATGAGTCTCCTTCCTATGAAATATTCCCCAACTTCCTTTCTCTGACTATCCATATTTCTTTCCATTTTTTGAAAAACCCAGGTTAGATCCATCTTTCTCTGACACTCTCTGGAGGGTCCTCTGAATATATGTGTTTATTGTTGGCAACATTCATTTGCCATCTATTACCTATTGTCCAGTATTGTTAGATATATTCTGATTTATCATCGATGATAAGTGTTTTATTTTCCTAGCTTTATTTTAAATTAGTTAAGGGCATGGAACATGGTGTATCCACAATGCACTGCACATTAGAAGATATTTAATACAACTGTAGCTTAAGGGATATCTAATCATTAATATTGGGGTATAGCATAGTATGTTTTAAAGAAATGAGGCTATAGAAACTGTGGGATTCATTTTGGAGATAATTTTGTTCAATTCAATGTCAAGGGACATCATCATTGTGCTCTTAGAACCCATTTCAATACAGTCTCAGTTATGCATACCCTTGGCTGTTTGGATCTAGATAATTTATTCAATGCTATGACTGAGAATATATTCAATGCTATGACTGAAAATTCACATCCTTCTATTGACTCTTTTGGTTTATCTCCCTTTTTTGGAATGTGACATTTCTGTGATCAAGACATCTTGTCAAATAATTAAAAAAAAAACTTGAGTAACTCAATTCATGGGTATAGTAAGGAGCATCAGTTCTTCAGTCTGGTAAAGACTGAGAAAAGGGATGGTACCACCTGCTGCCAACGCCTACAGATTCTCTCAGGAAAGCTGTCATCTGTTCTGATAAAGAAAGAATTCCTTTGGAATATGAAAATTAGTCAAATATAACCACAATCCTCCATTCTTGCAGAACTATAGCTAGTATCGTTTTTACTTTCTTTCATTTCTGTTTTTAACTGCTTATAGGTAAATAAGAATGGTATTTAAGGAAATGGGGATTCCATCCTGTATATAAAAGTTGTCCATTCATTACGTTTGAAAACATTTATTGAGGGCCAAGGGTGGTCTAAATCCTAAGTCACTGGGTGCTGTATTTCTCTCTAAATGTAGAAAGAGTGAATAATAATGTTTTCTGAGTTTTTCAGTTACTTGTTTGAAATGAGTACTCGCCAATTTTTGACCTCCAATATTTCTCTACCAAGGACAAGTTATGTCTTTGGGTCACTGAATTGATGTAAAAGAAATCTTAAGACTGCTCCTTCTTCAGAGAAAATAACTTCCACTCCCACCATCTTAGAACTAATTCTTTTTTAACCTTCTGGCCGAATTCTTCAGTCTCAGTCTAGGATTTCATATTCAGATGAATGTCCATATCACCTCTACTGAGAAAACTAATTTTTAAAGAAACTTCAAGTTCCTTAAGGAAGCAGACTGATCTAAAACCAAGGGCACATTTCTAGGTAAATAGCTATTGGGTGGCTTTCAAAAACAGCATATAAAAAATCTCAGAGGCTATTACCCATCCATCTTTCTGTTTGATGACCTCGTCCCATTGGATGTGAGATGGGGTCAAAGAAATACGTCCAGGAGCTGTCTTCTTGACTCTGCGTTGTCGTTCTTTGATCTAGATGGCCGTCTTGGGCTGGGGCTGTTTTGAACATGTAGTTCAAGCAAGTGTTAAAGTGTTAGTTGACATCTGGCCAGGGATACATACACTGATAGTGTTAAAAAGACTTTACTCTCTAGATAAGACAATGAAAGCATCTTGCTGGTATAGAGGGTCAAGAAGTTGTGTAAACACAGACTGTTTTATCAGGTATGGATTTGTTCATGCTCATTTACTTAGCATTCAGCATGTGAACCAAAGGCTATGAAAGCATTAATGATCCCTGCATGAATAGAGGATGAGTTATAGTCATCATGTGAAGATAAAGAAGTAGTTCTTGAACCACATGCCATATGGTCACCATCGCCTAAAGGAGAAAGTATCTGAGCACATGATGTCATTCTGAGACAACCACATCCCAGGGAAATGCACATTAGGCTGGCAGTGATTTGGAGGAGGAATCAGGCTTCCCACCAGATAAACCTGAAATAAGTAACATTCATCTCAAAAGCATGAATGGAATCCATTAGAAGCATTACCTTCTAACAATGGGATTCACAGCTCAAGGGACATAAAAGAATTCAGCACATGCTTTTGCTTCATTCTGAGCCAGCGGAGATAAATACGTAGAGAAGAGTCCAGTTCTAGCCCCTTAGTACCAACCACTAGCCACTCACTGAATCCACATCTCTGCCAGGGATGCATTCAGAAGCTGCCACGCCCCACAAGGACATTCTGCATTACCTTCTATGTCGCACATGGAAACAGAGGACTATTTTGATACCAAGTGAGAATACGGAATTCATATTCTTTTACAAGACAGGATGCATCTCCATGTTTCTGCCACACAGACAAAAGAATCATGCACAGCAGCTTGCAAAGCCAAAGTCATCTGGCACCACTTAGAGATGATGGCAGAGCTCAAGTCCAAGTTCCACAATCCCACCAACAACAAAGAAAGTGTGCTTCTAAATGTAAGAAGAAAGCATGGTTCTTTGAAAGAGAAATCTCCAAATAGATAGGACCAAAGTGCTAAATGACATCAGACAGGTATTTTCCTAATGATCTGGCTCCATTTCTTCCAACATTAGGATTCTGACCAAATGTATTCTAATGTGCCCAGTACAATATGTGCCATGTTGTAGATTCCGTCACAAGACAAGAGGGAGTATTTGGTCAGATCAGAGTCTCTGCCACAATCTCACTGGGAGATGCCCAAAACGAGACCTGAAAGTGACATACACAAAAGACATATTCTCTAGGTCTCCTATGTATGCTATATCCATTCCTGTTTCAGTGATTTTTTTCTGCGCATCTAAGGGTTGGTTCTGTATTGCCCGTATTATAATTTATTAAGGAACCTTAATATCTTGTGATAATTCCTTAAATGTCTTTCTATTCAGTGTCCTTAATGCTCAATATTCAACCCAAGAGGAAGCTTCCACCCAAGTCTACTAGTTAAACAATCCATTACCAGCTGCCCCTGCTGCTGAATGAGAGTCTTCTTTAGGTGATTGGGAGTATTCCCCATGCCACCCTTTCTCCATCCACTGCTCTTTGGGGGGTAGCTCTTTCTTCCATTGTACTACTAGGGATTCCCTGAGCTGTGAGAAGAATGTCAGCTGGGAGCCATTATTGTTCAACTTCTTTACCAACACATATTTTAATACTTTAAGGCCATATACACATGGGAGAAAAGGTAGAAAAGCAAAGCAGCATGGAGAGAGATCACTGATATTCTGAAAGAAATATTAGAAATCAGTGGCCCAATCCTTCAATTTTTCAGATAGGAAAACTGGGATCCAAAGTAGTTTTGCTCATAATCTTAGAGCCAGACTGGCACACACAAAGTTAGGACTGGACCACAATCTATGAATTTCCAGTACGATTCTTGGTTTACCATACTCTATGGCCTCATATATCCTTGTCTGAGAGCACTGTGTGTTCACAGAATTAACCTTTTTGCTCCTGTGATTGGTGGGGGGGTGTATTACATATACCAACTGATGACAAAATCAGCATGGTGGGAGGCCTTCTCAAATGGTGGTCACATAATCCATGATCACATGCACTGGAAATGCACCAGCTGTGGATTTACTCAGCATGAAATAGGTTGACAATGATGGGCACATTATGAGGTTATGTCTATGTGGGATCTAAAACCGCCAAAATTACTTTTTAATGAAATGAAGTCAATGGAATAAAACTATTCTAGCCAATGTTTGGGATTATATAAACAATAGGAACGTGTGACAAGCTAAAAATTTCAACCCCTCGGTGTTTTAACTGCTCAGTTTTAAAAAGAATAAATTGAATGGAATAAAATTGTGTCAGGGTATCTTTGGGAAAAATCAGAAAGCCAGGGTCATTTTCATTTACAGCAACTAACAGCAAATTTTTAGTTCAACAAGAAAATGAGAGCCTATAAACTTGCCAAGCCAAAGTATTTTTTGCAACTGGTAAGACCGGTTATATTTCATAATTTTAGAAAATGATATGTGTGATTTGATAATAAGAAAAATCTTTAAAAAATACAACTTGTGTCCTCATTTTACCCTTGCATTGGCCAGAACATTCCTGGGGTTAACTGGTTATCCAGAGGGAAGAAAAAGAAGTCTCAAATCTTCAGTTTTACCTCCCACTGACTAAATCACTACCTCCTGACAAATATTGAAGTTAGAAAAACTACGAACTTAATTACCAAAAAGGGGAAAGTAACCCAAACATAAACTGTCTATTCAAAATCTTTTAGAAAAGAAAAAGACAGAAATATCTGTGTGCGCGCGTGTGCGCGCGCGCACACACACACACACACTACACTATCTTCATAAACATAACACTCCTTTGAATATCCAGTTTAAATACCCGCTGTTTTCAACATATGGATTAGCAGAATATAGGATTTCCAGTGTAAAATATGAAGGTTGAATCTCTTCTAGAAGTTGTAATGTCCTTTGATAAAGCCCAGAGGTCACCAACTAGAATCTGTTTATGTTTGCAAGTACAAATGAGAGAATTGCAAGTACAAAAGCAGTGGTTACTGCTTTCCCTTTTCCTCTGTGAGGTTCTGTCACATCTGGATTTTCAACCACCCTCCAGGAATGATGTGCCCCTGCCAACACCCCCACAACCTTCTGACAATGGGCTTATTAATTCCAAGCCTCTCATGTAGCTATCTTCTTTTTTAAGTACAAATGTCTTAAATTCTAAGATGTACTTTTAGGTTCCAAGGGGGATTGGTACAGAATCCCATTCCGAAGAGACTTCTGCTTCTCATCTCCTCCTTCTATCAGAAGACTCTTGTTTGTTCAGTCCATAGTCCTCACACAAAAATAAAATCAGGTGGGATAAGTAATGAGATGCAGGCCTATTTGATGTATTCAGTACAGTGACCAGCACTTAAAACCTATGTCCTAGTTGATGTCTGAAATGTTTCTTTTGTTGTCTGAAGGCCTCCCTCAAACTCTGGGGTCTCCCTTTGGTTTCTAAGTGGCTACTTCTTACATTCTTGCTTTAAGAGTATCCAAGAGTAAGGGAATGATAGTTAAATCATAGTTTTAAAGATGCTACAAGCTGTTATCCTAAATTAAAGCTTCTTTTATTCCAAATACGATGGGCATATTGCCAAGAGAGAGATGAAAGAAGAAGTGTATATAGTTCTTATTTTCTTTGGTCCCGTCCTCAAGACCTGTAGTGAGACTTGAGATTGTTTGGGGAAACCTGAGATGTTGGCACTTAAGTAGGAATAACAGCATCAAAGCCTTCCCCAAGTTACTCTGGGCTTAAAAACAGAAAAAGAACAGTCACAGAAATTCAAACATAGTCTCTATGAGCCACTGACCTTCTTGCAGAGAGTACAAGGGATGCCTTCCTACAGTGCAGTAAGAAACAGAATGTAAAAAAAGAAACTGGATTCATCAGAGATCTTCACAGAAGAGAAGGATTCCAAAGATCATTGCACTTGTCAAGCTCTTTCCAGACCCCACTGCCTGGCACCAAAAGATACACTCTTCCTCACACATTTCTATAAACACACACAAATCGCCCAAATGGAACCTTGAAGAATCTCTAACACACACACAAATATGTATCTCAGACCTTTTAAAAAAAAAAAAACAACAACATTTTAAGCTTTCCACCATTTTGGCCCTTCATGCAACCTGACCAGTTGGTGTCTTTCTCCCAATTTCTTAAAACTAGTGTGTAGATTTGGCAGCTTTGCATGCTCTGTGGATAAAAGAAATGACAGAAGATGTGGCTAATGTCTAAAACAAAGTCTTCCCTATTCTTTGGAAGGACTTCACTAAGTCATGGACACCAGCACTGCTGACCTCCAGCCTCCTTACTTGTGCTTGCAGGATGCTGGGTCTCCTCTTTATCGTGATGCTCATGGTGAATGAGAGGAGAGTGTGGTTCTCGGGGCCAGTTCTCTCCATTGGCGCTGGTGCCACTTTGGTCCACATCTGCCGTGATGATGGTTATATATGCTGTGACTTTTTATCAACCAAACTTTGGTGTTGTGTTCTTCCATTGAAATGCACGCTATTTAAGAGTGCCATGCCTACATAGGACCTCCGAGCATCTATGCCCAATGCTTTTGAGTGACTCCACTCATCTCTCCCAAGAAAAAAAATCAATGGGTGGGAAATTTCTTAATGATTACCTGTTGTTCCACTATGATCACTTTGTCAAGGGCAGCATCATAAGCTGAGCTAATGTATTTATTTTTATAATAAAGCAACATAAAGTATCTTGTGCCCAGACAGTGACTGACGAATGACTCCTAGGTTGAACTGAGTTTCCTCATGAAAGTTAAGAATTTGTGATGAGACATGAACTACTGTTCCCACCGTGTCCTGATGACTGACCTTTGCAGCATCATAGACTTTGAGAGGGAAAAAATCTTTAATGAAGTATGCAAAACCCATTACCAGTCATCCTTGTAGTAGTCTGAAGTAATACTTCTGGATTCGATTCACTGGGGCTCCGCGAAGTCCAATCCTGGTTCTGTTTTGGGTGGCTAAAAAGCCGTGGTGTGGTTGGAACTGTTATAATGATGATTGAAGCAATTAGGAAAATATTAGTTCATGAGCCTTCACCACTGGTTCTGCACATCTCTCCCTTCTTTGGTCTACACAGTGAATCATCTATACCAGCTCATATAGATGGTTGAGTGGAAACGGAGGGAGAGCAGAGAGGACTTCAGCTTGGTTCAGCCATATTGTTAAGCACCTCAGTATCCTCTGCCTTCTGTCATAGGAGACGCTGGGGTCAGAACATGAGATTTTCTGGAGAAAGCAGCCAAAGGAGTTGCAGCAGAAGGAAGAACAGCTTTGCAAACACCAGCCCTCCACCGAGGAGAACCAAGAACATCAGAGTTTTGACCCATCCATTCAGTCCATAACGGCCCTGTGCACTTGAAAGCCCAAGGGATTGGTATCATTGGCAAGTGTGCTAAAGCAAGACCCTCAGGCTGAAGAGGTAGATTCCTGAAGATTATACCATGATGATATGATCACTTTATTTATTTCGCTAGTTTTAGTGGGGAAAGGTGTACTCTGAGCAGCCACGGATCTCCTATAGATGGTTCTAAGAAAGAACATCTACCTTTAACAGTGATATGATTTAGCTGTACATTTCTGAATGTGTAGCAAACACCTATGGTATTCTCATCAAATACAAAGCATTTCATGAGCAAGCCATTCATAGCCAATGAGAGAAAAACAAGATTCATACATTCAGTAGAAAAGCACCATAGGTCACTAACCACCATGAATGAAGCTCCCCGAAAAAAAAAAAAAAAAAAAAAAGAGGCATACATCCACCAGAGGCCTGATGCATTCACCCAAAATGATAGAGCTGGAGTAGGAGATGCACTTGAAAGAAGGATCCTGACAAAATTAGGATCGGTTGCTTTAGTGAAACTATCATGTGCAAACCCATCCTAATTCTTCCAAACTCAACTTTGATACCCAACTAAACACAAAATTCCTTTCAGAACTGTAATACTCTCAGCTTGATTTCGCAAGTGAAATTCTCAGGTTGCTCTGTTTGTGTTGCCACCCAAGAAAGCTATGTTTCTCGAGTATCAAGACCACATGGTCCCACCTGGAAGATGGGGCCACATCCTGAACCCAGAAGACAGTGTGATAGTAAAGCTCCAGTGTTTTTGGTTATTTGGTTTTCTTTCTGAAGTTATTAAGAAGAGTTTACTTGTTTTATAGGCCAGACTCTGCAGAGATGTCTGGGCTAAAGAATGTGCCATTTAAAAGCTGAGATATAAAGTGTCTAGTTCATTTTGAGTATTTGTGGTATTGATGCCATATACTCAGGTGCCTCAAAGCCCAAACTATTATTTTGGACTCCTCCATTCCTGGGTGTTGTCTATGTGGGGACAATCCTCTCAGGTTTCAGTAGGACAGTGAGAACTTCAGTGACCTAAAAGGGTCCAGTCACACTGCAAAGGTCCACCTTCTCTAAGAACAGGTGATATGGTGGCATCAGGTTCAGAATTCTCATCTCTGCTCAGCAACATTTCACATCATTACGATATATCTAGGAAACCCAGTCATTGGCTAAATGTTAGACTGACCTTTGCATATTTTTTTAAAGGATTTTGGGGGCACATGGGTGGCTCAGTGGGTTAAAGCCTCTGCATTCAGCTCAGGTCATGATCCCAGGGTCCTGGGATTGAGCCCCGAATCGGGTTCTCTGCTTAACAGGGAGCCTGCTCCCTACTCTCTCTCTCTCTCTCTGCCTGCCTCTCTGCCTACTTGTGATCTCTGTCAAATAAATAAATAAAATCTTTTTTAAAAATGAAGGAGGTTTTTCAAGAAAATAAAAATTAAAAAAATAAAGGGGGTTTTTCAGCTCAATTTCCATCTCTGTTATCAAAAAGTTTTATAACTGTCACAAGTTTGGATACTATTACGCAGTGTTTTCACTATTCATTTTTAATAATAGGCACTGTTTTAGTTAAAGCTCAGCTGATGTTCGTCCTTCCCTTCAATGTCTTTCCGTTGTATTTGTGCCCTATTTGTTAAAACTAGATTTGTTCCCTTGGTCTCAACAAAGTTTTGATTAGGATGATTCCTGAATTCTGTACCCAACTTTTAAGCCTTTTTAGGGCCATCTAAGTCTTTAATGTAGAATCACCTGCAAGTTTTAATTAATATCCTTCCACTCACATTCTATTGCTTCAGTAAGCCAGAGTTTGAAGGCAAAAGCTCTGACATTTTTCATCTTTGTGTTGCCAGCACCTAGCACAGTAGGTAGACAATAAATACTTGTTGTAATGTTTTAATAAGCCATTCTCTGTCAAAGCTCAATAATTCAAGAAGAATCTGCAGCAGCAGACCACGTAAGTAAACAAAACAGAAAACCTGAGGCATTAGGAGTTTTATAAAAGATATTTTCCACATTTCTCCTCCAAATATGTTTTGGCTTCCATTTTTTTAAAAAGTCATTTTTCTTCCTTCATACTCTTACCAAGGTGGTCATTCATAGGTTTATGCTAATTTTCCACAAGAACTATTTCCCAAGGTAGACACTATTGGGCATCACTCAGTTTAATTAGTAAGCCTTGCATAAATGATTCTACTGTAATTGATTATTCTTACTGGTGCTGGAGATAAAATCTTCATCATCATCAATGCCTGATCCAGAATAACTGGGGTGTTTGTCTCTTTCATCTTCATTTTCTTCAGTTGGTTCCCAGCCTGCTGAGATGATATTTGAATCCGTACCTGTTGTGGTGACTTATGTTAGTGGCTGAACTGGATGCCAAGCAACCCATTTGACAAAGGAAGAAAATCAGGCACAGAATGTATAATGAGTTCCCAACACTTTAAGAAGAGAGTGAGACATCTTATTTGTGTAGTCCCAGATTGTTATATCCTGGTCTCTGAAGCTAAGGCATAGATCTAAAAACAATTGGCTATGACCTTTACAACAGAACGATCTCCTTAAGGAAGTCGAAAGAATAAATATAGACATAACCCCACCAAAGAAACAAAAGAAAAACAGGCCAATAAACACTGCCCCCACCCCATGCTCTCAGATTATTAACTTATCAAGCATGTGCCATTAAAGCAAAGGTGTCAAGACTAGAATGGAAAGGTGTCACATGTGCCCACTTGTTGTATCAGCCACCTTCAGAAAACTTTCAGAATCTAAACACATGTCTACCATTTTTTAAATCTCATAGATGTATTCATGATTTGTTAATTCATCTGCTGGCCTTCTCCAGCATCACATCACCAGAGCTCTGAACACAAGCTGAGCTACCATCCCAACAACAGTGCAGCATCCAGTCCCAGCAAAGTTAGTCAATTCGCAGAGAAATCAAGCCTGGCATTTCTCAGTCTACCAAAAGGGTGGACTAAAGTGGACTGGAGCCAAGATTTTGAGAAATTCTCATGTTTTCCCTTCCGGACACATCAGAGGAAAGAAGATGGTGATCCTCTGCCTCTTCTCAGTGGTTGCTGTAGATGTCTCTTTCCTGAAAAGGGGTTTCCTATCATTTGACTGAGAGTCATGCTATCTTTTGGAGTGACCATTTGTCTTTTCTTACTACCAGTGGCTGCCCCAAGAATAGTTCCACTGATGGAGAGTGTCTCTATTTTTCTAGTTCTAGCTATGTCATTTTATTTCCTCTTGGAAAGTCAGGAATTTCTAATGACTTTTGTCTCTTTGGAATACCCTTCAGATCCAAAATTTTGTTCTGTCATCAAGAAAGACTGGCCCCTTTTCATAGTGCTCTTAATAGCCTTCTCCAGGCCTATATTAATTCTATAGAATAAAAGAAGAAATCTGCTTATTAGTGTTATCAAATCAAACATATGGGTCTCTGAGCTCATGACCCTTTGAAAGTCATCAAAAACATGTGTGAAACTGGAATGCATTTCAGACTCAGTATCCCTGAGGTCAATGAACTATTGTAAACTGTCAAGAGATCTTATGAAATGAGATAATAATAACTCATTACCAGTCATTATCGTTGTTGTGTGAAGATGATTCTTGGACTCTGATGGTTGAAACCACCATGAAAGCCAGTCCTGGGCTTCTCGCCTCTTGGTTGCTGTTTTGGGACTTGTACCACTAGTGCTCATCAAAGCTGTTGTAACCACAATGGAATTGACGGTTGAAAGGTTAATTATCAGCCCTTAAGAAATAGCACTGTATATGCTTCTACTCTTTTATTACTCAAGAGAGTCATCTATATTTCATATAGATGGTGGGAAGAAACAGAAAAAGCACAGAAGTTCCACTTTATTTTCAAGGCCCATACTGCAGGTCATAGAATGTCAGAAATGGAAAGACCTTAAATATCATCTTGTTCATAATTCTCATCTTAAAGAGGAAAAAACTGTGCTGGATAGAGCTTGCCTTGTCTGTAGTCAGAAAGGCCAAATGAGGGGCGCCTGGGTGGCTCAGTGGGTCAAAGCCTCTGCCTTTGACTCAGGTCATGATCTCAGTGTCCTGGGATCAAGCCCCACATCAGGCTCTTTGCTAAGCGGGGAGCCTACTTCCCCCTCTATCTCTGCCTGCCTCTCTGCCTACTTGTGATCTCTGTCTGTCAAATAAATAAAATATATATAAAAAAAGAAAGACCAAATGGCAGAGAGTGTGACAGTAGTCTTTGAATTTTAAAAAACTGTAATGTAGAAGTGGGATTAAATTTTTATGTGTGCTCCCAAAGGCCAAACCAAGGCCTGTGGTGATTCATTTTAAGTGGAACAAATATTTTCCCAAATGTTGAATTTAAAGGTTATAATCTGGACTATCCAACAAAGAACTTCTTCATAAAAGTTGTGTTCCTCACCATCAGAAAGATCACTTAGCAGGAAAATTATGTAGATCAAATCACTGGAAGTGTTGACTGGGCTAGACTATTGAAGATGCTCTCCAAATCTGAGAGTCTATGATTCTGAAACCAAGCTCTCCAGGGTCCTAGCCCTTCATGTTCTATCTTGGCCAACCAATATCATTCTCTAAGAATTTAGGGTATGATATTTCTGCCAGCAGTCCCAGACACTTAATCCCAGCAATCCCCAACCCACAAAAGAATGCCACATGAAGGGGAAGCTGGAAAAAGATGGCTTTCCACCTTTTTCCAGTTAGTGTCCAGATCCTCCAGCAATTTTGCCCATGGTCACTTTTTTATATCAACATTATATTTTGCAAAGCAGAACAGGACATTTTGAGTCCATTTTTGAAAAGAGGTAATCAGCTAGGAAAGATGGACAGAAATGAAGTGACCCAAGGATCTCACGAATAAGATCAGAAGTAAAGAGTCCTGGTTGGAAAACTTCCCCAAACCGCCCTTTCTGCCACCATAATGTGCACCAGAAGAATATTAAAGAGTGGACAAAAAAAAAAAAAAAAAAAAAACAAAACAAAAATAAGTTGAAGCAGAGAGGCTGAAACCATCGTTAAATCCCCCAAAACAAAAGTAAGGTGATTAGATTTCTTTTTTTCAGCTATCAAGAAAGCCCAGAAATGGCCCAAGATACAGCATTGACAAGAAGACTTTTTCTTCCCAATGTTTGTTCTATGAAGATAAACATTGTAAACATTTAACATTTAAAAGTAGCATCTTCTTTATTCTGCGTCCCCCCTCCACCATGACCTTTATTGCCATGATATGAAATCACAACATAACATCAGCAATATTTCCCTTATGGGAATATTTGTTAAAATAAAATATACTTTATTCAACTAAGCTGAATATTTGTTAAAATAAAATATACTTTATTTGACTAAGCAAGTATTAAGGACCATTTTTATTATTCTTCTGCAGAAAGAATGCCCAATTATTTTAAAATATGACCATATCCTTAATCAACAAAAGCTAATAAATGAAGATATGCTTGTAATCTCCCATTGTTCTGGACCTGGATTCTTTTTACACATAAGCTCTCAGTCCAGAATACTTTGCAGGGATTTAGAGTTAATGGTCAAACATTCAGGCAGTCTAGATTCTCATGGAAAACAACAGGTCACCCCTCCACTTTAGAGCTGAGGACTGAGTGTCCAAACAAGTACACAGAACCTACACTTCCCATCCATAAGTCAGTATTTCCCTCTATTATTACTGACTGTGATAAGTAGACCAGCAGAAAGTAGGAGAATGCATTTTCTAATAGGCTTCTTTCAAGAGGATCTGTTCTGAATGAATCTCCTGGTTGAAGTTCCTGAAGGAAAGCTAATTCTGATTCTACAAGCATGCTGCCAAAAGAAAATCAAATGGAACACAGAGGAGTACCTAACCGTATCACCAGATCTATAGGCCCCTCTGATAAACAAAATGGTATCAGATACCAATTCCTTAAGGATGGAGACAGGACATCAGTCCCAAACTTGGACATGATCATGGATACTCTTCTCCTTGATGCTGAAAAACTTGGCATTCAGGACAATGAATAAGCAGAAGACAGAGCAGTTTACCTGTTGTTGCTGCTGTTGTGTGATCCTGAGTCTTAGGCTGTGAGTTACCAAACCAGGACCACATCCAATGCATTTGCTCCTGAACTGCTGCTTGGCTGTTTGAGTGCATAGCTGAGGTAACTGGATCAATTATGAAAATATCATTTAGTGAGATCTTTCTACAAACCTTTATTCTCCACTCTATGTATGTGTGACATCTGTCTCTATTGTAGAGCAAAGATTAGAAAAAGAAAGATTGAGGCCTGGCTTTATCTTTCCAATCTCCTGAAGTGTCTTGGAATCTTAGAACAACATGAGCGATGCAAATTCTGGATGGGTGTCAATTCAGAGCTACTCAAACTTCAGACGGAACCCTCTGAACATAGGCTCAGAGCAAAATAAAGTAGGAACTTAACAACCTGTGAAGGAAAATAGATTTTATGTTTACTTGATGAGGTGACCCAGCCATGGACTGAGGGTCTTTGATGCAACATTTCATAAAGTTGCTTTCATTCATCTGTGTTTGGAGTGTCTTCAGAGATGCTGGCTTGGGTCTTCTGGGCCTATCCCTTCACGCCAGTAGCATATGATAACAACTGGCATTTCAAAGATACACACACACTCATTAACTTCAGGTCAAGCTTAATGCTTGAGCAGGAACTTTGCAAAGGGTGTGTATACAAAATGTCAAAATCAGATAAGGCTTTGTCAAGTCTCCCTCCATCACCTTCTGTCACTTGTAATTCTTAATTGGGAATGTGTTTCCAGCAAATAAACAAAACTGCCCAAGCTAGAGAAATTATGGACACTACTCAAATTTGAGAAAGGACAATCAGTGATATTTTGCAATTTGAAATCTCCCATTTGCCTCTCAAGTAGGACTTGGGTCCAGAATGTTTGCCTGCGGAAGAATAGCAAAGGTCATCAGGATTAAACCTAAACAAGCTGAGGTTTTTAAAAGCCATTTTGAGCTCTACCTCCCTTTGAAAATCTGATCTAAGTTATGACTTCTGTCCTCAAAAGACTGATGTGACACATACACATTCTTAAAATTTTGTATATTATTTCAGGTTCTTGAATGCCTTAGGGCCCATCATTGAGCCTACTGGAGGTCCATGAACACCAGGTTAAAAACGTTGACCCTATATTCACCAAATGTCAATAACCTCTGCAGTATGTTCTGTGCTAGCCAAGAACTGGCTAAGAATAGAGACAAGACACAGGAGCCAATTTCACCAACAATGTCCCCAGATCTACCTGAGCATCCTCCCTGAAAAATTCTCAGGCACCCATTCTGCCCTCAGAAACTTTATTATAGAGTTCCTGCCACCTTCACCCTATAGAAGGCCAAGAAGAGACCAACAGGAAGTAAACATACAAGAGCAAGAAAGAAATAGGAGTTATTTCTACTTTCCCAAAAGGAGTCATATAAGATTTGGGGAAAATGGAAGGATCTACTGTCTAGTCAGCAGAGTTTCCAATTTTCCCCACCCACGTAGGCGATGCCAGACCAAAAATATATATGTATATATTTCTTTGACACCCAGAAGACAAGGAAATGGAGTGTTCCAAGGTAGGAGTCTCTGCTTCCTGAATTAGTGTAGGTTTCTGGATTCTAGAGAATTCCAGATCACCAATAAAAAAGAGGCTGATGACATGCCCCCAGAAAGTCTCTTCCAAAAATAACATTTATAATAAAAAGCCTGCTGGAAGTCAAAACCTACCCAGATGCTTGTTCTTACTGGCTTTTCCTATTGCCACCCACCAAGGACCCTTACGGAAGGAATGAGCTGCCAAGCTAAAGATGCACTTCTCTGTCCTCAGCCAGACCTCCTCTTGACATCTGTCCTTCTGCATGCATTAGGGAGAATTTGCAATCACTCCTCCCCATCAAGACCCACCTTTCAGTCCAACAGTCATGAAGCTTTGGGAATCTCCACACTGGGCTCAGAAACCGGGGTCTATTCAGGAATTTACCAGTGGTAATCTT
This sequence comes from Mustela nigripes, assembly GCF_022355385.1. Classification (NCBI taxonomy): domain Eukaryota; kingdom Metazoa; phylum Chordata; class Mammalia; order Carnivora; family Mustelidae; genus Mustela; species Mustela nigripes. The sequence continues at coordinate 19,077,669 of NC_081557.1, forward strand.
TTCTAGTATGCCATGGGTTGCTTTCAAGTTTCCACCTGATTTTTTTTCCCTTGGACACTCTTCTTTGCATGAATGGATTTATCTGGAGCTGCCACTGGCCATTTGGATGTTTGAGCACTTCGGTGACTCTCAGGTTGGCCCTGGACTCACTCTTTTGGACCAGTGAGTCTCTCTGTTTCCAAACTACTAAGAGAAACTTAGCTAAGTGCTTTGAAAAGAGGAAAGTAAGATTCTTTTCTCAACCCAAATCCCGAACTATGCTTTCGTGAAATCTCAAAGCACTCCTTCTCCTTGGTTTCTGAACAGTGGATGGGCTCCACGAACGTCAGTCCAACTCTGAGCCCCCAGTAACTAGGGCAAAGGCACAGAGAAGACCTCAAATATTGGTTAACATTTGGCAAATATTGGCTACTAGCTTACTGATCCTTATTTCCCTTCCATATTACTTTCTAATGGTACTTACCACTGGATCCCCCAGCATTAGAACAGGCTTGGTACATAGTAGGTCCTCAAAATAAGTATGCTGACTACCTAATTTGGGCAGGAAATGTGCAATCCCTAAAAGATGTGTGGACTATTCATTAAATGTCCTTGTTGCCTTTCTAAAGTACATGTGTAATACTCACTGTTTGATATAGACTAATAATGACTTCAATGTGAATTTCATCTAGTTCCTCAAAGGATTGCCATGATTTTCTTCTTTGGTGGGAACTAGTACTTTGGAATAGACTTGATCTTCCTCTTGCTGAGACCACTAATTGTTATGTTTGCCAACATCTGACAAAATTGCATGCTCTGATGATAGGAGCCTTCTGCATGGTTACTTTAACTGGGCGGGGAGCTCAGGGGCAGCCAGCCCTCAGCAACAGGGCCTACTGGGTTTACAGAAGTTCCTTTCCAGAAAGGTTGTCTGTGGGACAATAGGAAATGAGGTGACCCAATCTCCAGAGAGCCAGTAGTCTGGGAAGGCATCAGCCATTTGAGAACGTCTGCTTCCTGAAAATGTTTCAAAGGATCTGCAGAGAACGACCAGACTTCAGGCCCATTGGTACTGCTTCCCCACCCTTAGCAAGCTGCTCGTAAAAATTTAAAACACTGTTGAGCAAGTAGCCTTTGGCTAAATCATAGTGCTCTGAAGGTCGCCCTGAGTTCTGGGTGACAAGGCACAGAAAAAGGCCCTACCGGGCGCATTCCCAAACCAGTGAATGTCGGCCACACCCTTGGGAGAGTAGAGTCCTGCCCCAAAAGAGCAAGAGCCTGGACAAAAGAAAATCCACACCATAAGAGGAAAGCTGCCCAACACGCTGATGCCCTACTTCAGTTCGAATAATCCTCCACAGAAGGAATGCAGCCAATCTGGAAACCCGTTTTAAACCACAGGGAAAAAGCCAAGTGAAAAGCAAAGAAGGAGGCCAGAGGGAGATGCAAACACTTTCCAAGGACAGTGGAGCACGAAGGGCAAAACCCCAAAGAAATCGAATGCAATGTTGCCATATTTCCACTCTCGCAGTCCCCAAGTAATGAATTATCCATGTTACCAAGCAAGTATTAACAGCTTTCCCCTAGAGGCTTCAAGGAGACAACTTTTAAGTAGGTTGAGTGTGATCAGGTAACTCCTTTAGATATGCTTCCTTAGACTGAAACCAAAGGAATTGTTTAGTAAATCATGGATGAATAGGACAGAATATCGCACCGTCAATAATACCGCATAAATCAAGTTAAAACATAAAAATGTAGAGTTAAGATGAAGAAAGCAAATGGGAGGGTATGCATCTGTTAGGATCCCAACTTTATGAGAACAATCTTATCCAAAGGTGGAAAAGAACAAGAAGGAAACATGTAAAAGTAAAAACAGCTTCTGTAGCATGCTTGAATTGTCACCACATCCCTGGGACAAAAGAACAAGAAAGTCTTCTAAAGAATCTTCCAGTATGGTGCTTCTTACCCTGAGGTAAGCAAAACAGAGGAGTAGATGGAAACAAAACAAAACAAAGCAAAACAAACAAACAAAAAAACCACTGTAGACAGCAGGCAATGACTACAGGGCACTGGTTACCATAATATCCCTCTTCCCCAAATAGTGTCCCCAACTTCTAGAGACAGGAGACAATCAACACACAAGGGAATGCTGATCACCCAGGAAGCTCAGAGACGGTTTTGTAAACAAATCACCATGGGAAAGTACAGTGATTCATTCTCCTTACTGGTAATGGGGGTATTCTCTGGGTTGTCAGACACCCCGGTACTGTCTTGGTCCTGGGTCGGGTACACAGTTGGAAGGAGGGTGTGGAAGACGTAGCCTCCCGAAGTGCTCCTCTCGCTGGAGGAGCCACTGCTCACGTCATCGTCAGCGGGGGTGCTGGGGTTGATGTCTTCAGGGTTCGTTCTGTATTCCCCCGTCTGGCTGTAGCGGGTGCCATCACGGTTGACAATGGCTGGGGGAAAGAGAAGGCACTTTCAGAACTTGGCAGCTGACGTTTGCTGAGTATAGGAAAGACTGTGGGTTATCACATAAGACAGGGACTTCAAAGCTATTTTTCTTCATTATCAAGCAAAACAACACCTAACTATGTATCTAAGTGGCGGGGGGGGGGGGCAGGGAGCAGGGGATGCTCTAAGAAAGTCTATCCTCCCCTGCCTACCTGCACCCGCTGGAAATGGGGAGGGAGCATGAGGGTGTGTTTGGAAGTCCCCATGTTTGAATCCCAGCTATGTGTGCCCTTAGACAAAGCTGGTACTGAGCTTCGGTTTTGTCATTGGTAAAATGAGGATGCTACTCCCTTTTGCTCAGAGCCCTATATGATACGTGGTATGTGAAGTGCTTAGCACAGGATCCTATATTGAGTTGGTCTCAATAAACGATAGTTCTCCCACTGGTTCCTTTTCTCCCTTCCAAGTACATATAAAATCTGTTGCTGTTAATTCCATCTACTTCCAGAAAGGATTGGAAGTAGGACATGAAGAGGTTAGCAGTCTCAACAAGAAATATATATTTGCACATCCATGAAGAAAGAGGCTTTTCTTCTAAGGAGCAAATTTTGTCAGTCTACGTGAACCCCTACTCTGGCTAAGAAATCAGCATGCCTAAATGATGACTGAGCCTCCGCCCATCCTCTGTGAGATTCGGTCTTGAAATTAAGAGGCACGGAGGTATATAAAGATCAGAATCTTTGATTTAAACAAGGAAATGTCTAGAATGGACAGGTGAAGGAAAAGCAAAGCAGATTCATTCTTTGCTCCTCCCTGAGAGGATGTGCTGCCTTCCAGTCTGGGCCACTCACTATACAAGTGTGCATTTAGCTAAAATTATCCTCTGCTATATTGCACTGGACTAAATGTTCCTTTTGTTTACCTATCTGGCTTGCCCAAGTAGAACTATTAGTAATACATACATTAGAAAATATTGCAAGAGTGCCTATGTGGCTCAGTCAGTTTTGGCTCAGATCATGATCTCAGGGTCATGAGATCGAGCCCCACGTGGGCTCTGTGCTCAGTGGCGGGGGTTAGGGGGTTCTGCTTGAGACTCTTTCCCTCTGTCCCTCCCATTGCTTACTCTCTTTCTCTCTCTCAAATAAATAAATAAATCTTAAAAAAAAATTGCAAAGTCTCAAAACATCCTGATAATCTCTCCAGATGTAGATCTGATTTAAAGAGAGAAGGGGGTTGGGGTAAATTGGAAGGGGAGGTGAATCATGAGAGACTATGGACTCTGAAAAACAATCTAAGGGGTTTGAAGTGGCAGGGGGGGTGGGAGGTGAGGGTACCAGGTGGTGGGTATTATAGAGGGCACGGATTGCATGGAGCACTGGGTGTGGTGAAAAAATAATGATACTGTTATGTTGAAAATAAATAAATGAAAAAAATATATATATATGACCAAATTTGTACAGATCTGTACTTTGAAAGGTATTGGTGAGGACCAAGGAAATGGGAAGTTATTGAACATGACTATGGTCCTGACATGCATTGGACATACTATTTTTCTTCATTTTCATTTCACAGGTTTTCCATTATCCAGATGAGAAAACTGAGGCTCAGAGAGACAAAGTCACTCTTTTGAGATCACCCAGGTGGCAAGGGACTAGGATTCAAACCAAGCCTGACTGAGACAGCATATCTGAACTTGTGAGCCTCCCTTTCCATGAGGCACAGGTCGGGGACAATTTTTGGCCTAACACTATGGGGCTGGATTTGCGTGGCCAGGATGATTCTCATCCTTCTGTTGCCTGCCACCTCTGTTCCCTTGCATAGTAAGGGGTCTGTCTTTAGGAGGCAGAAGTCAAGCCTCCTCAACATTATGATACTTCTCAAAAAAGGTGAGGTTCAGAGGCCATAAGATCAGGGTTAATAAGTTGACCTCTTTGAAAATTTTGGTTGAGGGGCACCTGGGTGGCTCAGTGGGTTAAGCCACTGCCTTCGGCTCAGGTCATGATCTCAGAGTCCTGGGATTGAGTCCCGCATCGGGCTCTCTGCTCAGCAGGGAGCCTGCTTCCCTCTCTCTCTCTGTCTGCCTCTCCGTCTACTTGTGATCTCTCTCTATCAAATAAATAAATAAAATCTTTATAAAAAAAAAAAAAAAAAACAAGAGTGAAAATTTTTGTTGAGATTTTTGTTCTCATATAGTGCCAGACGCCTACATCTTGGGATCATCAAGATGATTTCAGGTGGACGCGGTATAAGTAATGTTGAAATTAGAATTAGAATTAGAATTAAATTAGAATTAGAATTAAAATAGAATTCTCTTCCAGGACACAAATAATCAAACAGAAAATTTAGGGGGCTGGAATGCATCTCCCCCTCACCCTTATTAATCCCTCTCCATGAGGGAGAACATGGCTCAGACTCAGAACCTTCCAGCAGCTAGAGTTTAAGAAGACTATTTAATTTGTCCTACATGTAAGTGTATTTTTAAGGATACCCTCTGCTTATGACTGGGGGTTTTGTTCTCCATTTGTAGGGGATTGTTGGTTTATTTTATTTTGTTTTGTTTTTTGAAGATTTATTTATTTGAGAGAGAGAGAGAGAGAGCATGAGCAATAGGGGCAGAGAAGGAGGGAGAATCCCAAGCAGACTCTCCGGTGATCATGGAGCCTGACATAGGGCTCGATCCCACAACCCTGAGATCACGACCTGAGCTGAAATCAAGAGTCACTCAACCAACTGTGCCACCCAGGCACTGCTGCAGGCTTTTTTTTTTTTTTTTTTTTTAAATAAACTTATTTAAAGCGGAAAAGAATAGGCCAATTAAGTGAAAAATATCAAGTAAATGATTGTGCTGTGTACACAGAGGTGCCCAAAAAGATGAAAGAGGTTTTCAAATGACTGCAGTTTGAGGAACAATGTGTTGTGGTCAACGGAATAGCAGTTTCAAGCCACTGCAGGAAAAGGGGAAGGGACAGGGAATCACACCCAATGTCCCTCGCCTGGGGGAAATGACTGCTCTTCTACTCAAGTATGAAACACAGAAAGTACACCTGATTCCCTTCCCAAGAATGGGAACACCCCACTGAAGTCAGAAGAGATACGTACTTATGGTAATTGGTCCTTCAAAGGCATTGGGCAGGTGTGTGACCGATGTACAATCTTCTTCGGGTGGAGCTGTGGAGCAGCAAAGAGAAAAACCATGAGAACTTTAAAAACATAGGAGCAAAACTGATGTCCACTTGTATTAGTCAGCATGGGGTTTTATTAAAGCTCTATTTGGTAACTAGACCTTGTATTGAGATCTAGACACTCAGAGAGCTTTCAACTGGCTTTGCTGTTGCAGGGAGAATGGATCCATTTGTGGATAACTTTTATACCGTGTGTGTGCGTGTATGTGCATGCACTCCTGTGTCTCTGCGCAAGATGGCAACTTATTTCTTAGACTGATTTCTCTTATTGTTGCTTCTTGTCAAAGAGGAAGGGAGAAAGGGATGGATGAATGAATGGATGAATGGATGGATGGATGGATGGATGGATGGATCGAGGCAGGTCGGCAGACGGCTATCACAAGGAAGGCTGTTACCACAAGCATTTTAGGTGTTCTGCCATAAATCGCGAGGTCCTCATAACATTGGACAGAAACATCAGTTCAACAAAACAGGGCTTTGTTGCTTCCCAGGTCCCAGAAGCATCTTTCCTACAGGTAAAGGGCATGTCCCTTGACCTGCCTATTTCTTTGACTCATTGTGAAAACAACCGGCAGCTTTATTTATTCACCTGGAGAAAACCAGGTCTTAAGAAAAGCCATTCTTGCAAAGGCTAAGTAAAAGACATCCCAGAAGAGAGTCTCAGAGAAAGTCACCTCCTCAGTAAGTCCTCTCCTCACCAACCAATCTCAACCAGCCCCTTACCAATCCCCCACACATATCACCATCACATCTTTGCTTACAGTTCTCCTTCTGACTTACTGCTACCTCACACTATCTTGTTCATTTTACATGATGGCTGTTCATGGCATCTCTCAACCCTTAACCCCTGCTACCCAACCCCCTCACCTCCAAAGAGCTATAGAAGTTGAGTAGCGATGAATAGTGACCTTATTCATCTTGGCCAGAACATTTATGTGTGATGGGGTCAGAAAAACACTCGACAAATATTTGTCGAATGAATGAAAGAGGAAGTTCCGATATGATTCCCACAGGCCCATGCTTCCAGGAAACATACCTATGATGTTAACCACCTCCCCAAAATGGTCTACAGTGATGAATAGGTCAAGAAATGTTTAGATGAACCATGAATGGAAATGCCATAAGAAATTCTGTTTTAAAAAGTTTAAGATATATCAGTTCATTTATTCATTTTAAGCATTACTCATGAGACAGATTTTTTAAAAAGGAGCAAAAAAGATGAACATGTTCCTGTTTCTACTTTTAAGGAATTCACAAGGTCATGGATGACAATAACAATTAATATTTCTTTAGATTTTTACAGTTTTCAAAAAGTGTTCCCAATAATTTCCTCATTTGAAAAGCAGGGTAGATAGCCTGCCTCCCTGGGAGATCGTGAAGAGTATCTATACTGTCTGCTTGGTAACACCACCAGAAACCCGCCTGATCCATGAAAAGCTTCCGATACTTTATGTTGCACAGGCCCCAAAACAGGCCTTGGATTATGACTTCTTCGTGGCAGGGGTGGAACCACTTTCCCTGAATTCAGGCAACAGTAGTGCCCTGGGAAGAAATTTCTAAGGGTTAGGTTGTAATAGAATGGGATACAATGTAAAAACACTAAGACAGTTTTGGAAATCATTAGAGCCTTTGTTCAAATGGACCTTCTTCATGCTCCAGTTCCCCTTAACTTTTAAAAAGAACACCAAACCTGGCAAGAACAATATGATGAATGGTGACCCAATTGTGCAATTAATATATTCAGGCTCCCATGTCAGACAGCAGGGCCTCACTGACAATCTTTTATTTTAATGATTTAATGTTTAATGAACACAGCACTGCTGGGAGCATAGGGCCTGGTGAGCTTTTCCTGAGCCTAAGGAATTGTTAGAAAGCCTCTGAGGTGGGCTTCCTAGTGGGCTGCACCTCTAAATTGTAACTCCATTGCCCCAAAATAGCCAGGAGCAATGTTAATTACTCAGTCTAGCCAGTGACTCTGTGCCAGATAGAAAGACATCTTCCTCAATGCCTGTGTATTCTAGGTATCCAATAAATATTTGTCGAGTAAATGAGCAAATGAGTAGACAAATGAATGTAACATCTTCTCCTAAATTCCACCTTCAAAAAAGAATGAGGCATTTTACTGGAGGCAAACTCCAAAAATGAACTAATTCAAGCCAGTTCTCTGGGCTCTTAACACAGAAGTCACCAGGCTCGTGCTGGGCCTGAGACATGAGGCAATCAAAATAAAAATCATGGGGCCTTTCCAGGGTCTGCCTTATTTTCATCTATAAGCCACCTGTTACTGCTGAAACTGTAAGCATATGGAACCTATCTGCTAAGATTGTGCTGGCTTTGGTCCCTGTAGACCAAAAGGATTTGGAGGGGGTCACATCATTGGGTCTTGACCACCTGCCTGCAACTCTCAGTTGGATCTTTCCGATGGGATGCTCTGCCTGGAACAGAAGGTTATCCAGATCCATAGTTTGCTTAGCACCTCTCTCATCACCAAGACATTCAGAATTTATTTATCCTTAGATAAACACTCTTCTCCAGCTTCTTTATTCTTTTGTTTCATCATTTCAATGAGATTACCTCCCAAGACAAGAAATATGGCCACTGGTTCTTTCTCACCCTACTTCCCCAGCAGAGCCCTGACTGCATATAATTGATCCAAAAGTACTCTTTTTAAGACTTAAAGAAAAACTTATAAAAGCAGTTTATCTCCATTAAGTAAACTTGAATAAAAGAAAAGGTAAAAATCTTCTCCTTAAACTACTTTAAGCCATTTGGGTATGAACACACCCCCCCCAGAAATTCTCCAGCTTTTCAGCTGCTTTAACACCTCCCCGCAAAGAAGAGGAAAGTTAATCAGGAGGATTCACTTCCTTCTCTGAGGCTAGACCCGACCCTGCAGGGACAACTAAGAGGTAGGGAGACAAGTCTCAGTAGTAACTTGTCCACATGGTTGCCATTCCCGGTAAAACGGTGGGAGCTTCTAGTTTTTGGAGTTAAAGTTCTTTCCAGGAAGTGATACTAACTTTTAAAAGAGGGGAGACAATGTGGATTCACAACAACATAATTTATTGTATCCATGCCCTCAGCAAGATTCAGTGGGGGAAGAAAGGGGTAGTACCCAGACAATCTCAAGTGTGCGTCCCACACTAGCCCAGTCTCATGAGACCAGCCCCTTCCTCTAAAACACAAAGACTTCCCAAATACCCCCTCTGACCTCTGGCACTAAGATAAGCTATTGAAACCACATGCTGCTCTATGTCTACTTCTCCTTTATTTGCATGTGGTCTTCCTCAATATCGTGTCCTTAGAACAGACATTCTGGGTATATGGGTATGGGAACTGGATGGGGGCCATGTACCATTTTGCCTCATGGGGATTCTCCTCTTTTTGGCTAAATTCCATTTGCATTCCTTGCTCATATACCAGGGACTAAGAAATAATCTATAGTTTTCTTCTCTTTGTTGTGAGCTTCCCCCCAGAGGTTTAGGGACTTGCCTATATTTGACATAATGTATTGGCTTCAAAACACACCATTTCAACTATCAACCCTGAAACTTTCTCTTTCTCCTCATCTCTAGATTTCTCTTCCAACTTCCTACTTCCACCCCTACTTCTCATGCCACAGTGGGTGGCCGGCATAGCCGAAAGCTACTGACGTAATCTCGCAATTACTTTGATGCCTCCACTTGCACTGAAAACCCCGTGCAGATTTCATACTCTCCCACATGTGATATCTGTGTTTTTCTCATGCAAACAATGCCTTAAGTCATCACTGAATAACATCTGTGTTGGTCTCATACAACATTCTTTAACCACCTTTCAGCTAATTTAATACCCTCCTTCCCATCTCTAAGGAAAAGAGATATGCCAGGAAGACGTGTCCAATTTACCTTGTGGTTCCATCTTCCCTTCACACAATCTCAGACCTTCCTGAGGAACAGAAGCCCCAGTTTGAGAAGGAAGTAGTCAAACAACATTTGATTGTTGGCATTCAAAAGCCTGACATTTGTGTGTCTGACCCTTCTCAAGAGACCCTGAAGATACACAACGTGGAGAATTCTTGAATTCTGCTGGAGCCTGAATTAGACTAATAAACATGAGTTTCTAGGGCAGTGGTTGGAAACAAGTCCTCTGACAGGCAGAGGGGCCTGGCCTGCAGCCAAGCACACACATTTTAACTTGGTTTTCTTGTTCTCTGGTTGTCAAGGCTCTCAATTGTTGGGAAAGGAAACTCAAGAAGGTCAAAGGCCTACTGTATATCCTCCCAGCTTTCTCTCCAGGCCCAACATAGAATAAATACTTCTAAGCCAAGCCACTTGGCTTGTACCCCAATACCATCATTAGGTTCATGTCACTTCCTGATTCAAAACCCTGCAGTGACTTCCCATCCCACTGAGAATAAAATCCACACTCTCTACCATGGCCTACAAGGCCCTATGGGACCCGGGTCCTGCTCACGTCTCTGACGTCGTCATTCCTCGGCATTCCCCCTTCTGATCACTGGGCTTTATCCACCCTGGCCTCCTCGGTGTCCTCAGAATAAGTCGCAGTGCTCCTCCATGCCTGGCTTGGCACTGCTGTCCTCTCTGCCCATGGCTGTTCTCCCTGACACCGGTTGGGGCTCTGTCTCAAATGGACCTGCTCACAGGCAGCCTCGCCGGCCACCTTCTCAGAGAAAAGCTTCCCTAGCGCTCAGAAGCTTCTTCTTTGGCTTTCTTTTTTATAGCACTCATCACTTTCTGACTTCATATGAGGTATTGACTCTTTCTTTCCTGTTGGCCTCCCTGCCTTGCAAGTAAGCACTCCGGAGAGAGGAAGCCTGTCTCTGCTGCAGCTGTGGAGATATTCAGTGAGCATCTGTTATGTGAATGGAAGCTGCATGACTCCCTACTTAAGCCAAGACTGATGCATGTCCAAGGCCACCCCAGATGCAAAGACCATCCCCTTGGAACCAACCTGAAGCATTGAAGCAGTACGTGTCATACTGGGAGGTGTTGGATGTGAGGATGTACACCCCTGTGTTGTTGGCCGCACAGATGGAGTTAGGGTGGATACGGGGGATCACCACATGCCCTTCTATGAACCCGTACCTGCAAAATGAAAGCGAGAGGTTATCGCCCTGTGAGGCTGTGATGGGGACTGTGTGACATGCCATCAGATGACATCTCACATAGCACCCGGGGTCATTGGTTCACCTCTGGGGATGATACAGGTTTGAACAACTCGTTACATGAAATCCAGAAATAAGAGCTGAGAGAGAGAAGGAAAGGGATCAACACTGAGGGTGGCAAGGTGATTTTATTTAGAGCTCTGTAAAGAGCTTTAAAAGAAAAAAAAAATTCATGGAAGAAAAAACTGGCTTTTTAAAAATAAAAAAGTTTTATTTAAATAATCTCTATACCCAGCGTGAGGCTCAAACTTACAACCCCGAGATCAAGAGTCGCACACTCTACTGACCGAGGCAGCCAGGTGCTCCAGGAGAAGAAAACTGGTTTCAAATAAATTATGTGGGCAGCAGTGTCAAGTCAGTTTGAACATGTGGAGGGAAGCCTGAGTCACTGAGGTGAGATCCACTCTGGCTCTCTATCACCTTCACATTTTCCAGAAAATACATCAGACGACCAGTTCCCATAAGCTAGGGCTAGGTGGCTCTTCCTTTCAGTCCACACAGGTCTGACCTGCCTATTTCCCATCCTCTACTCTTCCTTTTTTGTGTCACCTTTCCCTGTGATTCCCTCTCTCCTGACTCCATTACTATAAACACGAAGCCTTGTTTATATGCTAGAAACACAGTATATTTTCTTCATGAGCATCGCAGGCATAATTTCATTACCAGTGGAAGTAAATTGACTGTCATTAAAATGGGAGTAATAGTGATTAAGTAAGTAGATAGCGGTGCCTCATTTAGCTCAGGAATTTTCCAGAGGCAGCTCAGTCGGCGAAGTGTGTAAGCCCCCTCTGCCCTCACCAAGATGTTTCTGGGAGCATGATGGAGCCTGAGGCCCTGTGGGATACAACAGAGAGTGCCCAACCTCTTCAGTCCGCATCTCGGAAGCTAAGTACTCACTCACTGCACCATGTCTCCTGAATATAAAATGCCTCCAAAAATAAGATATGTGCGGTGAAGGGGTTGGTGGCAGGGGTACGGTAGAGAGGAGCAAGCTAAAGTTTGTTTAGAGGACCAGCAAGTTTCTGAAAATGCAATGCTGGCTAAAATGCATGGCGGAGAGCCTTTTTAATCTTTGCTACCAGAGGTAACAGTTCACAGTTCATCATCCTGCAAGACCCACGGAAATGGCTGTGAGTTTGAAATTTCTAAGCACAGGGAACTCATCAGGTCTGTGTCGCAACTGTAGCTCCCATGACTAATTCCTCCTCTGAAAGGACAGACTGGTTTCTCCAAAGACTCCTTAATTTGGTGGGGAGAGAGAGAGAGCAATTAAATGTTAATAAGTTTCCATCTATCTGGGAAATGCTACTAATCAGGGTGGGGCAGACAGAAGAGAGTGGCTGCTAGGGTTTTCCTGGGGCCTACAAGCCTCAGCCACCTGTCTTCTGGCAGAGATCTGATTCACAGCCGCCTGAGTGAAATTATGGAAATGCGTTTTGCAACACTTAACGCCCGCTATGGGTGGAACGATAGATTTCTTTGGCACCATTTTTCTTTTTCTTTCTTTCTTTCTTCTTTTTTTTTTTAATGGCAACACTCTTTGGTGAGCCTACTCCCTACCCCGCCTGCATCACACTGGGAGATCTGTGTCACACTGACATTCTAGAATCTACATTCCCTTTTTAAGTTATGCCCAAGTTGTTGCCACCATGAGCCAACTGCCGCTTGTCGATGTCCCACCACACGTGAGTTGGGATATTAAAATTTATATATGTGTATATACTGCCCCAGCAAGTTGCTGTTCACAGGGAGGAAGGAAACGCTGAGCAAATCCACGCATCATGCTTCTGTCTCCTCCTCGCCCTCAGACCCTCGGGAGGGTCATGAAATTCTTGCCCTGGGCTCAGATGAAGCGGGATTAGCCTCTGGACCCCTCCTGGTGCAAGCGACATGGCCCTGGGGGAGCTCTGGCATGTCTGCAAGCTTCAGTTGCTTCATCCATGAAGTGCAGAAATCAGATCAATGCCAGGTGCGTCCAAGGATAGAGGGGACGTGGGCAAGTGGACAGCAGGGCGTGTCCCACCTCTAAGTGCACGGAGCTTAGCCCGTGGGAGTCTGAGGAACTCCCCTTGCTTTCAGCAGATGGGAACATTTCTGTGTTTCCTAAGTATGTCTTGTCTGTATTTCACAACCCAAATTCAGTCTAGTAAGTCTACTTTCTTAGACTATTGGCCGAGTCAGGGCCATATTTAAGCAATTACCCTTGGGAAGGGGATGCATGGATCTGCTCCCTGGCCCGCGCTGGGAGCAGCGGACAGAGCTTCTCCCTCTGCTGCTCTCGGGTTCTCCCAGACCTAGCTCTGAACGCACGCGGATGTGCGTGCACGTCGGCCCTTTTTTTCAGAGCAGTACCGCTGAGTAGATTGTTCTACAGGAATGGAAATGTTCTGTCTAGAATCTACGCCCTCCAATCTGGCAGCCACTCATCACCTGGGGCTTGCGGAGCAACCAAATGTCAACAGTGTTACCGAAGAACCAAAGCTGAATTTTCTTTGTCATTTAGTGCAAATTGCCACATGGGGCTAGTGGCTACCTTCTCAGTGCCGTGTGGGAGTAAAGATTTTTCTTTCCGTTTTCAGGCAGAGAGACCCCGCTGCCACTCCTGACGTGTGTGCGTCCTCTGCAAGCAAGGGCCAGGGTAGGCATGTTGACATTACATTTCATGGTCTGAATAAAGCCTTCCCTGATTTGACTTTGAAAGAGCAGCCTGTGGGGCGCCTGGGTGGCTCAGTGGGTTAAGCCTCTGCCTTCGGCTCAGGTCATGATCTCAGGGTCCTGGGATCAAGCCCCACATTGGGCTCTCTGCTCAGCAGGGAGCCTGCTTCCTCCTCCCTCTCTCTGCCTCTCTGCCTACTTATAATCTCTGTCTGTCAAATAAATAAATAAAATCTTAAAAAAAAAAAAAAAAGAAAGAAAGAGCAGCCTGTTTTTGCATGTGTGTGTGTATGTTTAAGAGGAAGGGGAACCACTTTATCTAATGACATTACATTGCAAAAACAGGGGGGAGCTGCCAGCAGGCTGGAAACTTCAGAGCAGTTGCTCGGATTACCCAGAGCTCTTCTAGTGAAAACAAACCAACCAAACCACTTTGCCGTGGCTGTCACCACTACTAGGTCTTAGTGTCTCCCGCTCACCACAGGGTCGGAGGAAATTTAAACACACAGGGCCGCTGCCTGCTGTGAGTGCCCTGAGCAGCATGGCATGAACTGGGGTCCAGGGAGCTCTGTGATGTCCCATGCAAGGTCTCTCAGGAGGTCTCCTGGGTCCCTCTGACCACTTCCCTCTCGCTTAGAATAACACATCTTAATAATTTTCATGTCCTTTTATTTCTGGTCAAGCCAGAGAAACACAGAAGAGAAACAAACACACGCGAGACAGAGAGACAGAGAGAGGGAGTTGTTCGAAAACGCTGCTTTGAGCCAAGTCTGCTCAGCCAAGACTCCACCAGGCACATATTTATTTTAAACACTGTTATTTGGTTTATGTTTTCTTGTGGTTCCGACAATGATATTGCATGCTGCTTCAAAGCTGGGAGAGCGCTGTGGAAGCACTTTAGGCAAGAGGATTCCAGCTGCTGACCCTTAAGGGCCTCCTCTGGGCAACCCCACTATGATTCACAAACGTGTCTTTAGCTGGCTTTAAATTCCTGTTGTCCTACAGGTTCCAGGTTGACTTGGCCAAATTGATAGGTGGGGCCCACCCTTCAGGCAACCATCCATCAGCTGTCAGGGAGGAGCCTCTGAGGCCTAGGCCCCGCCCCCAATGCCCCACCCCCAGCTTTTCTCCTCCTACCTGCAGGTCTCAAACCCGACTTTCAGGGCTTTCTCCATCTGGTCCATGGTGGGCAGGCTGCTGTTGAAAGCCTTGCAGAGGTCAGGAGCCTCCGTCTTGGAGATGCTGTAACGACCATTCTTCTCCACGTGGAACACACCTGCATATCGGCAGGTTATATTCAAATCTGTGGGATGAAACAGAAATGGTACATACTTTTGCATAACTTATTTGGGAAGGATTAAGAAGTCTGTCTGATGGTAAATTCATTAAAAACAAAAACAGCCCATGGGGCTAATAATACAGTGTATGTTAATTTTTTAAAAGGTATAAATAAATAAATCTTTAAAAAAAGAAAAGAAAAGAACAAAACAGAACATCTCCATTGGCCAGAGCCTTCAACATTCACTCCAGCATTCCAAAGCACTACACACTAAGCTCAACTCTGAGCTAAGACACAGTAAAGGAGCATCACTCTGGCATTGTCTCCATTGGGTGCTCTACAAACAATTTTTAAGATTTTGTTTATTTCTTTAACAGAGAGAGAGAGAGAAAAAGAGAGAGTGACCGCACAAGCAGGGGGATTGGCAGACAGAGGGAGAGGGAGAAGGAGACTTCTACAGAGCAGAGAGCCCCCATGTGGGGCTTGATCCTAGGACGCTGGGATCATGACCTGAGTTGAAGGCAGACATTTAACTGACTGAGCCACCCTGGCATCCCTATAAACAAGTTTTTTTAAAAGCATATGACTTTTTTCTGATTCCTAAAGTAATACAACTTGTAGAAAACTGACAAAATTCAGGGAAATAATGAAGGAAAACAAGGTTATTACTACTGCCAATACTTGAAACATTTTGTTTTATCTTCTTTCAGTTTTCTGAATGTGTGTGTGTGTGTGTGTGTGTGTGTGTGTGTATACTTCTGTACTTATATAGTTAAAACAGTATTAAATGTACAGTTTTAGATTTGGGCATCCTTTTTTCTACTTTATCTTATACCATGAGCATTTTCCCACAATCATGTGCTATCCCTCCCTTACTTGTAACCTCTAATGCTTCTGGTTGCACCCAGAATAAATGTCCTCTTCATGGCTGACAAGACCTACAGGAGCTGGCTCCTATCTCCCTCTTGAACCCTCAGCAGCTCACTCTGCTCCAGGCATAAACTTGCCTTCAGTTCCTTCGGACATTCTGAGCACTTTGCCACCTTAGAACACATTATCTACCATGCCCTCTGTCTAGAGTGTTCTGTTCTCAGATCATCACGTTTTGTGTTTTAGCTCCACATCACTCCCTCTTAGAGGTCTTCCCTGAACATTGTTACCCAACCCACGCATCTCCCTCACTCACCCTGCTTTGGTGTCCCCACAACAACTTGTTTATTTATTTGTGCATTCAGTTATTATCCATCTGCCCTTCCTGTCATAGAAGCTCCAAGAAAAGCAAGGACCCTTTACCTGTTTATTTGGTTTCTCTAATTCTTAAAATAGTGTGATGGACAGTAGATGTTCAATAAATATTTACTGAATGAATAAATGGCTCCTTAAAATTTCCTACAAAACACACCTTCCACATATTGACAGATAGAGCCAAGATCAGTGGTTGGCTCCCAAGAGTTAATGGCATTTAAAACGAAGCCTAATGGCTATCAACTGCCTAAAGCATGATTTAATCCAAGGGCTCTTGTCAATTTTGCAGACATGAATCTAAAATCTCAATAAGGAGCTGAAGAATTATCTGCTTCTACCTGATTCTGTGACACCATCTCACAAGGCTTCTAAACCATTACTAGAAAACTCCTTCTTTTTCTGGGGCTGGGTTATCATCCCTAGTTGGCACTCCAGTGAACTCCAAAATGGAAAGGTGATGTCATTGAAACTGTCCTGGAGGAGTGTGATTTCTCCTGACCACGTCCTTGAGCCTCAAGTGCAGTCCTTGGCTGACAAAGAAGCTCACTGACGTTTCTGCTGGGCCTACCATACGGTGGACCACGGGCCAGGCCGGGCACCATGTTGGTAGTTAGAAGCCAGCTCTGGATTCAGACAGAACTGGCTTTAACTGACTCTATCCCTCAATGGGGCAGGTCCAAATAAAGTCAGAAGATCTTGCTTATGAATCAGTGAGAAAACTGAAGCTCAGAAAAATGAGTTACCCCAGGAAGTGAGCACTTCTATCTAGAACCTGTAGTTGATTTCCTGAATCTCAGCTGCTTTGTTCCTCAGTTCTGAGCTGATAGCCAGGGGAGGGGAGGCCTGTTACTGCAATGTCCTTGGGTCCCCAGCACCTCTGGGGTTCTGTGGAACCCCATCTTCCACGAATGCCAAGCAGTGAATGTATGAATGTGTGTATGTGTTATTTATAGGCAAAGAAACGGAAGCTCAGAAAAATTAATTTCCCCAAGTCAGCCAATGGCAGAGCTGGAATCCCATCTCCGGTCTGCATAGCACTGAAACTCAAACCACTCCAAACCACTTTGCTGTGGACTGGGATCCTTCCAGGTCATTAGAGCAAGCATCGGCTCTAAAGGGGAGAAGCGCTCCAAAACAAGGGCCATAGAAGGACAAACACTCGGCTGGTGCTGCTGAACTGAATCGACAACAACCGCTTTCTCCTTTCCGCGCAGGAAGCAGGTTCTAACCACCAGGAAGCGGTGTCTGATGATTTACAAAATAAGATGATGAGAGAACTGTGAAACTTCTGTATGATCTTCCTCGCCTCGGAAAATACTAAATGAAGAAGAAGAAAGGGAGCTTCGATAAGACAGAAGCCTCCATCAGTTGCTTCTCTTTTTGTGTCATTAGCACGTAGGTGCATTTTAAAAGCAGCAGGGGCGCCTGGGTGACTCAGTGGGTTAAGCCGCTGCCTTCGGCTCAGGTCATGATCTCAGGGTCCTGGGATCGAGTCCCGCATCAGGCTCTCTGCTCAGTGGGGAGCCTGCTTCCTCCTCTCTCTCTCTCTGCCTGCCTCTCTGCCTACTTGTGATCTCTCTCTGCCAAATAAATAAATAAAATCTTTAAAAAAAAAAAAATATTTAAAAGCAGCAGTCCTGAGGGGCCTGGGGAGCGCGTGTTTTTGCCTGATTCATTCCTTTTGGGGGTGTCCTCCAGCAGCTCACACAATGCCTGGCTGATGAGGGAGGAGGACAGCCAGGAGGGAACTGCACAAGGCTCTTTTGAAATACTGTTTGTTCTCACTGACATTTTCAGTTTTGGCCTTTGTCAGCCAGTCTTCACGCGGTGGGAAAACTGTCAGGCCGGGTGACGGCCCTTCCGGCGGCTTTCCTCGGCCAGCATACAAAAGGAAAACAGCCTCGCAGGCAGCTTCTCGGAGGCGAGGCTGCTCAGGGGAGGCCGCGGGAGCGGGGTGATCGGCCTGTCACTGTGTGGCCAGGTGGCCGCTGTCACTCCCGGGTTAAAAATAAAGTCTGAGGCCCAGACGGTGGTTTGGAGCCGAACGGCAGTTTCTGTCGTATTAAAATTCATTCTCGTTTACCAGCTGGCACCCAGAACATGCAAATGCAGAAGGAACCGAGACGTTTGAATAAAATGCCTTGAGTTCCATAGGCAGCCGCCTGCGTGACTGCAGAGACCCGACGCGCATGTGCCGTGTGAGCACGCCAGCCCGCGTGAGCGGCGGGAGTGCGTGCGTGCGTGCGTGCGTGGCTGCGCGTGCGTGGCTGCGCGTGCCTGCGGTCAGCCGGGACAGCAAGGACCAGGGGACCTCAACCTGCGGCCGCCCTCCGTGGGGCGGCTTACTCAGGGCCTGCGACATGGCAGGTAGCTGGCAGGGGCTGCCCAGGGAATGCGCAGTTCTGGGCAGAGGGGAAGCCCCACGGTTCACGTTAAGCTTCATTCAGCGAACGAGGCCAGATGGAAGTTCGCCACCAGGGCATATGCAAAGATGGCGCCCGAAACTTGCTGCCAGTCAGCTCTCCTCACGAGCCTTCTGAGTTCCTCCCTCTGCCTCCCTCTTGCCTTTGAGAGGGACCAAGCCTTCAAGGCTGTGTAGCCTTTCATAATTTATGAAGACTTTCCAACACGCTTCCTTCACACTGACGCAAACCCGAATTATGACTCCAAAGGCTACTAATGATACCAGCAGCAATAATAATAGCAAATACAGACCAGGCAGACACCCCTCTACACACTTCACAAGTACTCACTCATTTTATCCTTAAAACAACCCTATGAGGTAGGTGATATTATTATCCCCACTTTACAGATACAGAAACCGAGGTACAGAGAAGGGAAGAAACATGCCCAGGTTCACAGAACTAGTGATGATGAAGCCAGGATTCAAATCCAGTCAGTCTGCCGCCATGCATGCAACACACTTACCCACTGGGCTAATACGGCCAACTCCAACTGAAGTAACTTTTAATGACTTCCCAGCCTCCCCGATGCATAGTCTTTCCAGAATATTTCCAAGGTTCAGGGAAAGTTAGAACAAGATCGAGGTGTGAGTAGCTGTGGACCACAGATGACTGGACAGACACCAGCATCTCCGGCCAGGGCCACGCCACGAACCCCTTCCAGAGAAGCAGGGCTTAACACGTGTGTGTCTTTCTCCTGAGAAACAGAGGCTTCTGTGATTCAGGATCTGTGGTGACTCAAGAGGGCTAATACAGCATGGCCAACTGCATGTCTCACACAAGCATTTCCAGCTGAAAGTAAGTCAAGAATGTTTTCCGTTGAGCCCTCTGGTCTCCCATAAATCTCCTGCGTCATGTAACAAAGAAACGGTCCCAAGTCCCTCCCTCTGAGAGACCCAACAGGCAACATTAACTGTTCAAAGCCACTTTCGCATTCAGGGAGGAGTCTCTCCGCAGGGAGAAGGGCCACCCAAGCCATTGGAGTGCTTATGACTATAGGAGGGACAGAGGGGTCATGGGGTCCAGTGTTCAGGGTTTCTCAACAAGAGGTTTGCCAGGGACCTGTCAGGAAGTCTAGAACAAGGTGCTCTCCAAGAGTCTAACCTAATCCCTGGCACCAGACTTTGGCATACTGAGGACCTCCCACATCTGGGTTCGAATCTTGACACAGCCCCTTGCTTTAGGCTACACAGCTAGGTAGTTCCTTCCCCTCTCTGACACTCAATTTTCTCAATGGATGATGATACCAACTGATCCCGGTTTTTTAAAAAATTATTTTTATCTGACACAGAGAAAGAGAGTAATCACAAGTAGGCAGAGAGACGGGGGGAAGCAGACTCCCCACTGAGCAGAGCGCCCAAGGCGGGGCTCCATCCCAGGACCCTGAGATCATGACCTGAACTGAAGGCAAGGCTTAACCACTGAGCCATCCAGGCACCCCCCCGGATTCCGGTTTGATAGGTGATTGGCAATTAATTAAAGTCAATGGTTGCATACCTATTAGGCAGCTTATATACTCCAGCTAATTTAATTCCCACAAAAAGTGCTATGAAGGAGGCACTTCGGCCAAACCCTTTTAGAGACAAGGGAACAGAGGCACAAATAGATTCAATAACTTGACTCCAGTCATCCAGGTGGGAGAGGCAGGGATCTAACTTCAGTGCTGGGCTGCCAATTAACTATGCAGGGTTCTGGGGTAAACTCATTCTTACTTGGATAAATCCTAGCTGACCCATATAATACCATTAATCTTACCTATATTTTCCACTAAGCCACAGATCAAGGAAAATAGGTCTCTCTAGTAAAATCGGCCCAGCACATTTCAAAACCTTGCCAAGCAAGATTGCAAGACCGAAGAATGGTTTACCCAAGTCACTCCCCCCAAGTGGGAGAAAATCACACCATCTGCTGAGAATAGAGCACTGTGTAATTTTTCCCTAACATGCCATTATCTATATGCCTGCAAACCTTCCTGAGAGGTGAGTGGAGCAGGGGTGGTCTCACAGTTGACTAGCAATGGTGCTAGGTGACAAGAGGTTTTCCACCTTGAATCCACCAGTTGGTCTTAAGGGGGTGTCCATAAGCCTGCGATGTTGTGTGCAAGCCTATGTGTGTATGTACATTTTGGTGTGCACTTGTGTACCTGTAGAGGGGTTTGGGTGGGACAGACTCCCTAGGTTTCACTGGTTTCTCAAAAAGGTCTGTGAAATGAACAGGTAAAGAATTACAAGGAATTAGGATCATCCCAGGTTTCTTCAGTAATGAGAGATTCCAGGATTCTGGAATTTCAGAACTTCCTCATGGCCTTGTGACAGCCCAGGCTGTATGTCTCCCTCCACACTGTGTCCCCAGTACTCAGCACAGTACTGCCTAGAGTAGGCACAGGCTGAACAAACGAATGACTAAATGAGTGAATGAATAAATGAATATGGAGATACTCTAGCCTGCTCCCCAAAACTCAGGACAGGCAGACTTGGGAGGTGCAAAGAACACATCTCAGGCCCAGTCCCCAAGTGACATCTAGAAAATCACCAGCTGGGCCTTGTTGAGAATTCCCTGTCAGACGTTTAAAACGTCTTTCCCCTGAAGCACCTGCTTCTGAGAATCTCTCCCGTTTTCCCTGGAAGGGTCTCAGAGAGCCACTTTCAGTGTTGGAAGTGGCTTTATCGGTCTGAATTCTGGCTGTCATCTCTGCAATGGGCATCCTGTCATAGGACCATTCCTGCAGTCAGGTCTGGGAGAGGATGACAGTCATGCTTCATGGCAGGTGAAGGCCAGCAGAAGATGACACATAGTCATCCTATGCCCAGAGCCTCCTGGTCCTCTGAAACAGACTTCGCCAGATAGTCCTAAATGAATTCGTTGCTTCTCCATCATGAGTCCCCCAGATGTGCCTCATCCCTATTTGACATCTCCCCAAGAGGGATAAGGCAGAATAGGATTTTTTTTTTTCCTACTAATTTGGTCTCAGAGTCGGCTATGTGTCTGGGGGAAGTGGATTTTTCCTGAAGTTGGCAATAGGGCCAGCTCCTGGGACCTGGTGCCTGGAATAGTTCCCACGACCACAAAGACAAGCGTCATGACTCCCCCATTGCCAACACAGAGCCGTGTGAGCTTTTCAGCTTCTGCACCTCAGAATTCATTTCATTCTTGCCACCATTCCATGTGGTCGGCACCTTCATTTTCCCCTTTTAGGCAGGAGGTAAGTGATTCACAGAGAAGACAGGAGGAACCGGAGCTTGTAAGCAGGGGCTATGTTTCAGACTGGGCAGTCCAGCCAGTCACACTGAGGTGAGAACAGCACCCTCTGTGTGAAGAAGATGCTAGAACTATAGGAAGTCACTTATCCTCCATGAGGTTTCTCAAGTGCAGAGAGGTGAGCTCTATAAGAGAGCTCTGGAAAGAGGAATTGGAGCTTCCTGAATATTACTGTAAGATCAGAGGTCCCTTGATTCTGGGCCATGAGACTCAAGAGGTCAGGGCCTTTGCTCAAAAACAGGTTCTTCAAGAACCTGTTTGCTCAAGAACAGGTAAGGCTTCAGTGGAGGCCCTCCCCAAGGAACGTCCACCCTCTCCATCAGGAGGAGATTCGGAGGTCTCCCTGTTCACTGGCTTGCCCCAACTGTGGGCTGCCTACCTCTT
The DNA here is from genome assembly GCF_022355385.1 of Mustela nigripes. Taxonomy (NCBI): domain Eukaryota; kingdom Metazoa; phylum Chordata; class Mammalia; order Carnivora; family Mustelidae; genus Mustela; species Mustela nigripes. The sequence continues at coordinate 19,099,731 of NC_081557.1, forward strand.
ACTGATTCTACCTGTGCTGGTCTTGTGATCCCCTTGGGGGCTGAGAATTCAACCTGAGCTACAGCCTCAGGCTTCCCCTGCCCTTTACAGCCTCTGGCCCATCAGGCAGGGCAAATGAAGAGAGGATCTTGGGACTTAGGGCTGGCTCAGGGCTGGGACACCAGACCACAGGCTGTCCCTGTGACATTTTGAGATGTTTTCTGCCCAGCCCAGAAATCTCAACAGATCAAGCTAAAATGTCAAGCCAATCAAGCCAGGGATGGCCCTTCAGGCTAACTGTGTCTAACACCATGAGCTCCTGGGAGGAGGTGGCAGGCAAGCTTCTCGGGTAGTGGCAGCCGGAAGCGCTGGTGGATTCCCCCACATTTTTCATTTTCATAGTGTTTATCTTGAAGTAGCCAGGATTCTGTTTCTGTCTTCTGATTTGCTGAGCTCATGTCTAAAAAAAGATTACACAACTCACAAACCTAACCGAACTGATTCTGATTAGAAGCAGGGAGGAAAAAGGCCAGTTTTTTTTCCCCAAGCATAATGGTTATTTGGATCATCTATGTTTAAAGCCAGGTGGGGCAATGGCAGTTTCTAAGAGAAAATCCAGAATAACTGAGCATCGTTCCCCAGCCCGTTGTGAGAAAAGCAGGGCCTTCGAGGTCCATAACTGCTAGAATCCTGACTCCTTGTTCAGTGCTCTCACTCTTGAACTGCTCTTATAAAAGGCCTGAGCAAGCTGTTCCCAATAAAGCCACAATCTACTGTCTTAACAGGACACGAAGAAACCATTCTATTCTTTGTTTCCGTCATTGTCTTTAAAGACCCCCAGTTTCTATCCAGGAGCCTTCCTAGCTCTTAGGGCCCCTGCTGCCACCCAGGCCCGCCAGGCCAGAAGGCTGGCAGCCTTCCTGCTGCCCCCACGTCACTCGCCCCCATCCCCTGACGCCCATGTGATGAGAGCCTGGTGAAAGGATCTATTGTTCAGGATCCACTTCTGAATGAGGCCAAAATCACACTCAGTGGCCGAATCGCCTTTGGCTGCCCAGTGCAGACCATGAGTCTTGGGTGACTCAGTCTCTCCCGGAATTGCCCCCGGAGGTGGGTGAGGGTTTAATGAGCAGAGAAAATAGTCATACACTATCATACCCAGAGAATTTCCTCCAGAAATGTGTCCTGGGTTGCTTTCAACTGAGCTATTCATCTCTTGGCACTTAGAAAGGAAATGTACCCCAACTTCTTGGCGCTTGGTTATACCCCCTGACCTTTCAGCCTCTTGTCCATGGACCATAGAGCCTGTCATGGCCGCCAACACCAAACCAGCAGGGGCCCATTACCTCTGCCCTCTCAGATGAGAGTCCAAAGGGATTTCTCAGTCACTATCCTGGCCTTTCCATGGAGGCCTCCACAGGTCTGACCCCGCGGAGCTCTGGAGTTGTTTTGCAGTCTGAAGAAAGACCCCACCCCTGCCTCCTTGTAGAGTGATGGAAAAAAGGGAAGGGGACAGGGTGGAGAAAGCCTGGATCCTGGATCCAAAAGAATCTTTCCGGCAAAGGAGAGTGTGTGTCCCAACACTGTCATTTCAGTACACAATTCTGAAGGTCAAGCAGTCTTCAGTGAGTGAGTGAGTGAGTCTCCAGGAAGAGAGAGGGAGAGAAACCACAGTGTGTACACCTGCATGTTGCCATGGCGATCAGGAAACACTCAGGTCTGGCCTTGAAACCTTTGTTTTCTTCTTTTTTTGATCATATCAGTTTTAGCAGATTGACTAACACAAAGCCAGGATGTGGTAAAATGAAACGAGAAAGCCTCTCTGGGACCCACACGGGGTTTTTCCTGATGCAAGGAGGGGAAAAAAGGGGTCCCACTCTGGTAACTACATTTGCTTGTCCTGGTGTAGTTATGATTCTGGCTATATCACCTCGTTCTGGTTCAGCTTTTGCTCGGTCTGCTGCCCGTACTTTGAGGAACTGGTTGACTGTACTTAGTTCAAGGGAGGCCCTTCATGAATGCCGAGGCAGACCAAGGCTGTCACACACAGGTGGGAGCTGCATTCAGGGGGTTCGAGGGTCGCTGATGCGCTTCTGAGCCCCAGGGCCCCCACCTGGGAGGAGGAACTGGTTTTAGCTTAAATCCTGTTAGTTATAAGCTGCATGACCTTGAGTAACTCACGCTAGCTTCCAGGTTCACACCTCACCTTCCTCCCTCCCAGGACCAAATAAGGACTTAGGGAACACTTGGCGCCTGTGGGATAAAAGGTGGGGGGGGGGGCTGGTACGCACTCCAGGGACAGTACTGAAATCTCAGATATCTTCTCAAAAATCCAATATTAGTTTCGGGCGCATTTGGGCTCCAAGCCCTGGGGAACAGACAGATAGAAGTGTATAAGCCAGCCTTAGTGATCTTGCCATGTGGGTGGCTTCATTCTCCAATTCCACTTCCCAAAGCAGTTCTGTGAGGCCCAGCAGGTAAATGCCACGGATCCATTTTCCAGATGAAGAAACTAAGGAACAAGAGATTCAGAGACTCCAAGTCTTACAGAGCCTGAGTAACACCCAGACCTTGACTCAGATTGTCAACTTCTTCCGGTTTCCCCCCATTCTTGGCAGGGCTCACCTTTCCATCTCAGATTGTCAACAAGCAAAGGGAAAAGGTGAGTGCTAGAGAGAAACAATCGTTTTCAGACTGTCCCTTACCATGAAGTCTTAGGCAGAGCCACAGTATTTAGGACAGGTGAAACCAGACCTATTCCAGGGGCAGCGGGAGTGAAGGCGGAGGGGCAGACCCCAGATCCTTGACCCACCAGCTGTTTATTCTTGCCCAGCCCCCCTGCCACCCTACCAGTGGCCCTGACGCCCTCCACAACGCTCTGGGAGGCTCACTCTGGAATTCTCTGGAAACCACTCATAGCAATGTTAACCAATCGGTAAGGCCAGCAATGTGCCAGCAGCTCCAAAGCATTTGGAGCCCTAAGAGGGTTAGTCACTCCTCGTGATAGCTATGGAAACACAGAGTCGGAGCGCTAAGTAATTAGCACAGGCTCACAGCTCAAAGGCTGCAGCCCAAGTGAAACGCAATTGTGTCAAAATGCTTTACAAGTGATATAGGCTTAGTATGACTATTTTTGTATTTTTTCCCCCTCAGTCTCAAGAATAAAATTACTTTGCTTTTTAAAGTTCGGCAGAGATTGTCCCAAGCCACCCTCATCTCCTCCCCCAGTAGCGAGGAGACAGCACAGTCTGATTTTCCAATGCTATTTTACAAGGATGGGATTGGTCTACAGTGTACTCCACAAGATTTCTAGAGTCAGACATGAGGGTGAACTGTTGTCCTTCAAGAGAGCGCCATTCAGATAGAGGGGAACAAGATGGCCACCAGTCCCTCGGGAACCCAACCTCACCACACAGCCTGGTGCCTCTCCAACTTGGATTTGATTTCCTCTGGCCTATCTCTTTGAGCATCTTCACAAGTGTTGAAGGACAGGTTCTGGAGTTTACAGAGCTGCTAGTCTGAGTCACACCTTAGTCCAGGAGACATAAGAGACTTTACACCTATGACCTCCCCAGACCATCTTCAAGAAGTCAAATTATCATCCCCATTTTGCAGATGAAATAAGTGAGATTCAGAGCACAACCGACCCACCTGAGTGGCAGGGGCAGTAGTCAAGCCCGGGGATGACACCTGGTCTTTGACATGAGTCAGTATTCTTGAACCACACTGGGGGCCTGAAACGCAAGTGTGCTGTAGGGTGAGGTTGGGAAATGTTTGTATGGGCAGCAGATTCAGCAGCCTGGCCCCTCGTCTCTTTGCCACTGCACTGCTTGACTCGAGGAGCTTCCAGGCCAGTTTCCAGTTAAAACCCCTCGCCAGAGAGTCTGCAGGCCACTGGGCTCATATTTATTAGTACCAGGAAGATAGAGCAGGTGGATGGAGGCTCCTACTACTGGCTCCTCCAAAGGGGGTAACTCACGGACCAAATGAGCTGGGGAGGATTTCACAGAAAAATTGGCCCTGCCCTGGGACTTAGGGAGCCCATGTCCTAAACAGAGCTGACCACCCCAGGACCAAGATAAGCTTGATGAGCGGCCTGGCTTTCCACCTGGCTGTGAGGGTAGGTCATTACCGCCACTCTTCCCGTGACAGTTCACACACCCCTTCGACTGCTAGGCTTTAACCTAACCATTTTATTAACTCTTTCTCTCTCTCCTCTCATTCCCACTGGCTCTGTCTCCCTCTCAGGTGCTAAAGTGAGAAGCTGTGGGCATTGTTGGGATGCACGCACAAGACGCAGGCTCTCCTTCCCAGTCCAAGAACCCCACTCCTGTTAATTCTTCACATGCTTTTAAGAGTAACACAAATGTCACAGAGCAGAAGCCCTATGGAGGGAGAGGCTGGATGGTAGGATATTTTTAAAAATCTGCGCCAAACAGATTTCCAGGATCGGTATAGTTGCAATTGCCCCGTGAGCTAATAGCTTGTAATTCACACCTCTTCCTGGGCTTTCCATCTGTGAAATCTCATCTGTAACCACAGATGCCAGTCTTGAATGCCAGGCTCCAGAGAACTTACTGCTGACAAGCTTTTAAATCTGACTCAAGCCACGGGGTTTGGACCAAAATCTTACCACTTCATGTTCAACTCTGGTGGGCCAAAGACAACTTCCTGCTTTTAAGGAACAGGGCCCACGCACAGAACCAGGAGCCTTGAAAGTAGAGGAAGTAACAAATGACTCTTCTGTGAAGTTGCTAAAAGAAATAGGACTTGATTTTCCTCAAAATAAATGACCGTCGGACATGGCAAGAGACCATACCTGGTGAAAGCGAAAGCTCGAGAAGTGCTCTAGAAACATCAGGGGGAGGATAACTGAGCCTCTTCCTATGAGATCTTGGCCTTCCAAATCACCATTAGTATCCCCAGGGCATGGTGCAAGGTATGAATTCAAAACACCTTCTAGAAGGTACAAGTGTTACGTACCCGATAGCTAGGAGCTAGGGAGACATACAAGGTCCATGTCATCATAAGACCTTAGCTTTTAATGTGGGAAGGCAGACAGTATATGGGTAAATGATTAATAATAAGGCAATTTGGGGTACTAATAGTGCCTCTTAGAAAATAAAAGGGGGTTCTAAAATAGTGATGTGGGGCCACTTTGTCAGGCAGTCTGTGTGGTCTGACATTTCTATAAACTTATGGATGTATTTTACTCATTTTTATGGGGCTTTGGGTGTGATCAGATATCCAGCCAAAGGAAATTACTCCCCCACAACACACACACACAGATAAAATTAGATACAGAATTCATCTTTGTCTTCCAGGGTCCACACAAGACATCCCTAGGATTTGGGCTTTCGAAGGAAGACAAGAGAAGCTTGGAAGTTCCAGTCTCCGGCAACTGAATGATTTAGTTTCTGAGATGAGAGTTCCACTGTGGTCCTAAGCTGGGGACAGAGCTGGAAGAAGGGGATGCATGAGCCCAGAATCCTGGGATCATGAACTGAACCAAAAGCAGCCGCTCAACTGACTGAGCCACCCAGGCACCCCACAGTTTCTTAATCTTTAAACCTCAGTTACTTTGCTAGTGAAGTGAAGGTAATGCCTACCTCAGGGTGATTTAAGAATTAAATAAGGGAAAGCACCAAACACTTAGCAACAGAATTGACACCTAGCAAGTGCCTGGTACTTGTCAATATTATCCAATCATAAGGTAGTTCCAATATAAGGTCCCTCTTACTCTGGCTTCATTCTTGATTAGCTGGTCAACCACCCATTGCATCCTTGGTGACAACCACTCAGGACCTCCAGTTAACCAGGAACCAGGAGCCTAATTCTCCAGCCACATGTCTCTTGCTCTACATAATCGTGTGCTATCTGACAGAGAGTCTGTCTATAAATCTTCATCTTAGGAAGGAGCCTGCCTTGAAGTGGGTTCCACTGGGATGACCCCCAATTCATCTCTGTATCCCCAGTGTCTGATATACAGTGTGGTGTCTGACAAATGTCCCTTTGGTTTCAGTGGGAGAAGCATGAGGCTGAGAATCCAGTGACCTGGGGTCTGGAGCCAGACTTCTTCCTGATACACTGTCAGTCCTGGGAGAAATTACTTTATTTCCCTGGGCCTTAGTTTCTTTATCAGACAAGTAAGAGTTTGGATCTGGTGACCTCTAGCTCCCCAGCTGACCCAGTCCCGTCTCTAGGAGAAGTCTATGCTTCTTTCTAACTCACTCCCCTGCTCCCCTGACCTTTCTCCTCCCCGACCCCCAGAACCTGAGTGGCTCCTTCTTGCCTGCAGGACCATGTCTCTGCATCCTGGAATCCAGGCAGCAGTGGTGTGACCGAGCTGCTGACAGTAATGTGTCAGGCAAGGTACATCGGCCGGCAGAAAGAGACAATAGACAACACAAGAGAGTGTCACCAGCATCCTGCTCTCCAATTACACCAAATAAATGCCTTTGAGCACTCAGAGATTAGAGCCTCCCCGATCGAAGCTGGAGGGAAAGAATGGTTTCAATTAAGAGAAACAGCAGAATTACTGATTTCCTTAGAGACACTCCTCCCAAATTACTACAAACAGCCCCAGTGCTCCCTACTGTGAATTTCAGTGTCAAGGGCCAATTCAAACCATTCTTCAGTCGTGAGACAATCCTCAAGCAAGGCACTCTCAGCAGCCCCACCTCTGCAAGAGGGAGACGAGGCACTCCCCGATCTTTGGTGGTCTCGGAGGTCCCACTACCCCGCCAAGAGGGAAGGGAGGGAAGTTCCCACCACCTCCTTTCCTGAAGATAGCTCCCAGTAGGTCTAAATTGTTTCAAGGCCCTTCCTAAGGAGCCAGAAAAACCCAGACTCTCAGGAAAAGCAGATGCTTTGAATTTTCAAGACCTCCACTTACGGGGATGGAAGAACAGGATTAACTCCCCATAAAGCGGAGTGGAAGCTCGTGGTGTAAGGTTGAAAGGGAGAGGAGAGCTCTGGACTGAATTCCAGCCCCACCACATAAGAGCTGAGCCATCTTAGGCAAGTTCCTTTACTTTGATGAGCCTCAGTTTCTCAGCCTATAAAATGGCTCTGATGAAAACCAGTCGATCATTTATTCAGTGGCTATTTGCTATGTATATACCTCAAAAAGGAGTCTGTGGGAGTTATATAATAAATATGCATGAAGCAGCAGCCTTGGGTTTGGTTCCTAACAGGTGTGGGTTTGGTTCCTAACAGGTGCTTAGTAAATGTCAATCTTTTTACTTTTCCCACAGGGATATAAATCTTGGACGACTGGCCACAGCTTTCCCCAGTACCGTGGACATTCCTAGGCTGTAAACTATGATGTCCTGACACCAAGAAAAACCATTTGTGCTTTTATAATCTTCTGTTTCAGCCTGAACAACAGTCCATGGCCATACTCTCATGAAATTAAAAGCAAAATGAGAACCCAACAAAAATGCAAATACTCCTATTAAAAGGTGCAAGAGCCTTAGTCACTCCTCAGGTGTGGTTGGGAGTGGCCAAATCTTCTTTTCTTTAGAGGATAGCAGAATTAAGCAGTTAAAGGTAATTAAAGGCCTTTTTGGAGATGAGAGAAGCAAGCCCCCACCATTCTTACCCCCCCCCCCCCCGGGACTGATGGCCAGACACTCTATGCACCTAGAATTTTCCCTCCATGCATTTGAATTTTCCCCCCAACCACAACCAGGAAATTCCAAGCTTGGGCTTCTAGGGAGGAAGGAAACTGGGAAACTCCAAAATTTCCAGAACGAGAAGGAAGCTCCTGCATTAAACCGCCCCAAAGGGCCCTTCTCTACTGTGAGGCTGGAGAACAGCCCTGCAAGATGCTTGGACCTGAGAAGGAGGAAAATACTCCCTCCTCCTCCGGTTCCACCACCAGCTCCCAGGACCTAAGGCAGGAAGAGGCCGATCCTGCTGAGACATGCAGCCTGGGAGACTGGCTGTCATTTCGAGAGGCAAGACCAGACCTGCGGTGCATTTCCCCATTCACTTTCACCAGCTACCGTACTAGCCAAGGTTCCCGGAACATCCCATGGGGCTGGATCGACTCAGTCATGGCTGTTGCAGTCAGTTCACATGGGGGCCAGATCTCTGGGGTGCCCTCCTCACCAAAGTCAATGTGAGTCCCCTGGCCGATGTTTTGCCCAGAAATGGAATGAAAACCTTCCAAAGGCAGCTGGATGTATTTCCCAAAGGTAGCAGCAGGAACGAAGTGAGGGCTGCATGGTGGAGGGGTTCCAGGTCTAATCCTAACAATGATCACAAGGATTACTGCTGAGCGCTCCCTCCATGCCAGTGGTTCTGTCAAGGGCTTTGTGCAAATGATTGTCTTAGTCCTGACACCACTGGTCAAGTAGGTATTGTTATTCCGTTGTAAAGATGAGAAGACTGAGGCTTAGACACATTATGTAAATTGCTTAAGGCCACATAATTAATGAGCAGTAGGACTCCAACGGAGGTCTACCTCTAGCATCCATACTGCTTTCTGAGCCGCAGGACACCAGACTCAGCTTCTCCCTGGGCATCCCTGACAGCTGGCCCTTGCCCCGGGCCCTGAACCTTGGGAACTGGAGCAAACATCCTCAAAGGCAGCCTTTAGAAGCAGGTCAGAAACCTGGCTTTAAGACACAATGTTTCCTGCTGGCCTGTCTGAAGTGAGGTCTGTTTCTGAATGTCTTCCAGAAGGTATGGGAAGCTCATTTGGAGAAGAAACCAAATTAATTTTCCAGTTTTTAACAATGCAAACAATGCAGAATATAAACGTGGTTGTTGACTTTTGCCTCCCAAACAATATAAAGAACAGGAAGCTCAAACAGATAATAGGGTACATTTCCTGATTCCCGAGAAACAATCCTTTAGGAAGGCTGGGCTTTATCTGGTACCACTTGTTTGAGAGAGCCTCCCCAGATATGTCCCAGAGGGAGTGCAGAGAGAAGAATCTAGAGGACCCAAGGCTTGCTTCCCCCAAGCCTTGCTTCATTTTTCCTGTCTAAATGGAAAATGTTTCTCCTTCGTCTTTCACATCTACCTTGAGTGGCCAGACAACCCACACACTCGGCTTCCCTTTGGTGCCCTTGCAGAAAATCATGGTCAAGACTGGATGATGCCAGCCAAGGAGGGAGAGTGGTAATTGGGGTGGTGTGTACCATGAATGAGTATGTAGGAGAGAATGAGAAATGTGACCTACTTGATGACCCTCCTTTGCTTTTAAGCACTTGTCTCTTATTCTAATAGAAAGTTATTTCAATAGATGATAGATAGATGATAGAGATGTAAATAGATAAGTGACAGATACATAAATTGATGCACAGATAGGTAGGTAAGTAGACAGATAGATACACAGATAGATAGGTATATCGATGATAGACAGATACAGAGTGTTGTTGTTTAAGTTGAATTTAGAGATTACAGCTGAATCCATGATGGTAAACCATAATCCCACAAAACCACCCAACAGGGAAGTGGATACAGGCCTTCAGAAAAGAGAATTCCAGCCCCAACTTCATTCATTCAACAAAGTATCATTCAGCGCCCATGTGCTAGGCACAGGAACCAGGGCACTGAGCAAGGTAGGCAAGGTCACTGTTCCAGTGGAAGTTATGGCCCAGAGAAGAAGACAGACATTAAACAAGTCAACAACATGATACAATAAATGTTGTAACACAAGTATAAGGTGCTGAGTGATTAGTCCAAAAGGAAGCTCCTCTTCTCCAAGGTCTTTGCTGTCCCCAAGGGATGTCTCTCTAAGGAAATGCCATTTCAGCCGAGAACTAAAGGTGGATTGGAACTAGCCAGCCAGTCTCATGGTCAGCAAACCTCAGGGTCAGGAAATTCACCCTCAGAATAAGCCATAAATCATTTGGTTTAATAGAATCCATTTCCTCTAGCTCCTTCATCATTAGATAACAAAAACAAGTGGTCCCCTTCCTGTGTAAGAAAGGACCATATCCTTGAGGTCCACATTAGACATCCCTTGAGCTCCTCTTCCCTGGATGCAGTCATCATAAATTCTTTAATGATATTTACATGGAAAAAAAAGAATGGAAAACAAACAAACAAATTCCCAAAGTTTCCCTCCCATACATACCACTATGTTCATGAGCCAGCTGCATGGAGACAAAGTACTGTCCCAGAAAGCCCTCCTGTTCATCGTTGGGCTTATTAAAATGTTAAGATGTTAGACCTTGAACTTCAGACTCAAAGAAGCTATATTAGGAATGAAATAGCCATTTCATTCCTGCTTATGAAAGAGCATTATTAATGTAAAATGCAAGAGTCGATTTCAGACTCCTTGAAAGGAACTCAGGTCCATCGGAAGCCAACACCATGTGGTGCATGGACATCAGCTCCAGGAGTAGGAAATTAGGGTTCAAATCCCAAACCTGCATTAATTAGTTATCCGACCTTCAGAAAGTCATTAAACTTATCTCCTCTACAGGAGGATAATAATACTTACCATGAAGTTAGTGTGAGGGCCAGGTTATATAATGGAGCTGAAAACACTTCACACACATTAAAACACTTGAGGAGTGTAGTTATAGAAAAGGAAAGCCAACCATCTCCCTTGGGGGTGATCGTCTCATAATTTACAGGAAGAGATACTCATTCAAGGTCATAGTCATTCTTTTAAAAGGGATCACTACAGACTAGTGGTCCTCATGCATGGTGTGGCTCCAGCAGTCCTGGGATATCTTGCAGTCACGAGTTTCTAATAGTAAAGTGCTCAAGGACGCACACAACTGATTACCTCTTGTAAATTATAACAGTGTTAAGGTTACTCCCCGATATTATTTTGGGGGGAGAGAGAAAAGGATAAGGTTACAGCTATTATGATTGAGTGTAAGCTGCAGTCCATCTAAGTCTCTAAATGCAGTGTGTCCCCCACATGAACTCTAACCATTAGGTGTGTCTTCCCAAGAAAAGGCTGAGGGTGTGGCTTAGGAACACAAGAACTTAGCTTTGCTTTTTTTCTTTACTCAATGTATGGTCTCAGACCATAACTCTACCAGGTAGGTGGACACCCTCCCGGGCCTTACTCATTGTAACAGACATTGTTATTAGTGCAACAAAGTTCTCCTAATTGAATCTTGATTTTGTTCAAAATCCCTAAGTTGTGCTTCAGGGGGTGTGAGGTCCTAACTCCCACCTCCAGTGGGTGAATCACGACCGGTCTAAATCAAGGACTGTGGTCAAAGGTCTCCTAGCCAATGATTGGCTCTGCATGAGCATTTCATGGAATGTGACCCCATCCTTCCAATGAGAAGTAAAGGGAAGTCAATTAAGGACTTCTGGAAAAGCCATTCCTCCAATTTTCTAGAAGAGACACTTGTAAATAAGCATTCCTCCTTCTGCTTCTGGATACTATTATTTTTTTCAAAGGATGCTTGGAACTCTGGGAGTTAGTGTCAGACTATGAAGAGGGCTAACCTATAAGAAGGTGATGGGCATGGTGGACAGGAAAATTAGGAAAAAACTGGGTTTTTGACAACATCAGTGAGCTCCTAAAATCATCCTACCTCCATACTTCTTGTTGGGAGATAGCATTTTATGAGGGTTTCTGTTTCACTGTTCTATTCCTTCCAGAGATATTCAGCTATTCAGAGATTTTCAGATGTTCAGGTGCACTGATATGAGTACACCAAGAAATATGTGACAGATAGTAATTACATGGGGGGACACTTCATCAGGTCATCTCCAAGTAGTTCCCAGCAACAAAGGAGATAAAGGAGTGAGGCCCTTGTAGCCACATGGTTGGACATCTGTTTCCCAGGGTTCTTGCCTGTTCCTGCTGCCCAGACCCAAGAGACATACTGGCATGACTGCTGGAGGTTATCCTGCAAATCTTCCCTATATACGTACCTGGAGGCTAAGCTCCAATCAACAAAGTGCTCTCCCCAAAAGACCAAGAAACCTCTAATAAAATCAATGAGATCTGACCCTCAACCAAGCTTAACAACCGAGATTCCTAATTATGAATTTTTTCCCATGGCTTAAAATAACTCTGACATCAAATGACACTACTTGTTTCCCAGAATTTGGGTTTCTTTGCTCTTCCAACACATACTTCCTAAGATCTCATCCAGTAAAATAAATAAATAAACTAATTAATTAATTAATTAACTAAAATGTCTCAACCAGCTTGGAGAATCCCGTGGCTCCCTTTTCACCACTATTTCTAGGAAGACATGATAAACCAGCTGCTTTCAGAATTGTGAGGAGTAGAACTTTCTTTTCTTGCTCTCTTCCTCAGTAAACCAAGTGTGAGGCAGCAGAAGAGGGGCTGCTTTGGCTGGAGTTGCTGAGGGGCTTTGAGCCCACTCATCAGAATGCTTCTTGGTCCTGAGCACTGGTGGGGTTGAGAAGTTCAACAACAAGGGCCACCAAGGAACTGGGGACATCCTGTAAACACAGTTCCTGCTCTTCATCCCCCTGGATGCCCCTGATGCTCCAGATCAGAAGAGATCTCCCCGTGATGTGGCCTCAAAGACCCTTTGCTTTCCTATCACAGCATTCTTCCCTGTCATTCACTAAGGTCATTGCTATGTATTTACTCTCCATCCTCCCAGATAGACTGGGAAGACATGTTGCTCCATGAGTAGAAACTGTGTCCCCAGTGCCTGGGAGAACACAAGGCACATGTTATATGTCAATACACATGTGTTGTATGAACAAATGAATCATTTGAAAACCACCAATTATTGACTCAGCTCACAGAACTGCTCGGGGAGGTTGGGCAAAAGCCAGGCTGGGTTGCATTGGGCTTTCTGGTTTCCAAACGCTCATTAAGTCAAAAAAGATCGAGATGAACTCCAAATATGGCTATACATGGTATGTCACAGGAAACCGGGTCCAAGTACAGTAACAGCGTGTAAACACCTACACTATTTCCCATTGTGCCACAAAACCCAGTACCCTTTTAGCCTCCTCTCTTTGTCCCCCCAAGTCTTCTTGCCAGCCTCATCTTGTTTAATGCCTTCCCCCTATCATCTCAAAGCACGAAATGGAAAGGGCACTGGACTGAACATTGGAAGACCAGGGTTTTGATCTTAACTAGTTCCGTGACCTGGGGCAAGTCACTTGCAGTCTTTGAGCTGCCATTCCCTCACCTGTCCAATAAACATGTGCTTTACAGAGTTTCTAGCATCCTTTCCCATTCTGACATGCCATTGTCTTTGGATTTGAGTCACCAGCCCATGGCAAGTTCTCATTGAGGGTCCTCTCTCCCTTTCTCCTCTTCTTCCTCCTTGGATCCACATTTTGGTGCTGCTGTAAGGGTCCAGGCCAGCTGGCACTTTCTAGGCCCCCGCAAAGCCTCTGAAAACTCTCCTACCCCTGCCTCCAGTGCTTTTACTGAGTTACCCTAGCGAGGGTACTGTGATTCACCTTGACAGGGCACCCCAGTCCCCTGCCAACCCAACTGTATCTGCACACCTCAGGCAATGGCACGACCATGAAGCCTGAGCACATACCAGGTCTTCTTAGATAAGCACTGCCCAGGAGGGGATGGCAGCTCGGAAGAGATGGGTAAACATTCCGAAGAATACAATTTCAACGATTGGGGTCAACCAGCAACGGGAGACAGAGATAAAGGCAAAAGTTACCTCCGGTAATAATAGGACCTTGTAGTTCCACACCATGTGCTTCTACCAACCAGCACAAAACACTTTCACACCAGCAGGCCAAGGTGGAGAGGTCCCGGGGAGGCAGAGGGATTATTATCCCCAGGTGGTTCACACAGTGTATTGAAGCATTAGACAGATAAAGCCAGTAGCCCAAGGTCACACAATTAGGCTTTGACATGGTGGGAATTAGAGCACAGTGTCCTAATCTCACCTGGGGGCTATTTCTAGTAGACTCCTGGTGGAGCCTTTTGTTTATACCTTGGTTCTATCTTATCTTACCTGTCCAGGTAGTGAGCTGGCTTTCTCTCTTGGGCGTAACTAGTGGGAAACTTGAGTGTCCCAGGATGGGCTTGCCGGCCTGAGCTCAGAATCCAGCCTACGTGACTTGCAGGCTACAAGCTGGACCCAGAGGGGCCAGTCTGTGGAATGCTGTTGCCGTTTGCACTTGGGAGGCACCGAAGAGCCCCGAGTGGCAGCTGAGAACACAGAGGCTCCAGGGCTGATAAAAGTTGTAATTAACGTGCACATACAACCCTTTCATCTTCAAAGGCTTTACTCCCATTAGCTAGTTATTCCTCCTATCACTCCCATGGGTGAGGCGTCATTTTTGTCTTCTCAGTTCGCAGACAGAGAAGCCGATGTGCAGAAGGGGCCCTTTGCCAAGGAGCCTGGCTCTGGTTCAAACAGAGGAGATTCCTGGCTCCCAGCATCTAACCTCCCTTGGGGTGACAGGAAAACAGTGCAAAGGAATCCTAGAGGCTCAAGCCACCAAACTCCTCTGGGTGGGAGACTGAATTTATACTCTTCTGGAAGGAGGTGGAGTCTACAGAATGACTTGCTCACTTGATTGGAGTGGCTAACATCCTAGTGACAGGCAGCCACCAGAATGGAAAACCAGAAAAGCCTGCTGCTCTGCTGTAGTGAGACAGGAGCTGAGTCTTCCAGACCATGCTGTGGCAGACATCACTAATGGATCACAGCACCCTCTGTGGCTGAGCCAAGGTTTGGCTCCTTAGCACAGCCCTCCAGGCAGCCTCTAGCAATCAATGGGAAATGGTACGTGAGCCGAAATCTATTTGCTACCGGGGCCGCAGGGCTTGCCTGGGGTTCTTTTCCATTGCCACTCTCCAACCCAGCCAGAGCTGCTCAAGATCTATCCCAAGAAGGGCAGGAGCAGCTGCCTCACTTCTGAACTCTGTCCAGCAGCCTCCGAAGAGGGTGTCGTGGGAACTTCCCTGGGGCAGAAGAACTGGATCTTGCCGCCCGTGCCACTGACACTTGATCGCCTGGAATCTGCCCGATGTCATCCCTCACCCGTCCGCAGCTCGGCCTCCTCCTCAGACAGCCTGCGCCCTCTCCTGAGCCCCTCAGGCCACACTTCCTTGAGCCCCTTGGAAACTTCCAGCCCAAGCTCTGCACTTGCGTAGGTTGCCCCCTACTCTCTCCCTCTCTGTCCATCTTCTCTTCCATGTGCTCGTCCCCCTTGTCCTCAAATCCCGCCCCTTGCAGGAAGCCCGCAGGGTTGCGGCTCACAGAGCTGTCCGCCTTTCCTCACCTTCCGGCGCTTGGTGATAGGTCATCTCCTGGAGCCCTGTCACCTGCTTGTTCTCCCCCCAAACCATAAACTCTCCAAGGACAGAATCTAGATCTTCCTCTTCCCTCACTACTTCTCACCGTGCCAGCCACACTACACTCTTTAGTGAACTGAATTAGGGAATTGATCACCGTGTTACAACTGGGGAAGCCGGCAAACTGTAAGGGGCGAATCTGGCCCACAGTCCTGTGACCAAGGGGAGAAGGGCTGACATCCGTGGGCTGCACGCGGTTGTCCTTTGTCCTAGAATGCCATGTCTGCGTGGCGAGCTGGAGGCACGGTGACCAAGCCATAATGGAGGGTATTGCATGTGACAAGGGAACAGAACGCATCTGGTATTTTATTTCGGTTTCTGGTTGGTGGATCCCAGATGGATATGAGAGGGGCACACCCAGGGTGGATGTGATCTCAGTAAGGATTTTGAGAGACTGGTGGAAGGTCAGGACCCTGGCGGGGCATTTAGTCCTTGACCCACTTGGGCAAACTCTTAAGTAGTGCCATCTTTAGGACTTCCTTTTTCCTATTTTTTCTCTCTCTCCCTCTCCCTCCCATCCTTCCTTTTTTCTTTTCCTCAACAAAAAGAGCTTCTCTGGGTTTATGAAAAAGAAGTATCTTAGCAGGAATCTGGAAGGTTCTCAGTAAAAGAAGCAACTTGCCATCTAAAAGGTCTGTCGTGCCCAATGCCTTGGTAGGGGTGTGTGTGTGTGTGTGTGTGTTTATAATAGCTATAATAAATACATGCATATTTATGTATTTATTATTAATCATATATTAGTATTTGTTATATAATTATACAATATTAATTATGTGATATTTTCATATGTTAATTATATAATATATTTAATATAGGTCGATTATATAGTTTATATATATTAATTATGTAATGTATATAATACATAAATAATAAAATAATATATTTGTTTGTCTTATTTGCTTTTTTCCCCCCTCACGGTCACCCTAGTTTTTTCCATAGGATGCTACAGCTCACCCTCTACACACTGCTTTGGCTGAGTAGTGTGGTTCATTTTGTACCAACATACTGCAGCATTCCCTTAAGGGAAGTGGAACAATCCAAGTTACTCATGGAGCTTTGAGAGTAAAGGACATAATCTTTTCTTAATAGCTTGGCTTTTTTGATCACTTGAAGCAATGTCTCTTCCAATGTACAGTTTAAGGAAAAGGGTATTGCATTCAGATCCTATAAGTAATCTCGGGACTGGTTTCCTGCAGTTTTAGCCGTGTGACTCAGACATGTTCCTAACTTCTCTGGCCCCAGCTTCTGCATCTGCCCATTCCAAGGTGGTTGAGAGGATTCAGTTGAGTTCTCTGAACAAAGCACCTTGTTCCTAAGAGTCATGCTTCCCTGCCATTGGGATTTAGAGTACAACCGAGTCAACAGACTTGTTTCTGGCATGGATTAATAATTCACCTCTGACATTTAATACAAACCAGGCATCACTTTTTTTTTTGGCCCTGCATTATAGTCATGTTATTCTTTCCATTAAGTTTTATGAGGCTTAGGTGTTCGTGGCCTACAGAGTGGTGGATTTATAGAACGTGAGGTCTGGAAGAGATTTTACAGATCAACTAGAATCCAATCCTCTCATTTTATATATGGAAAATTGGAGGTAAATAGGGGTGAAATGATTTTTTCAGCAAACTAAAATATAATAAGTAATAGACATTTTTATTCTTGAGGCACCTCTATGTGCTAGACACTTAGCACAAGATACCACATGCTAAACATTGTCCAAGACATTTAACGTATGCACTGTCTGAGCTCACGCAGCTCCGAAGTGGAAAAGAGGGAAATCAGCCTCAGGTCTGGCTCTTTTCACAGCCTCTGCTCCTTCTACACAGCCCTCCTCCAAAGCCAAACCTCCTCATTCCCAGGGAACCACAAGAAACCTCTGATTTCCCACAAGTGATCTTTGGAATAGGAGGTTTTTAAACCATTGAAAAAAACAACTTCCTCTTTTTTTCTTTTAACAGAGTGACCAAAAGACAACATCTTTTCTCTAAGTGTCATCGGGAATACGATTTTGAGGCTTGGGGTTTTTTGTGCAGGAGACCAGATTTGGAAGGAAGTGCTAGGGCATAGAGGCAGACAGATTTATAGGAAATCATGATCCCTGTCCTATTGGACAAAACCTAATGAGCTCTGAACTTCCCCTGCCTTGCCTGACACGTCAAACTTCAAGAAAGATACTCACATTAGGGAGAATGCAGAGAAAAGCAATTTCAAGGAGGTTTGAGGATCACTAAAAGCGACACTAGAATAAATAAAAGTAAAATGTTTCTATAGACGAGTAAAAAAAAAAAAAGGATAAAAAAGAATTAGCCAGAATCTATAAAAAATCACCAAAGGTAAGTGATAAAGATTGCTTTGCCAAATCTAGAAATTTCACCCATTCAGTCATCCAAAATTTATTGAGCATCTACTATAATTGGGGAACTGAAAATTGGGGGCTACCGCAATACAAAAATGTACACAATGCACATAAAGCATGAACTTTTCCTTAAGGAGCTCCTCTGCTCACCAATGAAAGAGAACAGATGGCCACACACAGCTCAGAAGCATCCCTTAAACTTCATCTAACCCTCCTGGGGGGGTTACGAATTATCAGGGAGAAACAAGACAATAGAGGCGAATAAAAGTCACTCAGGGGAGACTGGAGGGATGTACTTGACCTCTAAGGCTGACATTGGGAAGACAACTTGTCCAACCACAGAAGGTCCACAGAGAAGATGAACTTCAGGTAAGAGATTTCTATGCCAGCATCACTTCTCTGGTCTACCTCTGTGTGACCAGTGCTCTGGTCAGTACCTGAATACTTGTCTTCTCCTTGCAGGAAAACGTGACCGTGCAACCAGCTGGGGTCTCGGGAGGCTGGCTCAGTGACCTCACCTGGTCTCCCGCCTGCTGTAAGACAGTGCACAGCTCTGCTGGACTCTGCTTCCTTCCGTCACATTTTGTGATGGGCAGATAAGAGATCCTCACTTATTACTTCTGGACTGTGTGAAGGCTGGGGCCAGGGACTTGCACAGAAACCACCCTCTAGACCCGAGGCAGGAGACCAGGTATGGGTTGCAGGGCATTGTGAATTTCTCCTTGGCATCTCAATTTGCATAATGACGAACACCTACAAGGCTTTATTGTCATCACCTTAATACCTCAGCAGGTTGTCTTTGAGAGAGGAGTAGTAAAAGATGCTGCCTAGATCCATGACTAATGTGTGGGTCCTAGAAGGCCCTGCAGACCTGCTCAAGTGAAATTCAAATGGGTAAGGAATCTGTGATGAGTCTCTGAGCCCAGGCCAAACACACACAGACAAGGCAGATGTCCCCAGGGGGCTCTGTTTCTACACTTCCTTGGTGGCTTGTTTCTCAAGCAAAGCACCCAGAGGAAACACTGCCCATCTCCCCCACCTCCCCTTGCACAAGTCACCTGCTGGGCCACACAGAAGCCAGGTCACTTTTAGGTGTAGGCTAGGCTCAGGAAGAAGGGCCCACTTGTAGTATTTGCTCAGGTCCTTACGCCAGCCAGAGAGTGTAGCCTGACTCCTCATGGCCTCATCTCTCAGTTCTCTCTTCCCTCATCAATTCTAGCTGGTAGAGAGAAGGCCCTGGGGCCAAGGACCCTTGCACTGAGGGCAAGCACATTCTTGCTATTTGACTGACCCCTTTCCTAGCTTTGTCCGTTCACCAGCCAAAGCCCTAGATGGTGGAGAATCCCCCATCAGCAACCTCCACCTCTCCTCCAGGGGACAAGTAATGAAGTGATGATGAACAAACAACTCAATCCACCATCCTTTTCAATTCTACTCCCTGCCCCCAACTTCCCACCATATAGAAGAGAGGAGAACTTCTCTCCAGGAATTGGAATGAACAAGACACTCAGAGTATGAATGGGGAGAAGTTTCCATGACAACTTCTTTCTCCTTCATATTTGCAATTCCATCCCCTTCCTTTGGCATCATAAGGAGAAAGGGAGGGCAAGACCAGCTCTGTGGACCTTATGACCTAACCCACACCTGATTCCCAGATGGAGTTTATGGAAACAACCAGAGTACCACCAGGCATCACCACTGGGGTTTCTGGGGGCTCTGACCGCTTGATACACTAAGAGAAGCACACTAAGGCAGTGCCTAAGAGCTTGGACCCAGTAGCCGGATCACCTAGGTTGGAATCCCAGTTCCATCATGTACCAGCTCTGTGGCCTTGGACAAGTTACTCAAATTCCCCATGGCTCAACGTTCTCATGTGTAAAACAGGGCAAACACTCACACTACTCAGAAGGCTGGTGTACGTTAGAAGGCTGGTGTAGAGGTAGCGCTGTGTAAGTATTCACTATTGTTACTGATTGTGGCGATCGTCACCTCAAAAATATCCAGCCAACTGCAAAGAAACAAGTGCACAAGGTACAGGCGCTCTCTCTAACTGTCAAGGAAGGTTGTGGGGAAGGAAGGTGAACCGACAGGCACCTCCAGAGGACACTGGCCGAGACACCAGAGCAAATGTGGAAAATATCTCCCCACTGGAGTTCCGCAACTCCAAAACTCCAAAGTCTTCCTCGAAGAAGATTTCTGGGGCCTCAGTTTTGCAAATCGCCTTCTGGTTAGTCAGCCCCCTCCCACCCCCAGGCCAGTTGGTCCACACTTGCACTCACAAGAGCCACTTGCCTCGGGTGGACACACCCAGGCAGCCGGAGCACACCACGCTCAGGAAGATCTGGCTTCGGGATGGTCTTTTCCCCTGCGACACCTGTCCCTTCATTCCCCATTTGACTCCCTGTGTCCAAGCGTCACCGGGCAGATGATCCCTGGGCTAGGGAGGCAGGACCTGCCCCAGTTATGGGCAACTCCAGACTCGGCAAGCTTCTAGGGAGAGGAGACAGAGTTTGCTGTTGCCCGTGGGGTTCCCCCGCAGACAGCAGGCTTCCCTGGAGACTTATTCTTTCCTGAGCTGCAGGAGACCCGCAGAGAAGGTGAGACGCTTCTGTGAAGCTCTTCTGCTTCTCTCCCAGCTGCCACCACCTTCCAGAAGCAGGCATGGTGGGAGGAGGAGAATCAGAAGGGTGCTCAAGGAGTCCAACCTCAGATCAGCATCTCCCAAATAACCAGACCTCCAAGTGGGCTGCTGCTGGGGAGGGTTTTATTTTGAGGCTTAAATTTGGGGGTTAGTGTCACCATCCTGCGTGGCTCCCACCCCCTTCTTGGCCCAAGAAGGTAGTAACCCTGTCCTGAAACAGACGTCCCAAGCCACAGCAAGCAGCCACCAAAACCACAAATAGACGGGTGACCTCCCTGTTTGGGCAGACCAAACATGAGCCCTGTGCTGGGCAGCTGACCAGCCCAGCGCCCTTCTTACCCCTGCCCTCAGCAAAACAGCCATCACCAACTGTTATATACACGCACAGACGTATCTGCTGTGTTACGTATGCTGTCCAGCAGCGTGTAGAGGGCCAGGTTAACTCTGGATTCTGGATATTCACTTGAGTTCATCAGTTACTGGTAACCAGGGCCAATGCCTGGATCTGGGGCCACACATGCATACAATGAATGTGACATGATCCCTGACGTCAGGGGGCTCCCACCATTCTGCAGAAGATAGATAAGACAGAGCATGTCCGGTTTGGGGTTTCCCCCCGCGGGAGAAGTGAGAAAGTCATTAGCATCCCTTGGCCCACAAAGGGAAAAAGGCCTCCCTCTGCATGATTTTACTGTGCAGCTTCAAGGCTAATTAATTTTAGCCCAGTGGGGCCCTATGAGAAGCAGATCCTGCCTTGTCAGAAGTGAGCTTCCTGGAATGGCTGCCATCCTACGACCCCAGCTTCTCAACGCGAGGTGACTTTACCCATCACCACCACCACCAATTTGACAATGTCTGGAGGCATTATGGGTTTTCATGACTTGAGGGGGACCGTGCAAGACCTGAATCTAGTATGTGGAAGCCAGAGACACACAGCCAGCCATTACCCAGGAAACCCCATACCACACCACGCGCTGGCGACTTAGGGGTGAGGACGGTGATCTTCTGACCACGAATCCCCCCCCCCCACCCTCAGTGCCTAACTGGCAGCAACAGCCAGCAGGGATGGGATAAATGTTTGTTGACACTGTGGGCTGGTTCACTAACGTATTCCACAGTGGGTAGATAAGTAGCAGGGTGATAGAGAGACACGCCCTGCTTTCAGTCCCGCTCTTTCGTAGATTCAAATCCTATCTGGTCCCTACTGCCACCTCCTCTCTGTGGATCTCTCCAGCCCTGCTTATCATGTGTCAGCTCAACAATGTCATTAGCCTGTCAGTTGGGTGCACCATATTCTACACACAGAACCACAAAGTTTTTGGCCAGAGGTGCCGATCTCATACACCTAATTCCCCCGTGGTACCCAGCACAGTGTGGGGCCCATAGAAGACACCGGATACATGCTTAAGGAGGGGTGAGCGATACCCACATGAGGGGTAAAGGCATGGGCTCAGACACATACCGACACCCACATGTGTGCCCACACACAGCCAGAAAGAATCAAATATGTAGCTTGTCTTGGTAGTTCACATATGGGGTGATCAGGACGTGGAGAGCAGAGGCATATGAAATGTTTCTCCCCTATACTTCTCCTGTTTTCAGAACCAAATATCAATTTAATCGGACCCTAAACTGAAGAAGGCATTGTCAAGCTGTGAATTCATTTATGCAAAACGCTTTGCAAAGGTTTTGACTCCTAATCACACGAAGCCATACATTTATTGGTAGAAAAATAGAGACCCTTAGACAAAATATATACTATGCGTGAAGTGGTAGAGTGTTTGCACATTTGAAATCCTGACTCTCCTGGGAAATTTGGCATACACAATCACTTTATCCATACCAAGCCAGATTCCACAACCACAGACTAGAAAACACTCCTTCCTAACTCTGTCAGGTTGGTCTGGCTTCCTATACCCTGGATGACCAGCTTTGGGGGAGGACATGGTTTTTTTGTTTTTTTTTTAAAGATTTTATTTATTTATTTGACACACAGAGAGAGAAATCGCAAGTAGGCAGAGAGGCAGGCAGAGAGAGGGGGGGAAGCAGGCTCTCCGCTGAGCAGAGAGCCTGACGTGGGACTCGATCCCAGGACCCTGAGATCATGACCTGAGCTGAAGGCAGAGGCTTAACCCACTGAGCCACCCAGGCGCCCAGGGGGGAGGACATATTTTAAGAAAAATTTGAACTTGCCAAGTGAGTGGATAGTGGGGTTCGAATTTAAAGTAGGAGGCACCAGGCTACCCTGATCATTCTAAAGAACATTCGTGTACTTCCTAGTCAAGCAGAGACACAAAGGAAATTGAGTCATCAGCCTCTTGCTGTGCAATCCCCCAGAATTTCTTTCTGAAGCAGAAAAGATCCCCTCCGAGAACCATGCTTTGTCCGACAGCATCTGCCACCTGCTTCTGCTCACCCTTGCACAAGAGCCACTTCCTTTTCAGGCTCTGGGTGGAGCTGGCTGAATCGAGGTGCTAGAAAGACATAACTCGCCAGCCTGTGTCTCAGTCCTAGCCAAGACCGAGACCAAGCCCCAGCCCTGGCCCAGACCCAGCCCAACACAACCTAGCCCCAATCCCAGGACAGCCCCCAGCCCAGCCCAGCCCAGCCCTGCCCCAGCCCTGCCCCAGCCCTAGGCAAGACCCCTGCTGGGGAAGCCCAGCTTGCCTCCCACCATCTCTTCTCTGTCAGGGAACCCCAACTTAGAACCATCAGCCCAGAAGCCGTAGACAGATCTGAAATCTCACTTGGGTGGCTGCCTGTCACCTCGAGTTCCATACGGCTTTCAGTTCAAGATCCTTGACTTTTGTAGAAGACCATGTCAGCCCACCACCTAAGTCCTTAAGGCTTGCCCTCGCTGGGCCACATACAACCTGCTAAACACCGGGGGCCTCCGCGGAGCATGTGATGAGGGCCTTGCTAGGTTAATGCATCTAAAATGCTTACAGGGTTAGGGTGAGGGACTCTGCAGGGGCTCTTCTTTAATTTTCAGGCAGGAGGGAATTGCCCTAACTTGTTTCTTAGACGAGAAGCAGAGCCTCTCCCTTTTTTCCAAGCCTGCAAATGAGAGCATGTCTAGAAGGGCAGCTGAACTCTGATAAGGCAATTGACTTATTTTAGTAACAAATAACTAGGTTGGCATCTCTTGACAGCTGTGGCCAACCCTGGGGAGAAACAGTCCAGGGTAGGGCAGGGTAGGGCAGCCAAGAGTCCACAGAGCCTGCCAGGGGGGAGAAGCCATTCACACCAGGCTTCACGTTAGTTGGTCACATGGGACAGGGAAGGGAGGAGAATCACATACACACACAATTTCCCAAGTAACGAATCAAAGGAGCATAAGCATTGGAGTCTAACACTCTAATGTTAGACAATGGGAAACCCCATCCCCACCGTTTACCAGCTGTGTGTCCTTGGGAAAGTCACGCCTCCTCCCTGAGCCTCAGTTTCTTGGTCTACAAAATGGGGTTAAGAAAGTGCTAAACATATACAGGACGGTCATGAGGCTTATACGGAATAACCTATTCAAATCCCCCGGCTGAGTGCCTAGTGCAGAGCTGGTGCTCAGTAAACGGCACTTCCTTGGGACTTAGCATTCTTCTTTGCAGTAGCAGCGTGAGGCTTCGAGAAGAAATATATATCATTATTCTTCTATTAAGCTCAAAGAGGATATATTGTAGAGTAAAATTTTTTAAATGTAGTGGGTGTTTCATATAGCATTTAAGGTGTAAAACAACTGTTGTGCCCACTGCAGGGACAAGAGGCTGGGGCTCATCACTGTCCTGGATGGTACAGGTGTTTCAGAGACCCGTGGATGGAAAATGCCCAGCCCTCAGTCCATCTGCAAGAGAAAAAGTCACTCCTCCCTCCTTTTCAGGATCTGTTTCCTCCATGGGAAAAAAGGATTTTTCTAAATGGTCCTTGGAGTCCCCATTGCTGAGTCTATGACAATGAGTCAAGAAATATTTCTTGAATGAATGGAAGAGGATCTGTCATAAGTTAAGAATTTCATGCTGCCTGTGCTGCTTCTGCGTGGGGTGATTTGAAAGAAAATGGAACCTTTTCTTACTGGCTGCCAGCTTCAGACACACCTACTTGGCCCTGCGCCTTTGCAAGAAATAAGATGTCCAATGCGTATCTGGGGAGCAACCGAACTGACTGATGCTAATCTCAGCAACGATGGATTTCTTGCTTCTGCACCTGGGAAAACTCAGCCAAAGCCTTAATTCCCAGGAAGAGGGGTCTCTAACCTCCAAAGGGAGCAGAAGGGCCCCCAAGCTCCAGAGCCCTTAGATGCACCCCTTTTTCTCAACACCAGGGGCGCAATTCCCAAGCAGTGAGGAGAGGAGATAGGGGAGGGCTCGACCCCCTTGCCCTCTACCCGGGGCCACTTTCTTTCCCCTGCTTATGACACTGAGTTCAAAGTGTCTATTCTCCAACTTAATTTTTGGGTCCCGTGTTGGCCGTTTCTATACTTTTTGCTTTCTGACACGGAGGATGGAGACCTTCTTCCTCCCCAAAGCTTTGTTCCTCTCCAAAGTTTCCTCGTTGTCTTTTGGAGGCGTCCCTCCTTACTAATCCACCCACACTGTGTGTGTGTGTGGGGGGGGGTAACTGGGGCAAAGGTACTGCCCACACCCCCACCCCAGCTCCTCTTCCTCTTTCCCCCTCTGCCTGCCCAGGCGAGCTGCTGTTAAGTCACGTCTCCAAGTCTCAGTTCCTTCCAAACAACGTTACAAGCTCATGAAAGTCAAAGCTCTGACAGTTATTGCTACTGGCACTTTATCGTGCTTCCTCCAAATGATGCTGCCCATAAGGACCATGAAAATGCGGGGCAGGGAGTGAGGCTTCTGGTCTCTGGGAGAACCTCAAGGGTTAGGACAGCCCCAAATATTTGGGGACAGGGCCCTTCAGAAGAATCAGGGAGACCAGCTGGAAGGAGTCAGTAATCAGGATCTTCAGAAAAAAAGCATTAGAAATGCTGGAAGGTAATACACAGAGAGATGTCTCGGGAGGTCCCAGAGAAGGCTGGGCCAGGGCTCTCCCTGCACTCCAGTTTTTCTCTTCTCTGGCACCTGGAGCGTTTTTGCCTTTCAAGGGCTTGCTGGAGCTCAGTTCACCTTAAAGTCCTCCTCAATGGCCTCTGATCCACCTGAGCCCTCTGTCCCCAAACTCCTTCCAAGGATGTTTGGACTATCCATACAGTCTAACATGTTCCCACTAAGCACAGGCTCATGGACCTGGGTTCACACGTGCACCAATCCTCCTGGCTATGTGAAAACTGACAAGTTACTTAACCTCTCTGTTTATTTCCGTCCTGTAAAACAGGGCTAGTAACAGGACACTTCTCCCTGGGCCACCGTGAGCATAAAGAAAGTTAACGCTTATGAAGATTTAGCACGGCATCTGGCCCCCTGAAAGCATGTAGCAAACGGCAGCCGGAGCTGGCATTTCTTCTATTAGTATGATTATCATCGCTATTACTACTTCTGTTTCACCAATCTAACTCTTCAATCCTCACTCATCCCCAGCCCAAAATACCCAGGTAAGACTGTGTCTTTACTTTCTTGTTCCCCCCAGAGCTGGGTTTAATAAAGACTTGCTGAGTAGAATGAACCATAGGCTGAGCTGTCTTAATGACCCAGCTGGCACTTCTTAAAAGAAAAATTAATTTTGCTAGCAATAAGCAAATCAGCCATGTAATTATCTGTACACATACAGACAAAAAGAAAGAACTCCTGGAGTTCAGTCTCACCAGAATAGCCCACCAGCCATCTTGCACTCCAAAGCCACTGAAGATACAGACCCTGTTTGGATGGGGCAGGGCAGCCCCAGCTCCAGGGTCCCTAACACGACCCCGATGCCCAGGCTCCCCTCCCTGCTCTGAGGCTGCCAGGCAGGGAATGTGAGGCACAGTACTGTCTGGATTTTCCCTAACTGATTGGCAGAAGCAGGAGGCTCGCAAGGATCCAGTAGCTGGCTCAGTCACTGCCCTTCCTCCTCACACTCCCTGCCCCAGGCTGGCACCTCATGGAAACCCAGAACCTCACAGAGCTGGTTCAAGTTCCCACAAGCGCTAGATAGGCAGTGACTGGAGCCAGCTCCAAGAGCGTTGGAACCCAGGCCCAGTGGGGAGCTCCAGGGCGCCCGCACCCCTTTCTGGAAAGCTCCTGGCCATCAGTCCTCACACCACCATCTCTAGGGCCACCTGGCCAACAGCCCCGGCCCCGCCTAGCTCTGCCCTGCCCGGCCGCAGCGCAGCCAGGCTTCCAACGCCCGTGGGCACACGAGCCTGTTGGTCCAGACACCGGTTGCGCGCACCCAGGAGTACAGTTACTTTCTGCCTTGTGCTGCGGCACCAGCGACCTCACCCAAAACCGCGCGCCGGCAGCCTGCCCGGCCAACTTTCCTCGCTCTTTCTCTTTTCCTTTCAATCCAACGGTGCTTCCCTCCAGCACACTCTCCAACGGCTTAGCGCAAATCCTAGCTCCACTCTCCGGAACCAAATCCACGCGGTCCGCCTCCCACTTGCCTCCGGTCCCCGGTCCCCGGGACCAATTAAGCCAGGTGGCTACCGGGTCCCTCCGGGCCACCCAGGCCACTCCCTACCGCTGCCCCCCCCCCCCCCCCCCGCGGCACTCACCGATCTGCGCCAGGCTCAGCTGCAGGAGGCACAGTCCCCAGGCAAAGCGCCCCCAAAACTTGTCCATGGTGTGAGCGAACCGAGAGAGTGAGCGCGGGGCGCCGGAGGGTCGGGGGCACTGGGCAGGGGCCGGCGGAACACGGGGCGAGCGGGCCGGACGGAACCTATCAGGGGCTGGGGTCCGGCTGGGCAATGAGGGCGCCTGGGAAGTTGGGTGCAGTTTTTATTCAAGGGCTGAAAGAGTGACCTAAGAGGGAGGAGGGAGCGAGCGCAGGGCACACCCAAGCGAGGGGGCTGTGACTAAGCAGCCGACAGAGGTTTAAAGACGTAGCAGCCTTCCCCTGCGCTGGCCCTTCCGCCCCCGCCCCATGCTCTGGGGAGACCGTAAATCCGGGCGGCCTGGGCGGGCGCCGGGAGGGCCGGGGTGCCTGTGCGCCCCGGGACGCGCCGGGGTCTTCTCCGGGCCCGCCGGGAGGGCGGCCTCAGGACCCGCAAGGGATTGACTGGATCCCCAAACCCAGCTGCCTTGGGTTCAGCCTCCGACCCCTCCTCTCCGCTGAGTTTCTCTGGGAATCGGGCTGGGGAGTGGTGTCTCTGGGTTTCGCAGACAGCTGGATATTCTGGGAGGGGGGATGGCCTCATGGCAAGGAGGTCCTGCTTGGAGAGCTGAGTTCCGGTGCTTATGTTGGACTGGAGGGGTCTGGAGCTTGTGATTCTTCCCAGGGGAAGAGGATGAGCTCCTTCTTCTTCCCAGTGAAAGAGAAGCCAAGTTCTCCTGGCTCAGGTGGAGTTTTGCTTTTTATCAGGGCTGCTCAGAGAAAACAAAAGAGGACCAGTCTTGGGACTGCTACTTCCCTCTTCCAACCCACAAGTCATCTTCCAGCCTCAGACTGGCACGTGGATCCATCCAGCCACTCATCCATCCAGTCACCCATACTCATTCATCTTCCCAAACGTCCTTCGACCCACCTGTCTACCCAGTTATCCATCCCTTCCATCTACTTATCCAACCACACATTCTTCCTTCCATCCATCCAACCATCCATCCACTTATTCTTCCGATCACTCTCTTATACAGCTTCTCCACCTTCCCATACATCCCTTTCCAAGTGTCTTCATAAACCTCCATCCATCCATCTATATACTATCCTCTTCTCCAGCCAGTCACATTTGTTCATCAGTGTATCTGTCCATTGCCATCCACCCATCGTCCACAAATCCAGCCACCACACAAACATCCATACATCCACCCATCCTCTCTTGCTCCTGTTTAGGCTCCAATGATGCAAACATTCATCTACTTTCCCTCCTCCGTCCTACCCTGTACATTTCAGGAAGAGAAGGAAGATTGTCCTGTTCTTCAAGAGAGGCATTTTGAGTTAAAAAAAAAAAAATCACCCTTCGCATTATAATTTCATATCTACCTATAGCATGACAGTGGTTTCGTATTTGAAAATCAAGAGCAGTATTTATTGTTGATGTGGACCACCAGAAGTGTAACTGAATGGCCTTCTTGCCCGGTGGGGTACACAGAAAAAGATAATGCTGTCCGTGACCTTGACATGATCCTGAAGGTGCCGTGCCAGGATTTCTGACCAAAGCAATTCCTCTTTGATTTTGTTATTTTTGCGAAGAAATTGAAAAATTGGGAAAAAGCGTATGCAGCTGTCCCTGATTCACCAAACCTGTAGTGAGTGCTCAGGGATATCAAGATAAGTAAGATCTGCCCTACCTTCAGGGGCCCCACAATTTGGTAGAGAATCAGACTTACAAGCTGGCTATTAGCATGCAATAGGAAATATAGTGCAGAATCCCTGTGGGCAGAGTGCTATCCATCCTAGAGAAGAGAGTCCCACCTTTTCCTGGGGGAACCCCAGGGGGACTTCTTGGTGGAGGTGGTATATAAGCCAGGTCTTAAAGGAGGGGGAATTCTTCAGGACAAGGCATCCACCCACTGGCAGTACTCCATAGCGACTAAAAGCAAGGATTCAGGAGTCGGAATGCCTAGCTTCCTACTTGCCTTGGTGACCACAAGGTCATAGTGCAAGCAAGCACATTAGCCTCTCTGTGCCTCAATTTTCTCACATCTAACATGGGGTTAATAACGGTATCTACTTCATAGACTTGGGGAAGATTAAATGACTCAGATGTCCTGTACATATTAAGCACTAGATATATGCATAAATATGCATGCAGTAAGTGCCGTAGAAGTGTTTGTTATTATGACTAAAAGCAAACTTGTGAGTGAGTGTGGAAAAGTGAAAGCACATGACTTGTTCGGGCAATGGAGAGCAGTTTAGTGTGCCTTGAAGATTCAGCGAGACGAAGATGTTGAGAAGAGGATAGCAAACAGGAGGCCCGGCTCAGGTCACAGACTGTTTCAGGGACTTTGAACTTGACCCTTAGGAAATAGGGAGCCAATATAAGTTTAATTATTGTGGTTGCTGCTGCTGCTGCTGTTGTTGTTGTTATTATTATTATTATGCTAAGACACACCTAATGTAAGATTTACCATTTCAACCATTCCAGGACATTCTTGACCAGTTCTGGCTGCTACAGTTGAATGCCACAAACGGGGTGCTTAAACAACAGATAGTTATTTCTCATGGTTTGGGAAGCTGGGAAGTCCCAGATCAGGGGGCCAGCGGGGCTGGATTCTGCTGACAACACTCTTCCTGGATTGCAGATGTCTGTCTTCTATCCTCACATGATGATGGAGCGAGACCGAGAGGGCGGGAGACCCAGAGGGGATAGAGTGAGAGACAGGAAGGGAGAGGGTGAGAGGGAGGAAGAGACAGAGACCGAGATTGCAGGGGCAGGGGAGGGGGCAAGCCTGCTCCCAGGTCCTTCTCAAAAAGGCACTAATCCCATTCATAAGGGCTCCACCCTCCTGACCTAATAATCTCTCAAAGTCCCTACCTCCAAGTATCATTCCATTCGGGGTTAAGAGTCTAAAATATAATTTTGGGAAAAACATTCAGCCAATAACGACCACTCTCTAGTTCTGCGTAAGGTTTAGAGCTGGGGAAAGCCTGCTTGACAGCAGGCTGCGCCTCTTGCATTCCCAGGGAGAGTGTTGGGGACTGAAAAATTACTGGACCTACTCTCAACCACTATCCCGCCGGCCCCATGATTCCTGAAAAGAAGACGATGCCTCTGAGCCCCACCTGCAAAGCAGGCACTTTGAACCATGTTCCCAGTCATAGCAGAGATGTCTGTCACCAAGAGGACACCTTTCTGAGACACCTGGGTGCCCAGTGACCCCCCAGGAAGATCTTCAGACTCTAACCACCTGAGGAAGCAGCCCTGGTGAGTTGCAAGGAGCGGGCACTGGCTCAAGAGTGACCTTGGACTTCTCTGGTTAGCTCCCCGGCCTTCAGCTCTCTTTTCTCAGGAGAGGCAAATAAAATGGAATGGGTGTTCACTGCAATAATGTTTCTCGTTGGGTTTCACGGAAGTTGCAGATTCTGGGGAGACCCTTCAGGAACAGACTTAGGGGCCCAAGCAAAGGTTTCAGCATAGGCTGTGCCCTGCCCCCCCCCAATCCTATCCCTATCCCAATGGTGACATCCAGTCTCATCAACTGTAGACCCTAGACTTCTGAGTGATATTTCATTCTGACAAAGTAGTTGATTTTGGAAAAAAATATATGAAGACCACTTGACTCAGTCTTCTCGAACCCTGGTCCCCTCGGCCTCTCTGGACTGTTAACAATTAGCAGATGAGGTAACTGGTGTGAACGTGCTTTACAAACTCTGGAGGGCCATGCAAATTCTAGGGGTTGTAATTAGGACTCTTCTCTCACTTACTCTTCTCTCCCAGAAGGAAATACATTTCGGGCCGTCTTCCCGGTAGTTTAGCGAGGGACTGAGGTTGCTCGCCCCCATGCCACAAGTGACTCATTTCAGACTGACAGAGCGATTGCCTGAGTCAAGGCCAACCTTTGGGAATTCCTGGACCACCTCTCTGAGAGAATCCTGTCATCATCTATCCAGCCCAGACGTCTCTGACACCCCACCCCTAAGCCCCCAGTCTCACAAAGACATTCCCTCCTCCCCTTGGAGCCTCTATAAACTTTAAATCCCTGAAGTTACTAAGTTGAGATGCCCAGTATCTGTTGTGTGTTGCATGGGTTACCTTTCTAAGCCCAACCCAGGGCTGTGGGAGACTGGAAAAGAGAGCTTGAGTTGATCTGAGTTGACCTGAGGTCACACAATTAGGTAAGAATCCAGGACCCAATCCATAGCCTGTGGGTTAAGGAAGCCCACATTTGAGCTGTGGCTCACCCTCTCATCAGCCGGGTGACCTTACTCAGGTCACTTGACCTCTGGGAGTTTTACTTATCTCATCTACAAAGTGAGGTTAATAAGGCTTGTCTCATAGCCTGCTATGACTAGTAAGGGAAAGAAGGCATCGAGACTCATGGCAGGGCTCAGCAACCCCTCAACCACTAAGCTACCTGAGGACGGGGACTTCCCTGTCTTAGACAGGGTGTGCACCGCCTCAGTTCCTGGGGATACCCCATCTCTGGCAGGTACACATTTCTCAATAAAAAAGCATTAAATAATGTATGAACGACCTGTTCCTTTTCCTCCCCAAACACCTCAGAGGGTAACTTCAGGAATCCCATGAGCCAAAAGACAGAAGCATTGGGACGACTTGACACTTTCTAGACGCAGACACGCAGCAGGATCTGATCTGCGTGACTGTTTTCAGAAGACCCAGGGGAACCGGAGTGCGGTTCGCTCTGGCAGACTAGGATTCATTTATTTATTTTTCCTAAATGTGGGGGCCTGCTGGCTTCTGACTGGCAATAAATCTTGTTCTTCTTAAGCAAGGAAAAGTCAAATCTAGACCAAATGTGAGCAGGAGTGTGTGAGCAAGGCCGGGAGGTGGGACCAAATCATGAGATTCCAGGATTATAAACACAGCCGGCCACCAGACGCTTTTAAAGGGACAACAGTCAATTCTTGCATGGGGCTGCTTACCGCAGGAGGGGCGAGCCGCCAAGGTACAGTGAAGTGCCATTCCAGTTTGACTTTAACTTAAGAAAAAAAAATCCCTTCTTAGTTTACTCTCAACATGTGAGTTCTACACATGCAAATGAACAGTGGTTTAAAAAGCTCCTGTGAAATAATTATTAGTGAAGTCGAAATAAACTGGTAATTTGGGAAACAATCTTCATGACACATAAATGACATTGAACGACTCATTAGTCTAGAGCTAACCAGGTGTGATTACAGAGCCGAGCCTTTTGCATAACTAAGGCTTTCAAATTATGGCAAATAAGGGAGCCCATGTGGCTGGTGCACCCTAGAATCGCCAAGGAGGCCAAGGTGCCTCTGGATTCTAGAAAGGTCCATGTCAGGTACAAAATGGTCTTCTACAGAACTTTTGAAGCTAAGATAGTATGCTAATAGGTCAAGTCCCACAGTTTGGTGGTAGCTAACATGAATTTTTAAAGATGAAATTTGAATTAGTAGTGTGAGACTTTATATAGGTGCCTCATCCATTCTTTTTTTTTTTTTAATTTTATTAATGTATTTGATAGACAGAGATCACAAGTAGTCAGAGAGGCAGGCAGAGAGAGAGGAGGAAGCAAGTTCCCTGCTTAGCAGAGAGCTTGATGCAGGGCTCGATCCCAGGACCCTGAGACCATGACCTGAGCCAAAGGCAGAGGCTTTAACCCACTGAGCCACCCAGGCGCCCCAGAGCCTTGTCCATTCTTAACACTTGACTGCATTCTTGCCTGCGACTTTTCTGACCTACTCTGATGTCCTCATAATATGCCCCTTTTGTTTCCTTGTGTTCACTTAAGCTGGTTTCTGTTGCAACCAAAGAGACTTGAGGAATGTAGGAGGGCATCACTCTGTTTTACAAGAGAGTAAGCAGAGGCTCAGAGGGCTGGGGACTGTGCCTACCACTGGGTCTTGAACTCAGGACTCCGCATCTAAATCTCAGGTCTTCTGATTCTAAGTTCCATGCTCTTTTCTCTACCTGACCTCACCTACGAACCCTCCCCTTTATCATCCACTTATATCCAAAGAATGCCACTGTTTCTCCTTCACTGTTACAGAAACTAGGCATCCCTCATGATCTGCCCACAGTTGCATGGCAATTCCAACGAGTGGTGGGTCTCCTCAGGCTTTCTCCAGAAAGCCCCTTTCTGCCTGAACTTGCCTCATAGACGATTTCAAAAGCAAAACCTTTCTGCTGGCAAACGGTAACAGCTGCTTCTCTTCAAAACACCCAAAGGGTAAAACTTCTGGGCTCCGATGTCAGGGCATAACATGCTGGCCAAGTCTGGATGGGGCTCAGTGTTAACTCCTGAAGGAAAGGATATAGGTACTGAACTTGGATGTGAGGCCAGGCCAAAACCCGTTTGATTGGTGGATACTGTTGCTCAGCCACAGTCGACCGCGGCTTTGCAAGGCATGGCGTGGGTGAGAAAGAAACTTGAACTTAATTGGGGGAGGAACCAGCAAGGGAAGGGAAAAGAGAAAGGAGAGACATCTTGAGTCTGTGAGTGGTAGAGGAAGGACAAAAGATACAGACATAAACCCACCATGACATGAAGGGAAATAAGCCTGCGTCTCCCTCTCCCTCTGCCGCTCCCCCTGCTTGTGCTCTCTCTCTCTGTCAAATAAATGAATAGAATCTTAAAAGAAAATAAATTCATCCATATTCCTACCTGCATCAATATCTCATGACATTTTTATTGCTGGGCAGGATTTCGAGGGTGTCATATTTGTTTATACATTCATCTGTTACTGGACTTTTGTGTCACTTCTGCTTTGGGGCAATTATAATTTGGGCATAATAATAAAGTTATAACAAACTTTCAAAAAAAATGAAGGGAAATAAAAGTCTTCTAACCATCCACCAGGAATTTAATGGACCTCTACTGTATACATTACATGGACTAGAACCACGGAAAAAGCAAAGAGGAACAGGACCTGACCTCTCTTCTCAGAATGATTGAGGTCTAGATAGGGACTGGCCAGTCACTTCTTTGCACCAAATTCTATTCTAAGTGGTAGGAATCCAACAGGAAAAAAAAAAAAAAAAAAGTCCAGTGTTTTATTGTCACTGAGGCAGCTGGGGGAGGGAGCAGCTGGGGGAGGGAGCAGCTGGGGGAGGGTACATTTAATATGGTTGACAGGATAGTCTGTCTGAGGGTGGGACATTTGAGTCACATAAAAATATTAGAGAAATGCTTTCAAAGAAAAAGGCACAGCAGATGTAAAGGTTTGAGATGAGAATACTCTTGGTGTGTTTGAAGAAGAGAGAGGACCAGTGAGGCTGGAGGGAGAGAGCGAGCCAGCCAGTCAAGGGATCAGAAAGGAGACTGTAAAGGAAGCTGAGCTGTCGCTCTTGCGTGGCTTTGCAAACCACAGGGAGAAGTCAGATTCTGTGCTGATTTCAGTGGTATGATTCCCGTGGGTTTTCCTTCACTTTCCAGCTCTGATTAACTAGCCGGGACTGCTTAGGTCACTGTGATGACGAGGATTCTGAGGTTTGACAACTCAGTGGGTAAGAGTTCAGTGATGGGTTAAGAATATATGTCGCATGTTTGAGATGAGGCATTCAATGGTTGAATGATCAACATTCCCCATCTCGGATCTGGATGGAATATTAAGTTGTATCTGTCAGGCTAGTCCCAGGTTATGCTGCAGGAACAACATCACTAAAATCTCTGTGAATCAAGGCAATCCTCCAAGTGACTTCTTGCCATGCGAAATCTCCTGTGGGTCCAGGCACTTCTTCAAGGCAGCTGTCTTCCAGGCAGTAACTCAGTGATTCTGAGTGGTTTGATTTTACGGCATCTCCACATTAACAGAATCGCTGCATCAGGGAAAGAGAACAGTAGAGGATCTGACACCAGCAATTAAACACTTTGGCACAGAAATAATACGTGCCATTTCTGCTCATATGCCATTGGCTAAAACCAGTGACATGACCCCACCTAACTGCAAGGGAGCTGAGGGAGGGTAATTCGCCCAGGAGCGCAAAGGTGCAGAAGAACTGAGCATAAGCAAGGAGTAAAAATCTAGCACGTAAGTCAACTTTAAAGAAAGTCCAGTAACCCTCCGATGCAGTTTGACACGAACTGGCTCAGGAACCGTCAATAAAAAAGGAGTTTACAAAGTAGTGAGAGTGACCAGGTCTTGTTCCAAAAGTTTCTATAGAGAATCTTTCAACTAAATATATAGTCTTGTTAGAAGGTCACCCTCCGGCTCCATCTTACCCACTCCAAACCCATTAGATCCCACCCTTTTCTTGGTCCAACCCCATCCGCTAGTCTACAAGAGAGTCTTTGCACTTATCTGACTCTTTAAACTTATCACTTTGGATGCAATAACGTAGGATGCTAAAGAGTGTTATTCATTTGCTATGTAACCTTGGAAAATTCACTCAGGTTCCTAGAGTTCATTACTCATTTAATGCTTTATATAATTATTGTGAGAATTGAAGTATATAATGTAATGATGTATTTGTTTATCTTAACTTAGGGTTTGGAATAGGGCAGGGTCCAAAAAATTGTAGTTACTATTATTTTTAAAAAGAAAGCCTTTAATTTTTATTAACAAAAAAACACAGAAAAAAAAGTAGTTCAAGGGTTTGTTCAGTAGCTCAGTCATAGCATAATAGTATTATAGACACAAAATCTGTTCATTTTTCTGTACCACTCTCAACATACCAGCTCCCTCTCTCAATGATTTTTTGCCTCATGTCACAAAATAGTTGCTGCAGATCCAGGCATTATATCCTCACTTGTCAATGTCCAAGGCTGAAGAAAAAAGGTAGGCAAGAAGAAAAAGATCTTTCATCACAGGTTTTCTCTTTTATTCAAAGAGAAAAATTATCCTTAAAATCTCATCATCCCCCAGCCAACCTCTTCATGTCTCAGGTTCTGGGTTTTCAAACCCAGATGTAGTTAACAATTATTTTCACCCTCCCTTCCTTTAAATTCTATCCTTTCTTGGCTTTATAGATACTGCCCTAGCCCATTTTTCGTTCTATGTTTCAGACAGATTTCTCTTTTTGTACCTTGTAGTCTAATTTTAGCTACTGACAAATCAACTCAGAAATACATCATGGCTCAAATACATAGAAACTTATTTTTGAATCATCTAATACTCATAAGATAGGGGTTTCTGGATAGATAGGATAGTGTGGGGAGGATGGAGGATTCAGGGTGATGGAGGCTCTGTAATTCTCAACACATGAGTTCCAAATCTGCTGGGGCATTCCTCATTCACTCAGTGGAAGGAAAAAGAGAATGGAGGAGCACTATTTGTGGGGGTTTTATGAGCCAGGCCGGGTGTGGGACCATCACTTTCATTCAGGACTCACTGAACTGGGTTCTAGCCACGCCTAATCGCAAGGTAAGCTGGGAAATGGACTCCCCCTGTGGGTCCAGGGAAGGGGGAGAAAGTGGAGTTGAATTGCGCCCTGGCTCTTCCTGTGAGCTCTTTCCTGCATTCCTTCTCCTGATGCAGACACCCTCAAGTAGATGCCTAGGTTTGTATCTGCTTCTTCACTTTTTCGCAAGGCTTACTTCACCCACGAGGCCACGGCCATGAGAAAGAAGACACCACGCTGACCTCACTCACTGAACACGCCACCATCTTCCAAGAGCCCTGCACACTTTTCTTCTCGTCTTCCCCTCGAACATTGGGTAAGTTCAACTGCAGACATCAGGAGAAGGCTTGGGGCAAAAAGAAAGAGAATGGGCTGCCCACATGGGTTGTCTTGATTCCAAACCCAGCTATCTGGGACCTTGAGCACAGTTTATAGGCAGGAAATGGTCCATGTAGTCCTGGGCTATAAACCTGTGGCTTCCTCTGCCAACTCGTTGGGACATTGTGAGACTGGTTTTAATACTATTCATAAACTGCTCTGAGACCATTTCCCAAAATATTAATTTCAAGGGTGCTCCTCAATAAAAGGCTTTTCATAAGCAAATACGTTTGGGAAACACTAGGTTGAAACAGGGGACTAGGTCTCCTCACTGTAAGTGTTCTTCCTTGTTTATTCCTGCATCACCCATTTTTTGAGCACTTGCTAGCATTGGGCACCGTGCTAGGCACTGCGGATCCGTGGTCAACACGCCCATGTAATCCCTATCCTCTAGCAACATAAAACCTAACACTAATACACACTGTAGTTCTCCAAGAGGGGGCCATGTTATTCAGCTTTTCCCAAAATTATTTGACCACAGACACTTTTTTTTTTTTTAAGTAAAGAGTATAATAAATTCCCATACACC
This sequence comes from Mustela nigripes, assembly GCF_022355385.1. NCBI lineage: Eukaryota > Metazoa > Chordata > Mammalia > Carnivora > Mustelidae > Mustela > Mustela nigripes. The sequence continues at coordinate 19,136,876 of NC_081557.1, forward strand.
CATCACCCAGTTTCAACAATGACCAACTCAGGGCCCATTTTATCTATCTGCACCTCCTACTTCCTTCCCCACTACCTGATTATTTTGAAACATATCCCAGACATCATATCTTATTTATATGTAAATATTTCAATATGTATCTCTAAAAGATAAGGGCTCTTTGATGTAAAGTAAGTAAAATACTATTATGTCATTGGTGATTTCAAATTTTCTCCAGAAGTTTTTATATGTAATGTTTGAAAAATACATTAAGATGCAATCTACGTAACTGGCGTATTGAGGTGCATGGGCGTGTGTGCACACGCACATGCGCAGTCACACACATGCACACCCGGAGTAGCTGTGACATCATCTCCAAGGAAACACCTTAGTCCTGAGGGCAGTCTCCACCACACACTGGGTGGACCCGTTCTGCTGGCAGTAGAGCTGGGAAGGAAGTTCTGCCCATCCTCACGGACCCCAGTCCTATGGGAAATGGGGGTGAGGGGGATGTGGTCCCTTCTTACAAGTGCTGTCAGGTGGCCTCTGACAAGTGACATGGGGGAGGGTGACCAAATCTGGGCAGTTGGAGGCAGGGCCACAATATGACATTGTTCAGACAAGTTTTTATCAGTCTTTCTTCCGCCAGCCAGCTGATGCTCCAGTGTCTACCATCTGACCTTCTACAGCCTTCTCGGTCACTTTAGCCTCTGCATCAATACATTTTGAAGACCATTCCTCACGAGTGAGTTTGGCCCAGTGGTAGTCGGTGTGGGCAGGAGCACGGGAACTCTGAGCATTCAGGAAAAGCCAGAAGGAGACCCCAGAGAGAGGATGGACCGAAGATGTATTTGGCTTTGGTGCTCATTGTACCTGATCTGGCCTCAGAAGCAACCATTGTCCCCTTTCCCAGTCTAGAGGGGTGCAATGCCAAGGACGGTTGGCACTTTTCAAGCCTTGGCTTACACTTGTTCGAGGATGGAAAAATTTATTTATTCTGGCCCAGGCTCGTGGGGCTGGGGGACTCCCAGGACAGGGGGCCTGGATCTCCACAGATAAACCCACCAGCAATGGCACTTCTGCTGCCTCATCTCGTGGGGAAAGAGCCCCATGTCCAGCAGCCGATGCCCGCTCCTCTTAGAGCTGCGTTCATAATCACCAGCGCTGGGCACGGTGCGTGGGGTGGGGATGTGAGCAGAATGCACAGGGGGTTGTTGGGAATCCTATCAGCTTCTCGATGCTTTTTTTCGTGTTTCTCAGCCCCCATTCTCTCCGTCTCCTTTTAACTTCCCTTTTCCTGCTGCTCGACCTCTCTCCCCTGCCTCCCTTCATTCCTGCCTCTTGACTGGCTTCGCCCCCCACCGGCCATATACATTCTCTTCCTTAAAACTTCGATCTCTCTCCCCTCACCTTGGTCAGCCCACCTGCCACCTCCTCAACCAGGGTTTGTCCCTTCTCTCTTCCCCACCCACGGAGTGTTAGTGCCTGGCGGCCCGGCTTAGACTTCTCTCGTGTTTCCATTCTCATCACACGCAATCTGGAAACTCACCTTCAGAGCAGGAGGATGGCTCCTCTTCACACCTCTCTCTTCCGCTAAGAAGCAGTGACAGGCTTCTCTAGTCCTTTGTTAGAGAGAAAGCCAGAATGGCAGGAAGTTATCACGTGGGGTGGGCATGGAGGGCACGGGGAATGCATTGGTGACTCAGTGATTACAGAGCCCCCTCCCCACAGGAGAGATGTGAGAACAAGGAAAGTACCAGTTATCAGGAGAAGGGTTTCTTCAGGGCATCTCTCTGAACTCCATGCTGTAGGAACGGCTGTTGTCAGGGAAAGTTAGAAAATCTGAGAATCAGAGAGGTTAAGTGACTTGCTCATAGTCATACAGCAGTGGAGCTAGCACAAAAACGTGGCCTCATGTCAAGCCCTTGTTTTGTCTACTACACTAAGGGCTGCCGCAGACTGTAGAGCCCTGCTGACGGACTGCTTTTTCCCCTCTGAACCATCTGAGAAAGTCTCTCACCATCATCCAGCACCTGAGCATTTGTTTTTCTCTTTCCTGCCCTTTACTGATTTGCATCTCATTTCCTCTAGAAAAGTTTATGGTGTCTATGTCTTTGCCTCCTCCGCTGTCCTGCCCTACCCGCTTCTCTGCCCACGTCTCTGTGATGTCACCAGCCCCGTGGGCCAATTCCAGAGAACCTCTCTACTTTGTGGAGCTTCAGGGTTCAAGCTGTCTGGAGTCAGGGCCAAAGTTTCCTGTCCTTGTGGGATGCTTACAGCAACCTGCACGGGTGACTTCGGGGTCTGCTTCAAGGTAAAGGAGACCTGGGAGCAGGAGAGGAGAATCCTACGCAACTGACCTTCTCAAGGGCAGGCTAATAAGTGCAGGCTGGATGGAGGCTGAGCCGAATTAAACTCCCCAAGATATGCCCAGTGACCCCTCTCCCCTCCAGTGTGATTCTACTTCAGTGTCCCATGCAGATCTGTTCTGCTTTTATTGACAAGGTAGTGCCTCTGCAATGCTGAAAATACTTTTGGAAGAAAAAAAGTCACCCAGATTCCACTTGTTATTAAAAGTTATTTTGCTCTTGTGTATTTTCTTTTCAGTTTTTGGATCACATATGGGCACATTAAGGTTTTTTCCTACCTATTGCCATTGTGGTATACACAGCATTCTCCTTCCTGCTTTGTTACCCTAGCATTTATTCTGTAGTGTTCATTTTTCAACACACATTCCAGAATTACCATTTTATTATTTTTTAAAGATTTATTTATTTATTTGGTTGGTGGGTAGAGGCAGAGGGAGAGAGAGAGAGTCTCAAGCAGACTCCACACAGAGCATTGGGCCCCACTGTGGCTGGATTTCACAACCTGAGCCCAAGCCAAGAGTCAGACACTTAACCGACTGTGCCACCCAGGCACCTCCAAAATTGTGATTTCAAAATTATGTCCAGCATTTCATTGATCCAATACAGCTTAGTGTGTTAAAATATTTCTTTGCTGGGTGCGTGAGTGGCTCAGTCATTGAACGTCTGCCTCCGGCTCAGGTCAAATCCCAGGGTCCTGGGATGGAGCCCCACATTGAGCTCCCTGCTTAGCGGGAAGCCTGCTTCTCCCTCTCACACTCCCTCTGCTTGTATTCCCTCTCTCGCTGTGTCTCTCTCTGTCAAATAAATAATATCTTTAAAAAATATATTTCTTTGCTGGTGTATGTTTAAATTGCTTCCTCTGGTCACAATTATATAGAACATTCTAATGGGCATTTTTAAGCGTGTAACTTTTTGCTTCCATTGAATTATTTCTTTAAAAAGTTATCAGGAATAAAAATGGTTGGAATGATTTGATTGCAATATGGAGTTAGTATTAAGAGAGGCTTCCCCATAGGGTTAAAAACCCAGGTTTGGTCCTTGCTAGCTGAGTAATTTTGGACAAACTATCTCTCTGCCTCAGTTTTCTCAGATGTAAAATAAGGCAAGCATAGTCCCTAATCTATATGGTTGTAGGGAGGGCTGACTTAAATAAAATACCATGTATTCCATATATTTTGGCTATTACGAGGAAGTACCCCATGGTTGCTGTGACTATCCTTGTATTCACACTATTTTTCTGTTCCTTTAGACTAAGCTGACTTAAGACCATGGGGCTGAAAGTGAAAAGGTTTTCTAGAGGCAAACTCAACCTGGTTTGCAATAATTGAGCAGGTCAAATTACTTTAGATCTTCTTGCTTCACCAATAACTCTTACTGTGCCACTTGCTCCCGTCACAAATGTGTCCATCCTGAGTCTGAGACTTGTTCAAACCTGTCTTTGCTTGATCTCTTTCAAGGCCTTTGTGGGACCCTGGCCCCAGCTGACCAAAGCTATATTAAACCCCCCCCTTCCCTATCTTGCTGGACATATAATTAGATGGAACAGGAGACTAGTGAATGTAATGTGAGCTTCTGTATCAAATTAAGTACATACTGGGGCGCCTGGGTGGCTCAGTCAGTTAAGTGTCTGACTCTTGGTTTCAGTGCAGGTCATGATCCCATGGGTCATGAGATTGAGCCCCACATCGGGTTCTGTGCTCAGTGGGGAATTTGCTGGAGATTCTCTCTCTCTTTCCTTTTCCCTCTGCCCCCCCCCCACTCAAATAATTAAATAAGATCTTTTTTTTAAAAATTAACTACTCACTAATTGTGTGGTTTGGGTCCGATGAAGAGTGCCTTCACCTTTCTTCCTGAGTTCAGAACCAAACCGGAAATATACTCGGAAGTCAGGTAGATGGAAGTGAAGGGACCGGCTTTATTCACAAGAGCAGTGGAAGAAAAGAATAAGGTTTCACCTCGCAGCCACAGGGACTTTCCAACACTGCTCAGGGAATGAACTTGCAGCTCTTCCCACCCCCACCACCACCCAAATACCCTCAGGCTTCCTTCCCCCACCTGCTGGGGAGTGCATGGGAGCCTGGAGGGGACACCACCACAGTGGGTGGGCACTTCCAGAAGAGAGGGGAAGGAGGAGCTGGGAACGAGCCACGTGGCAAACGTTTCTGTCTTTCTCCAAACTCACTGTCTGAAAGGAGAACACAAAGGATGCTCAGAGAGGCCAAGAGTGTTTTAGCTCCGGCGCCTCCGCATGGGACTGTCAGGGCAGGGAACAACAGGTTTCCTTTTGGACCCCCTATCTGATCCCATACTGACCTGCTGGGCATGGTGACAACAGGTTTATTCTCCCTGTTTGGACCTGTACTGCTGTCTCGCAGCTATGGCTGGACCCACTCTCTCCCTCCTGCTCTCTTGACCTTCCCCATGGCCACACACAACCCCCGCCCAGAACAATCCCCGCCCCGGGGGCCTGTGTGGGCCCACAGTTGGCACCCCCAAGATTAGGGGTGCAGCTCTGGCATCGCGGCTCTTGCCTCATGTTTTCACATTGGTTTTCTGTCAGTTTGTGATTCCATCTGTTATTCAGTCAGATTACATCAGTAATCACAACAACAACAGGAATCCTCAAACAAAAACCAAATTTCCTTGTTCAAACAGGCTCAAGCACTAGAGATTGATTATTTCACACGACAAGAGGGTGGTATTACCGCTATTACTCAGTGATCATGAACTCAGGGTCTTTCTCTTTTTCTGCTCTGTCAAGTTCCCGTTGACCTCATCCTAACACTGGTCCTGCTTGGGATCCTAAGATAGGTGCTGCCATTCCAGGCATCCCCTCTGCGAATTACCTCATCCAGAAAAAGTAAAGGAACCATGCCTTCTCTGATTTACAATTTTCAATGAGGAACTCTTCCTGAAAATGCCCTCCACGCTGCGCTGGTCATTACCAAACCAATCTCTAAGCAAGAGGATAGAGCCCCCATTATTGTCTCTGACCTAATAGCTAGATGGGGTGGACATTCCAAGAAAATCAAGGCTCTGAAAAGGGGAGAATGGATATTGGGTGGACAGCCTGCCGTGTCTCATGCGTATTACTAGGTATTTGTATCAGTGGTTGTCATTTTTTTAAATTTTATTTTTTAAAGATTATTTATTTACTTATTTGACAGAGATCACAAGTAGGCAGAAAGGTAGGCAGAGAGAGAGAGGAGGAAGCAGGCTCCCCACTGAGCAGAGAGCTTGATGTGGGGCTTGATCCCAGGACCCCAGGATCATGACCTGAGCCAAAGGCAAAGGCTTTAACCCGCTGAGCCACCCAGGCGCCCCTCAGTGGTTGTGATTTTAAAGACACAGTCTCCTATTTCTGTGTTCTCAGCTCTGAACTTCTATCTCCTCTACCTTCTGCACGGGACAAGGCTGCTATGTTGGATGAGATAGTGTGCATGACGACAGAGCGCTGGTAAACCTGGCCTGCCACGAGCATGACCATCGGAACGTGAGCCTTTCCTGCCATCCCTGAGATGTGACTCCTTCCAGAACTGACTAGTTGTTTGCCAAGCTGGGGAAGTCCTTACAAGACTAGAGAGTGGAAACATCTCACCACTGCCTTAAGAGCTCCTCTTTGGCCTCCAAACAGAGCGAAACGATGTAAATGCAAACCTAAGGAGATTAAACCAACAAGCCTGAGAAGATGTTCAGTACCACTCCCTCATCGTTAGGGAAATGCAAATTCAAGCTACAGGGAAATGTCACCTAACAGCTGTTAGGATGGCTACCATCACAATTGCTGGCAAGGCTGTGAGGACACCCGCAACGCTTGTGACACCACTGGTGGGAAGGTAAAATGGTGAGGCCATTATGTAAAACAGTATGGTGGTTCCTTAAAAAATTCAAAATAGAATTATCATCTGCTCTAGCCATTTTCCTTGTAAGTATATAGACACAAGAAGTGAAAGCAGAATCTCGAAGAAATATTTGCACACCCATGTTCATAGCAGCATGAGCTGAAAGGTGGAAGCAACGCAAAAGTTCATTGACAAATAAATGAATACGCCAGATGTGGAATATACATACAATGGGCATTATTCAGCCTTAAAAGAAAGGAAAGTTGACCCAAGCTACAACATGGACGAACCTGGGGTACATCATGCGAAGCAAAATAAGCCAGTCATGGGAAGATAAATACTGTATGATTCCACTCCTGTGAGGTCTCTAGGGAGTAGTCAAATTCATAGAAACAGAAGAAAAGTAATGGTTGCCGGGGGCGCCGGGGGATGAGAAATTATTCAGTGGGTGAAGAGTTTAAGTTTTACAAGATAGGAAAGTTCTAGAGATTGGCCATACCACAATGTGTATATACTTAATGCACTGGCCTGAACACTTAGAAATGGTTGAGATGGAAAATTTTATGTTGTGTATTTTTTTTTTTTACCATTTCTTACATTAAAGTTTGGTAATACACAATGCTGAATAGTACATCGAGAAATAGGCACTTACCCACACCATATAAACAGTCAGTGGGACTTTCAGTGGGTTTATTTTTTGTGGATGGTGGTTTGGAATTACCCACCGCAATGGAAGGCAGAGGAGGGAGAGGTTGGGGGGGGGACGTTATCAGGGTGGAGGTCCATGAGGCCTGCAGGAAGGATCAGAGTATAATAGGACCCTAAGAGGAGCAGAGTCAGCTTCCAGACTGCTGCCTAGGCTCTGCCTAGTGAGGACCATCTGCAGTCAACATCAGGAAACTGGGAAAACTGCCCCTTGCCAGTCGACGGCACACTGAACCTTCCGAGTGGTGAGAGCTTCTACTCAGTGTCTTTCTCCTGGCCATCAGGTAAAGGTCTCTTTCTTGTGATTTACGGGTCATCTTGGTAATACTGCCTTCTACCTAGGCCCAGAGATTTTGCCGAGCCCTCTCTTCACCACCCATATTAGGCAGAGATGGCTAAACAGCAAAATCAAAACAAAAACAAAACAAAACCCTTAACATTTTAGTGGCTTAACACAATAGAGCTTTATTTCTTTTTTTATAGAAAGTTCAATACAGATTTTTTTTTTTTTTTTTGGAGCAGATCTCATCCAAGCTAGGGATGCAAGTTTCTTCCATCTGGTGGATTTGTTATGTCCTAAGCCCTCCTCAGAGTCTCCCCTGGAGCGGAGCTCTGCATTCAGCCAGAGAGCAAGCCTAGAGAGAACAGGGAGAATTGCACAGGCTGTTTTAGGAGCTGGGCTTGGAAGTGACATCCATCATCACACCCGCATCCTACTGGCAAGATATGGTCACATGGCAGCCCTTAGATGCAAGACATCCAAGAAGTGGAGTTTTCTCGTGCAACCGCAAAGAAGATGAGATCATTGGTGAATATAACCCAATGTGTTGACAAACTTCTTCACAACAACCGAGAACACTTATGTTCCCCGAATCAGAGGTGGTGTCTGGATACCTAAAGGGAGAGTGGTGATAAGGGAGACATCACTTAAGTATGTGACATCACATAAGTGAGACATCATGATGTAGTTCAGTACAAATGATAACCCATTCTCCGATGATGGTAACAAAAATAATCATTGCTTTGTAAGGCAGAAAGGGATGAGATCTCTATGGGAAAGAAGCTGCTGCACTCATTCACATCAGGTATGAGAGACTAAGAAGGTACCACATCAGTGGGGATGGACAAGACGATTTTAATGGAAGAAACATTTCAGACAGGACAGGATGATTGTAGGCGGGGAAAGAAAAATTAAAAACTATTCTGAGGTTGTGAATTGATGACTTAAAAAGATGGCGAGTAGAAATACGATCATCTAGGAGAGGCAGTGAGGTGATCTTGAATCCATAAATCAGATGCGTGACGAATCGCAGTGATAATAATAATGTGATGCTAATTAGTAATAAAATTAGTATTCTCGAGCCATCAGTATATGTCAGGCACCTAGCAGATAATTAGTGAACATTTCTTCCTCTGATACATGTATGAATTCGTTTATTTCTTACAACAATCCCATATCCCCACTTAGCAGAGGAGGAAACTGAAGCTTGAAGTGGTAAAACTAAATAATCCAAGATCACATAACTGGTAAGTACGTAAGGGGGAATCAAACCCAGGCCATCTGACTTTGGACCTTGTTCTTTCAATCATTATAAGAGTAGCTAACATTTATTAAGCACCTACTTTGTGACTGTACTTTCTATCCATTCTCTTTAATCCTTGAGTCAACAGTTAAAAGGGGTAGTATTATCCCTCTTGTAACGAAGTGCAGCCTGATGGTAAGAGGTTTGACCAGAGCCACACAGCTAGTAAACAGCAAAGGTGGCATTCCAACTGCCGTAAGGGGAGCTCAAAGACATGCACTCTGCCTCCGATACTGTGAGAAAGAGAAATGCAGCCTAGGACCCCAGGATCTACATCCCTCGTCTCATCGGTGAAATTTTACACTTCCAGCATGGGGACCAAGTCTTCCACATTTGGGGCACACTCCTGGAGGGGACCTGGCACAGAGCTGCCTGGAACCAATAGACTTGTGAGGTCTCTGGGCATGTCTGCACTCCGGAAAAAGCTGCAGCTGCAGTGGGAGAATCCCGACCAACTGAGGCATGGAACTGGGGGAGCTGGAAGGGCAGTGTGCTTACGGGGCAGGCTTGGGTGCTTACGGTCCAAAGCCCAGTTGCAGTCCTGTAACTCAGTGGGCTGGGGAACTCTGGGGCCAAGGGTTCCACCTCTGAGCTCCAATGTCCTCATCTGTAGAATGGGGGTATTAATAGCCAGACCCCACCCTGGGGAGCTGCGTAACGGGGACTGAAGATGAAGCAAGGGAAATGCTGGGCTCGTTGCCGAGCATAGAGCAAATGTGTATGACAGGGTAGCCATGTCGCCGTGATGGTTGTTGCGATGGTGATGTTTGCAAGAGAACGTGGGAGGCCCACAGTCGGAGCCTCCGCGGGGACGGAGTCTGCTGCTTGTTTGATGGCCTTCCTGCGCCTTTGAAGGCTCCACACAGCAGCTGCCTTGCCTTCCAAGCGTCATGGCGGGATCTCTCCAAACCAGACGGACAGAAGCCAGCTGCAACTCTGGAGGGAAGGAGGACAAAGAGCAGGGCAGGGGTGGGGTGATGCGATGAGGGGGTGGAGAAGGCCTGCCCACCCAAGGATCTTCCCAGATCACACCAGCTCCCAAGCATGACCCCAGGCCTCACCCAGGCTGTGCTTTCCACCCAGACACATCGTTTGTGTTTCAAAATGTAGCTGACAGCCGGTAGCCACTGGTTCCAGCTGTTACTGCCATGACCCAGAGCAGCAGAGCTGGGAGATCAGTGCTGGCCCTCGAGCAGTCGCTTCCCTCTCCACGCCGGTGGGGAGCAGGAGGGTGGAGAGGACCCGGTGGCCCCCGGAGGCTCTGGGACCCACAGCAGAGGGCACTGGCTACCGCAGAGGGGTTTTCAGATCTTTTGGACCATGACTCTCAGCTTGGCGAGTCTAGAACTAGGGGAGAAGCAACTTCCTCTCAGCAGCTAACATTTTCCAGAAGCATCTAGAATCCCGTGAGTCCACAAGTGCTTAGTCATGGAGCATTAAGGCTGGCAAAGCCCTTAATTCAACCATCCCGTTTTATAGGTAAAGAAACTGAGGCCCAGAGGGGTGAAGTGACTCGTTGAAGACGGCTCTATGAGTTAGGGTGCGGCTGGGGCAGGAACTCTGGCTGCGAAGGGCAGCAAGCCTGGGGCTTTTCCATGACGCGAAACCACAGAGCCCGCCCCAGCATTCTTACCTAAAAAGGTCTGGATCCTGAGATCTGGTTGGGACCTGTGACCCCAATCTATGGGCTACACACCTTTGAAAGAAGACTTGCCAAAAACGGATGTGGGGAAAAATGAGAGGAAAGAAAAATGTATTTTGACAAGGAAACGTGCTCACCCTACAGTGTGAAATGAAGAAGAAACAAGAGGTTCCCAAGCAGAATTGACCCTCAATCCTGTTTGGGTAAGGAGTTCACACACACACACACACACACACACACACACACACAGAAAAAAGACTGGAAGGACTAGTAAAACAAAGTTACTTCTGGGAGGGCGGCTTATGGGTGGTTTTTTATGTGTCCCTTCTTTTGTCTTGCCCAGAGTTCCTAAGTTTTCTACTTTGAGAATGTTTATTTCTGTAACTACTGTTTTAAAAAGACACAAACTAAACAGACAAACGCCCGGGTCCCCAGTCACCCTCCCTCGAGCCGGCTCGGAGAAGCTCCCAGAACAGACTGCACCCATTGCACAAGGCGTGGTGCTTTCCTTTCCGGCGAATCCTCAACAAGATCAGACCTGAACACAGGCAGCCCCAGCTGCGGTTCTGTGGCAGACTGGGAGCCGCAGCTCGGGTTCAGGGCACCCCTGGCTGTCCGGGGTGCCCTGGGGAGGAAGGGCCAGACCTTCCTCACAGCCTCACAGCTGGCTCAGCTGAGCGTGGCTGGCGGGCTGAGGCAGACGCCAGCCTGGGGTCTGATGTGTGGAGAATGAGGAAGGGCAAGATGAAGGTCAGAGGGCCCTCTGAGGAGCTCTCCCAGCCCCGGGCCACACCCTCCAGGAAACCTCGTGGTCCAGTGTCACCTTGAAGACATGCCCATCTCACTCACAGTTTCTGCCACTTGCCCACTGTGATGTCCTCAAGACCAAGTCACTTTTCTGGATTATTCCATGATGCCATGGGGACCTCCCAAGCCTCTTGCTGAGTACAGCCCTGGGAACAGGGAGCCTGTTACCAGTGCCACAGAGCTCAGAGCGGGTATGTTTAGACAGAAGCACAGCCCCACATCTCATACCAAGTTGGGACTATGGTGGCGGCCTGGTGTCCTGGCTGGAACATGGGCTGGGAGACGCTGCTTCCCCAAAGGGCCACCACACGTTGAAGGGGCACCTCCATTAGGACAGTGCCTCCTTGTCCCAGTAAGGGTGGGTCTTACACTGTGGTGACAAATGCAGAGAGAACCCAAGCCTCTAGCTCTGAGGGCATCACGGAGCAGACGGGCAGAGCAGAGGACCTGAATTCCAGCTCTGCTCTCCCATCTGCTGTCACCTGGGCTGGTTATGGACCACTGCCCTCCCGCCCCCCAAGTCTCCCCCAAGCTTCAGTTTCCTCGTGTGTAAAATGCGTCTCAGAGCTGCAGGCGGGATGAACCGACTCTTATCTCTGCATCTGGGGTCAGCAGGTTACTGTCCTCAGGTACCTGGCCCGCCACTTGTTTTTGTATGGTGAGAAGGGATTTTTTACATTTTGAAACGGCTCTAAAAAATAAAAAGAAGAGCCCTACCTCACAATACATGAATATTATATGAAATGCAAATTTCAGAGTCCGGAAATGAAGTTTACTGGATCACAGCCATGGGCCAGGCCCTTTTATTTACATATTCCTGCTGCTGCCTCTGTTCCACAAGCCTAGGAGGTGAGCAGTCAAAACAGAGACCAGATGGCCCCCAAAGCCTCAAACAGTTACTAGCTGGTTCTTTCTAGAAACAAGTTTGCTGAGCCCCGACCCGACGGTCTAGTGCATGGCAGAGTGTTAGCAAGCGGGACACTCCTTTCTCATGATCTTCTTCTCACTTCTCTCTGCCAGGTACCTGTTTTTCTTGTCCAAAAGATAAGGAGTACCAGTGTTTGGGGAGGAGGGTAAAAGAAGAAGCTCTGTCCTCACTGGGGATTGTCAGGCTCCCTGAAGCTGGAAGGCCATGTCACAGAGACTGGATCTTCATTCTGCCACCAACCAGCTGTGTGACCTGGGGAAGACCACTTCCTCTCTCTCTGAGCCTCAGTTTCCCTCCTCTGTAAAATGGGATCCTGGTAACAGTGTTTACACAGTACTTGCCACAGGTGAAGCATAGTTCCCATCTCGTCAGTCACTTATTCAATCCTAACAGTTCTAGGAGATGGGTACTGTCATCACCCCGCTTTCTAGCAAAAAAAAAAAGCTGAGGCAACCGGAGGTTGAGTCATCTCAGATTTTGTAGCCGGTCAGAGGTGGGATTCAAATAGCCTCGTCACTGGGCGTTTGAAGCACGACTTAACAGGGCCCTGCGTGCTTCCCTGGTGTCTGGGGAAATTCCACTGAGATAAGAACCTGACACTTTTAGGGTTTTATGAGACCGTAAACCCTTTCCATCTTGAAGAAGAGGAAGGGGTAAAATTTCCAAATCTCTCCCCGATGGGAGAGCATGGTGGCACTAGAATGGTGGCAAGGAGACATTTGTGGGTGACAGCAAGCCCTTCCCGGATGGCTCATGTTTCCCAGCTCTCTCACCAGGGAGAGAGACGACCACGCTGCTCCAAAGGTCACAGAGATGCCTTATTCAGAGTGGACCTCAGTCGACCCATGACTGAGAAACAGGAGTCGCCTTGCTCCTTTGGAGGCTGGCAGCTGGTGGCGAGTCTCCCACCTCGGGCAGATCTTTGAGGGACTGCCCGTGGGTCACCCAGGAGTGCGGGGCCTGTCCCTCTGCCCCTCCAGGCTGGGTGAGGGCCCGCTTTCTCTGTGGAAGGCTTTTGAGGCCCGCCCTCGCCCTCGGTTCCCGGTCTCAGCGCTTCTTCCCGCCTCTCACGCCCACGTTCGATTTGGACAAGGATCGAGTGTGGAGGGTTGGGGCAGGCTGGCTCTTGCCTTTTTGTCTAATTGATCCACATGAGGATATCTTGCCCATGCTACGTACAGGCTTTCGGGCGGCAGGGAGGCAGGCACATAGAGAAGCAGCTTCCAATGTCAGGGTCAATGGCTGGAGCTCCCATGGTCAAAATCCCTCCACCACTTCCTGCCTGTGGGGCCTTAAGCAAGTCACTCAGCTTTTCTGCGCATCTCTTACCTTGTGATCAAAGTGGGGCAAGCACATAGGTCATAGAGCTATTGTGAGCACTCAGTGGGGTGAGGCATGCAAAAAGCTTAAGGTAGTGCCTGGCGTCTATTAAGGGCTTAGCATGTATTATCAGTGGTCATTATTATTTCTCTGCCACCTGGCAGCTGCTTTAGCTTAAGTTACCTTAACAGCACGACAAAGGCCTTTTCACATGCTTCTAGAATGTCTGCACCATAATGTGTCCCGGTATGTATCGAGGACCTACTAAGTGCTGGGCACTTGTCTAGTCCTGGAGAGTGCAAGGATCTCAGAGTCAAGGGCAGCCTGACCCGTAGACAGACACATAGACAGATCTGTGCGCTGTACTGAGTCAGGGTTTGAGTGCTTTGAGACCTGTGGGCAGTGGGGAGGGATCTTTCCACTCCAGGGCTGTGTAGTGGTGGAGGGGGCAAGCAAGGGGGCAGGGAAGACCCACCAAAGGAGATAAACTTGAACCCTGTCCTGAGTTATGCACAGGACCAGGAGGAGCCAGAAGACTACTGCAGGCAGCAGAAACAGTGGCAGAAAGACAGGGCCTAGCACACCCTGTCCATGCAGCCACCTTCACCAGCCTCCTTAAAGACCCACCATGGTGCCAAGAAGTACCTAGACCTTGATCCATGGGGGAAACATGAAAGTTCCTTTTAGTATCTGACATTGAAGCCATGGCTGCCAGGACTGGGCAGGAAGAGGGAAACCCTGCAAATGCCCCAGCTGGGAGGGAATGAAGGGAAAGCGAAAGTGGGGGTGGGGATGGGGGGTAAGGCCAGGCCTCACTTCCCCAAGGGTTGCTTCAGAGCGACTCCACCCTGAACCCAGGGGACAGGCTACTGAAGGTCAAGGAGGCCCCAAGAGAGCTAAAAGGCCAACCTTCCAGTCATAAGGCCAACCTTCCCAAATGGCTCACAGAGGGAAAGGAACCAGATGGGCTTGATGGAGGCAAAAAGAGAACTAGTCCAGGGAGGTGCCATCCCTGAAGGTCTTGGCCTGGAAATTCCTTCCTGAAACCTCTGATCATGGGGGAAAACAGCGCTCTTGGCTCTCATATAAGCTGGAGAGAACAGGCAGCGGGCCTCATCAGCTCGCCGGGAGAGAACACGTATGGCTGCTCCGATGCCTGCCATCCAGCCTCCTCTCCTCTCCTCCTCCCACCCCGGTGAGGCTTCGGTTCAGTGCTGCTGAACCCCGGCAGCCAGCAGGTCTCCACACCCAGGGCAGGACATGGCCCTGGAGAGGAGAGAGCTCTCTCCTGGGAAGCAGAAGCCCTGGCCCCTAGTCCAGTCTTCGCCCTTAGCCAACAGTCTGGCCCTGGGCAACTTTCTGCCCTCTCTGGCCTTCTGTTTCTGTATCCAAATCATGAGACCATATACTTGCTTTCCCTTAGAGTTTGCTGGGAAGAACGACGTGAAAACACGTTGAAGGGCTTTAATTGTGAAGGATTGTGTTTTCTGACTCCTTCCCTGAGTGTGAAGTCCCTGGGGGGTGAGGAATTTTTCTGGCTCACTGTTGCGTCCCGACATTGAGTGCACCTAACATGTTTGGGGGTGGTTCTGCTTGAAACAGCAGGACTGAAAGGGAAGTGTTTCAGGCTTCCCCCCAACCTGCTCCAACCTTGTGATCACCTGCACCTTCAAAAACTACCAGAGGAATCCCTGGGGCAACAACACAGTTACAAGGAACATGGTGCCCTCTTCCTCCATGTACACTGCGCCCAGCCCCCCACCAACCAGCTGTCATAATTGACTCCCTATAGTCACTTTGCCTTCTCTTGGACTGACAGAAGTCCAGTTTAGTCTGAGTTGGTGAAGCCAAAAGCTACATTTCTTACCACCCCTGTATCTAGAATAGCCATGGGACACAGTTGTGGCCAAAAAGATAAGGTGTTGGATTGCGATTCTGTAAAACATCCAACAGGTTCATCTGGTGTTTTGCCATCTGTCCTTCATCTTCTTACTGCCTAGAATGTAGAATTGATATTGGAACTTTAAGAACCATTTTGGAACCATAAGGACATGATCCATATGATAAGAATGAAAGAGTAAGGCCTTGGTGGCATCTTGGAACCGCCATATAATCCTGGACCACTTACTTCCGGAAATATAACCTTCCCAGTTATTGAGGCTGCTGTTTTCTTCCCCTGAAAAGAGGTTAAGGTCGGTGAGTGGAGTCTTCAATCTGTAGACAAGCACTCTTATAACCAATACACCCTTCCTTCCAAAGACTAGGTCAGGGCCACCTCAGGCAATTTCTAAGACTTCACAAAAGACTTAACTGTGAGACCCAGTTACTCATATGCAACCACCACCAAACTGCAAGCTCAGGGAAGACAGGGCCCCCCACTCTGTGTTGATCATGAGTGTATCTCCAGAACATGACAATTCTTGGCAAATGTTAGGTTCTTTATATGGTTTTCTTAAATCCGTGAATAAAAGAACTCTGTAATTCTGATTCCAGGAGATGTAGCTTACTTGCCTTAGACCTAGGAACCGTTATGCCTGGTCAGTTTTGAAACCTCTGTTGACACATCTTTGAAAAAGTCAGCTCTTAAAATGGTTTGCCTAAAATACCGAAAGCTTCATAAAAAACTCCCAGCCTCCCACAGAACCATTGCTTTTCCTAACCACCCTCAGCCCCGCATGTCTGCCCCCAACTTGCCATTATATGACCCAGAAGGCAACTCACACAAATGCTCTGGCAGATTCTGAGGCCAAATGATTATCACAGCTGAGAAGCAGCACCCCACCACCCCCCACAACATACAGAGAGTTTGAGAGTTTGACTGAATGTACATAAATGTGTATATGAAAACCTTCACAGACATACTCGTCAGGTTGCTTTCCTATCTTAAACATCTCGGTTATTTCTAGACTTGTATGTACGGTTACTTTCTCCATGACTTCCGGAAGGTTCTGACAGTTTCCTCCTCCTCTTTCCTTTATTATGACTCTCTCTTCAAAACCTGCTATTTTTACTATGTCTCTAAAACATTCACACTTTTTCTGTATCCAAGTTATCCAACTTAAATATCCAACTGTATAACTTCTTCATCTTCCTTCTTTTTGAAAAGCAGGGAGGGGGCGCCTGGGTGGCTCAGTTGTTAAGTGTCTGACTTTGGCTCAGGTCATGATCCCAGGGTTCTGGGATCGAGTGCCACATGGGGCTCCCTGCTCAGCAGGAAGCCTGCTTCTCCCTTTCCCACATCCCCTGCTTGAGTTCCCTCTCTCCCTGTCTCTCTGTCAAATAAATAAATAAATACAATCTTTAAAAATAAAAAATAAAAAAAAGAAAGAAAAGCATGGAAAGTCCATATATTAATAATGAGAATACAAAGTCCATCTATTTCCAAACTTGGAGTTCATCAGTTCAAGATGTTTGCTGACAGTCACTCCAAGAAAATTACAGATGATGCAACAGGGCTGCCTGCCAATGACCTCTTGGTTTCCTCTTTCTGTGTTCACACCCTCCCAGGAAGGGCAGGGGGCCGCATAACCTGGGATCCTCACTCTTCTTCATTGACCAGATGAATGGGAAGAGCTCCAAAGACTTGGAGGAGGATGAAGCCATAAATGGAAGAAGCTTGAGCCTCTTGAATGGCCATGTGAAGTAGAGAGCTGCAGATCTGCACTAGGCTATCACAAACATGAAATAAATTTAATGATACCAAACGGGTGCTTTGGAACTGCATCTATTATAACAGCCAGCATTATTTATATATTACTCTTTACTTATCAGTTACCCCTTTTCTGTGTCTGTGTGCTAAAATGCTGTCTCAGTTTACTTTGTACTAAAGCTACTTAAAATCCATGGCCCTACTGAATGTCAATGGTTCTCAACAGAAGTAACGGGGGAGCTTTTGAAATCTCCCAGTACTTAGGCCTCCCCAAAGAGGCTGTGATTCAATTTGTTGGTGGGGGGACTCAGCCTTTGCTATTTTGAAAGAGCATCCCAGCTGATTCTAAAGGATAGCCAGAGTTAAGAACCACAGTTCTAGAATAGGGGTTCTCAAACTTGAGTATGCATCAGAACACACCCAAGACTTGTGCAAACACTGCTTTCTGGGCTCACTACCTGCCCCCCAGGTTTCTGATCCAGCAGGCCTGGGGTACAGCCTGGGAATTTTCATTTCTAATGCATTCCTGCATGAGGTGGATGCTGCTGGTTCAGGGACTCCACTCTGAGAACTACCGGTATAGATTCGTAAATCCTCATCAATAACAACCATCAACACTTAGCAAAAGCTGGCTGCTAGTAGTTGAGTGTATGATTCATTTGAAGATGAAGACATGCAGGCCTTTATACTTGATATGGTGACCCTTCTTACTTTGGGTTTCAATAGACTGAGTTTGTTTGCTTAGTCGTGCAATCCAACCGGAACCCTGTACAGGACAGGAAGAGGGACTGTAATGCTTGGGTTTGAGCTGGTATGTGGAAGTGAATATGTAAGTACCTTCTATAGACATATAGGCACCATGTCGATCTCTCCCTATTTTTTTCCTTTAGTTACAGGAGATTTCGAGAAGAGGGAGGGCTTCTAGACATCCGTGACTGTGAGCAGTAGGAGAAGATGGAGGAAGGAGTGTCTGCAGGAGGAATGACCTACAGTATCAACAAACACACACACACATACACACACATTCAATTTTTAGGGGAAGTGGGAGAATCAGATTTGGTATCTCAAGAGGCACAGAATAAATGGTAGTTGAAGTAAGGAAGCCTGATGACCTTTTGTAACTCCTTGATCATCTGAAGCTCCTGTTTTTCTCCAAAAAGGAAATGAGAACCCTATCAGTGGTCTAAATGGAACACGTGCCATAGCCTACAGTCTTCCACGCAGATAGACCTCACTAGCCTATAATTATCTGGTTGTGATTTATATACATATGTATATACATACCTATAGAAAGAGGCACACATATGATATAAATGATCCTCATGGTAATAAAGCTTTTTAAATTGAGTGGAAGGGATGACTTTGCACTTAGCATTGCTATCACTATTTGTTTTATACTTATCAGCTCCACTACTCAATCTGATAATTACTTTGATAAGGCATTATATACCTGCAAAGAGCTATCAATGAAAACCTCTTTCTTACTTGAGATTACTTATTTGCAAAACACAGACATTGATTCTGGGTAGTATAGAAAAAGAAGGAAAGAAGGAAGGAAGGAAGGAAGAAAAAGAAAGAAGGAAAGAGAAAGGGAGAGAAAGAAAGAAAGAAAGAAAGAAAGAAAGAAAGAAAGAAAGAAAGAAAGAAAGAGAGAAAGAAAAAGAGAAAGAAAGAGGAGAAAGAAAAAAAGGGGGAAGGGGGTAATTTTAAAAGCATCCATCAGCTCACAAAACACTCCAACTGCCAAAAAACTAGGATTAAACTCTACATGGCCAAGGACAACATACAAAATCATGCCCAGACTGGTCTCAACCAGACACTTCCCTTGCCGGTGATGGGCACTTGGTTGCTTCTGCCTCCATTGCTGGGCATGGGCAATGCTGCTAATTGGGGCAGCAATTTGAAGAGACTGATGAAGCTGCCCCTAGTCCCTCCATTGTTGCCACAAGGATTCCTATTTGCTGGGCTCACTGGCCCCGTCTCTGCTCAAAGTATGGTAAGAGTGTGCCTGCTCAGCTGAGCTTAGGTCACATGCAAATGCTTTTGCTGCAGAGGAGCCTGGGAAGTCGTCTCTCTGTTTCACCGAGAGTTGTAAGATGGAAAATTCTCCAAATGCAGCAAAGAGGCTGAGATGCTAGATAGTCACAGAGCAATAGAGGTCCATTTAGCTGGTGTTAGGATGTTGAACATTTTATAACTTTCATTTCCTTAAAAATTTTATTCTTGAATATTTCAAAGTCATACAGAAATTTATTTTTAAATAATGAATTGGCATGTTAGTTCTCTGAAAGAAAGCATGTGTTTTCTTTTTATGAAAAATGCTTTCTCAAGGTCTCTGGATTTTAAGGATCCAGAAAATGGATTCTGTGGCTCTGAACATTTCAGTAAGGAATGAGTTTGTTCATGGTGGGTGTAGAAATACTAGACCTTGTCTAGACTAGTTGTCTGGATTTTGGCTTGTTGTATGTTCACTTCTGGAGACTCATTCATTCTACCTGCTGGATTTTTGGCACAAAAGGGATGGCCGCTCAAAAGGATGATTGAAGAGTTTCAGGAAGTGCTATTTACAAAGGTGTAGGCCACTTAAGTGGAAACAAACAAGGGATAGTGAAACACCCCAGGGCTATAAGGGCAAGAAGGTGTGAGGATGATTAGGTCTGAAGGGGGAAAGGGAAGAAGGCAGCCCAGGGCGGGGTCCTGCAGCTGTGAGAGTGAGAGGTGACCTACTACACCCCAGGCACTCAGTCCACTAGGCTTTAGCACCACGTGGTGGGCGGGTCCATGCACTTTACCAGGGTCCCACCTCAAGAGCAAAGAGAAACTATTCAAAGAATATCTCTGCTTCACTGCTTTTGGCTTTCTCCAAGGTCACTTAGTCAACACAGGTACATGGAAACAGAAATTCATGAAGTTTGTGTTCCTAGGAGCAATTTCAATCAGTAACAAACAAACAGGATTCAATGGATAAATGGCCAAACCCCTTGACCTCTGTGAAAATCATTTCGAGGCACATGCTAGCAGCTCCTTAGGGAGCCCCCGCGGTGACTGAACTCTAGTCATCCATGGCGATTACCCAATTATGAATAAACACTCTACTGGCTTTTCTCCCTTCCTTATGCTCTCTGGGACCAACTCCCAAGTAAATCACCAACACTCAAGTTCTTTTCTCAGGTGCTGCTTTCAAGGGAACCCAAACTGAGATGCAGAAAGCCAATCTTGGGTGGAAAGCATGATTACTACCAATCTGCAAGCTAACATGAAGAGACCTTAGGGAATAAATAAGGATATTGATCTCTCTCCACCCTACCAGAGGTGGGTGAAGCCAAGGTCTCTTGGAAGCCAGAGGTGAGAAAACCCAGTTGATGTGGTCTGTAGACATCAGTCTCACAGGGCACAGAGACAGATAGGTGGAGAAAGGTAGACGTGATTACAGAAACAGATCAAAACTATTCAACTCAACCCTGTTATCCCTTAGCACCTTCAAAGTCCCTCAATAATTTGTATCATTTCAGGTGATGAATTATGTCACACTATCACCTGAGATCTAAAAGTTTAGGCCCCCACCAGAATTTTTCTTATAAGGTAGTGCAGGAAAGTAGAAGCAAAGAAACAATTGATATAAAATTAGCGTCTACAGACCCCAATTCTATACCTAGCCATTAAGTCTAAGGTAATGACTATAGTTTCCTTCTACCACCATTCTATGTTTTCTATGCCTTCTGCCAGCATCATGTTTGCATGAAGTCCTTTACCTTTACCAAACCTTCGTTGTCCAACCTGGTTGGGATTCTCTTCATTTGGATGCCACAGTTAGTCAATGATCAGGACTAAAACACAAAGAGTGCTGGGAGATGCCTCTTGTCTTCTGTGTCTGAAATTCCCCAAGTTTCAAGCATAGTCATTCTTGACCCTCTTGTGTAGCATTAGCCCAGTTTTTCCTTACTAATACAGGGACTCTCTTCTCTTTTGGTTCAGGTGTATAAGGTTCCCATACTGGCACCAGCAAGCTCAAGTTTATAATTTATTAGAATGATAGTTGTGGTCCCTGGGGGAAGCACTCTACCCTTGGACTCTAGGATCTGCAATCCTATTAAGCTCAAGGACACAGGGAAAGGAGCCAAAAGTTCTTCTAAGTAGGTTATTCCTTATAATAGTAAGAGGGGACACATTTTACCTCCACCCTGGGTTTCCAGATCTGTGCATTCTCCAGGCGGGGACCACATGCTGACTCTTAAGTCATATGCTGCTGATTGTGGGATAGCACCCCTAACCTTACAGCATATTACCTGCCAGATAACCCCATAACTGAAGCTTCAGCGGGTTATCTTGTCATTATTTCCAGTGTAAGAGGTAGCTTCTAAAGGGGCTCCCAATGATCCCTGCTTGTAGGTATTCATGCCCTTGTGTATTCCCTTCCCCTTGAATGTGGGCTGGACCTGGTGATTTGTTTCTGATGAATAGAATATTGAAAAAGGGATGGGATATCCCTTCTAAGATTAGGTTACACAAAGATTCTGGCTTCTGTCTTCCTTTCTCTCTCTCTCTCTCTCTCTCTCGCTTTCCTGTTTGCTTTTTCTGATGGAATCCAGCTGTTCTGTTGTGAGCTGCTCTCTGGGGAGGTCTGCGTGGCAAGAAACTGGTATCTCCAGCCAATGGTCAGCCAGAATCTGCAGCCTGCCAACAGCCATGTGGATGAGACTCCTCCCCTAGTCAAGTCTTGAGATGACTACGGTCTTGCCCAGTATCTTGATTCTAGCTTTGTAAGCAACCCTAAGTACTCAACTAAACCATGCCCATATTCCTAATCTATGGAATCTTGGACATAATATTTGTTGTTTTAAGATGCTAAGTTTAGAGGGAATTTGTTAAGCAGCAACAGATAATATATCCAGCCAGCTCCTTCTGGATGTTGGGGTATGTGGGAACACCAGTAAATTCTATAATCATGAATGCCATGCTATACTTTCTTATTTATTTATTTATTTATTTATTTTTAGGATTAATTTATTTATTTTTATTTTCAGCATAACAGTATTCCTTGTTTTTGCACCATACCCAGTGCTCCATGCAATCCGTGCCCTCTCTAATACCCACCACCTGGTTTCCCTCAACCTCCCACCCACCCCCTCTTCAAACCCCTCAGATTGTTTTTCAGAGTCCATAGTCTCTCATGGTTCACCTCCCCTTCCAATTTCCCCCAACTCCCTTCTCCTCTCCACCTCCCCTTGTCCTCCATGTTATTTGTTACGCTCCATGCTATACTTTTGTTTTAAAATGATCCCTTTGCTTGGAGCCAATGTTATATGGGAACACCACTCTCATAAATAAAGCTCTCTACACAATCCCAAAAGACAGTGTGAGCCAAGTATTGAGGGTAAGGAAGGAAAATTCTGTAAATGAAATGGGTATCTTTTCCTATGAGGACAAAGCCCAGTCTTCTCCATAATAAATGGGACTCGATATAATCATCCTGCCACCAGGCTGGTCCCTGGAGAATGGAACCACATTACAGGCTTATAAGGGTTTCTTTTTTGGACAGAGCAGTCTTGGCAGTGGTGGTAGTTATCCCAGCCTTGGTAAGGGGACATTAATGTTATTGGGCCCATGTATGTCACCCGCTCCTGCTGCCATGACCCCTTCTCACATGGAGCAAGCACAGGGTCATCTGGAAGAAAGACTGACATCCCCCCGACTGGTCATTTTGCCCATTTGATTACTGGGAGCCTCAACTGCAGTAAATGCCCTTCAGTGAGTATATACAGGACAGCTATCCCCCCACTGTGTGCCTGTTCCCAGAGACCCATCCACATACTTCTCCCCAACCTCCTTGACCCCAGTCTTCCAATCCTGCTCTTGCTAAGTCCCTGACCTATCAAAAAGTTCTACTCAGGGTGTTGCTCGTCACCTCTGTCTCTTAGGGCCACCCTTGAGTATGTCTGTAATAGTGGCCATCCATTTCTGTTGGCGCCAGGATCTTATGTAGACCTGTCCATAAACTTGGTCCATCATTGTCTTTTCTTCTTTAACTAACATGACAAATTTCCATGAAATCATACATAGGGTTGCAAGGAGGAGAAGAAAGGAAGTGCCGTGGGGGTCTGAGCTACTTGCTTTTACAGAGCTCTTGTGCCTTTCAGACTACACAGGCTTGGCGATTTTCTTTGTGCATTCTCACTCAGATATTGAAAGATTTGAACTTGTTCTTTACCTTGTGAATACTCTTAGGGTCTCCAACATTAGTCAGCCTGCATTTTAATCTTTATAATCACCATTGTTATCAAAGTGACCTTAGTCAGCTTGGTCAGCTTAGTTACTCTTAAGTGACTAAGAACCCCAGTCATTGATCTCAAAACAGTACCTTCCACCTGCATTTCACTGCTTCCACTGCCACTGTGGAAATGATGTAAGTATTTATAAGGCCACAGCAAACCACAATAAACAATGCCCTTCCTCCCACAAGGTAGCTGTATGTCTGCTTAATAAATGTGTGAGCCACTTGATCCCGGAATCCTGTTTCAAGGGGCTGTTTCTGTGGGCTGCATCTGGTGCCGTTTATTACCATGGTCCTGGCACAATACAAATGGCACTCTGACAAGGGGACTTGTCAGAGTCCTCACTGAAGAGAATTCAGTGGGGGCACTAGTCACCCATGTGTGGCCGGGAATGTGAAGCGCTCTGGGGTTACGAATGTGGAAGCCATCACTGCTCCTCCATCTGAGACAGAGAAGAATGGAGTCATTCCCAGGATCTAGCGGGGCCTCTAGCTGGAAGAGACAGCTGGCTTCCACAGATGAGCACAGCTATTGTTGAGGCCTGGTTGAGAGGGGGTGCTGGGGAAGAAACACTCTGTCATCTTGCACTCCATGTCCCTGGCCTTGTCCGCCATTGGCCATCAACCCCAAGCCAGAGGGCAAGAGAGACTGCTGAAGCTGCCTATGTGTCAGCCTCCAGAATCACAGAGCACGGGGGCAAGGGTGGCAGGTGGATCCGGAGGGTCCCAAAGAGACCACTCAGCCCATGCCTCATCCCACTGCCGAGTAGTCCATCCTCCTGAGAAGGTCAGAATGGAGTTGGCCTAAATGTCAGGAGGCTCCTCTTCTATGATCGTCTCTGTCAATTCTTTGGTGTCCCACCTGCCAAAGGAGGAGTCTGCGTGCTCGCCAAGCTGTCCTGGTACCAGGGGAGGTGGGCCAGGGATGGATGAAACTATGCTTGAAGGTTGGAAAAACAAATAATTATTTCTTTAAAAATGTATTATGAAATAGAGCACAGTGTGTCTAATGTATTGTTGAACTACAGCGAATTTAGGGAGGTGAGGTTTCTCTGTGGAGGAAAGGCATCGTTCCCACCTGCCGCCAGGTGGGCTTTGGGGGAAACATCCAGGAAGCACTAAAAGATCCTCATGAACACCTCCATATCTCACCACCACAGTTCCTCAGGTTCAGACTTCTCCCGGCCCCTGAGCTCCCCTCCCTTCGAGCCCGGATTCAGTTTTCACATAGCCCCAAATGGAAAAGCTCAGGTATGAGAAGGCGTGAAGCGCTCTCAAGAATGCATTCGAGTTCGTGAGCCCATCACACCTCAGCCCCACCCCAAAATATCTTGAGTGGAATGCAGTGCCACCCTTGGATTGACCTCTTAGTGATGAGCAACGTTCCCTGGAGGGCTGCTGGCTTCACGGAGGGCAAGAGCTGAGTTTAAAAGAAAGAAAGAAAGAAAGAAAGAAAGAAAGAAAGAAAGAAAGAAAATGCAGGGGCAATGGTAAGCGGACACTGGCAGCCCTGGGTGTCGCCGTGGAATAAGAAAGGGACAGTGGGGGTGAGAGGTGGCAGCAGAGATGAGCTGGGCAGTAGGCACTGAGGGTATGGATGTGACCACGGAGGTGGTGGGACTTATCTTAGGACTCGTGCTAAACTTCATTGTTGCTGCAATAAAGCAAAAGGAAATAGACCTACATCCATCTGGGTTGCCGTTGTTTATTGGCTCGGAGTCAGGCTGTGTGCTAAGAACTAAGGAGTCACTGCAGTCCTCCACTCCACCGGCTGAGCCATCGAAGGGATGAGGGCAGCACCCAGATCAAGACAGAGGACTCTACTGGCTTGCCTGGCACTTACGTCTGTCGATCTGGGGGAGAAGAACAGAAAGCAAGGAAGCAGACGGATTCATCAATTCGGATACTGACAGGCACTGTGAATAAAGAGGCTAAGGGATGGGCAGGGGCTGGCGAACTTCCCATGAAGGGTCAGATGGTAGCTCCATCTGGTCTCTGTTGCTACTTCTCGAGCGTAGTACTCACCCCTACTGCTGTGGTACAAAGGTAGCCACGGGCAGTATGTACATCAGTGAACAGATCTGACCCTTCGGCCATAATTTGCCAAGCCCTGGGATAAAAAAGCTGGGAGGCTTGGGAAAGATGTTAAACAAGGCACCTGGGGACCTGGATAGCAATAACAACCATGATAACAACAACAACAACAACAACTACAACAATAATAATAATAATAATAGAGGGGACCACCTCTAGATGGGTCAGTCAGTTAAGCATCTGCTTAATCCCAGGTCATGATCCCTGGGATCCTGAGATCCAACCCCACATCAGGCTTCCTGCTGAGCAGGGAGCCTGCTTCTCCCTCTCCCTCTGGCCCTCCTCCTGCTTGTGCTCTCTCTTTCCTTCTCTCTCTCTCTGTGTCAAGTAAATAAATAAAATCTTCAAAATAACAATAATAATAATCAAAAGGGCCAGTCCTGGGTGGCCCGGGAGAAAAGCTGTCCAGATATGACAATGAGCAATTGCAAAAGCCCAGGGGTAGAGGACGTAGCATGTTCCCAGGACAGAATGAAGGCTGGTGTGTCTGGAGTGTGTTAAACCAGAGCAGAAGACGTTTGAGGTGATGTCGCCAAGGTACGAGGCCACTGAGTCTGGAGTTCTTCCAAGTATGACGGGAATCCACTGAAGGGTTTTATGGAAAGTGATGATCAGAGAGGTCTGTTTCTTGTCAGAGACAAGAAAGAGAATAGTGATTTCTTATTTACAGAGAAGCTGGACAGTGTTTAGCTCACGGCGGTGTGTAATACCTTCTTGTGTATCGGTTGATAAGGCACTGTGCCTCCAAAGCCATCAAATTCAGGAATGGATGGGACCACGGGAACCCAGCTAGCACATCTCCCATATTTTAGAGACGAGTGAACTGGAGCCCAGAGAGGTTAAACACTTTGCCCAAGATCACTCAGCAAGTCAGCGGCAGAACCGGGCCATGGACCCTAAAGAGAGAGAATATCAGCAGAGAAGCTTGGCCTGATAACAAAGCATTCGTTGTAGGAAGGGCAGAATGATTCTGGATCCAAGATGGTGATGTCACTTGGCCAGATGAGTGAGCCCAGCCCCACATGGACTTCAGTGTAAGAGTTCTGTAGAGACATAAGCTATGAGCAGCGAAGATTGCCTGGTGTTATGAAGCCAAACAGCTGTCTTGACTGAGCGGACGTGGCCTTGGGCACGCTTGTTCTTCCAGTGCCTGCTGGCTGAAGAGTCATGGACATGGGACTCTAGTGCATGGGGCCAGAGCTGGACAAGAGGACAGTAGCAGGCACCAAATGGAAGTGATGAGGGCTTGGTTATTAGAGCCTTTAATAAAGCACTAAGAGAGCACAGAAATTCCTCAGTGACCCTCTGAGAAGAGCAAAGTATGTATTGGCAGGTGAGGCCAGTGAAACATGATTTATTGCTATCAACTGCATCCCCTTTTTATCACCGTGTCTGGTGTGCTCTCAGGAAACACGTGTCATGTTTCAAATTCGACTGAGAATATATATACCCATACCCTTGTTCATTCAGCAAATACATGGCACCACCTTAAATATCTATCTACTGCCTCTTCCAAAATATTGGTTTGTCTTGGAGTGAGTCCACATGGTATTAATGACCCCAGACCTGTGCCAACAGCAAGCTTTGGCAACCTGGCACGCTGGTCTGGGCGGGACTATGAGAGACAGAAGGGTCATATATTTCCTGTGAAATACAGCCAGGCGGGGCAACAGGAGGGCCATGCTCAGGGTCTTGGAGTCAGCTCTCAAGAGATGGGGCTACCCCACAAACAGGGAAGCAAGGTCTCACCAGGTTCAGACCCTGATGGCCTGCTAGGCAGGGGTTACTTTCCTGTTTTCCCCAGGCTTGGGCCTCAAGTTCTGCCTCTTCAATGGCAAAGCTAACTTTCTATTTTTAGGGGAAAAAACTGCAATGAAATGTACTTTCCAATTTTAGGGCTCTTGCCTGGGCTCTATTTCTAGTGACCCACTGGAAAAATTTCTCTCATTCTGCATGTACATATTTGAAATCTGGCCAGTGGTTTCAGAGTCCACTCCCTGGAGAGAGTTTGCAAGAGAGAATCCATTCCAAACAATGACGGGGCCATGCTTTTAGGAGAATGTCAGCCTGTATTTTCCCAGAAGACCTTAACCTTCCTAGCGCCAACACTACTACCTTCCGCCATGGGAAATTTGAATCTGTATTTTGTTTCTCAAAGAGATTCAACTATGGCCTTGGGGCTTTCTGCTGATGAAGATGATGCAACTTTAGAATGCATAAGTAGGCAAAATCAGAGCTCCAAGAAGAATCTCAGCCCTTTTGTGACTTTCTCCCAGTTGGTTCCATTTCCGGGAGGAATCATGGACCGTGACAGAGGAGGGATTTCATGCTTTACTGTAAACAACACTGAGCATAAGATGTGCTGCATGGACTAGAGAGGATCTCAGCCTGCCCAGGCAAGGGTGGATGGGAGGGAGCCACAGAAACCAGCATCAACTGAAACACTAGAAGATCTTCGCAGTGAGACAGGGACAATCAAGAGAAGTCAGCTCTGTTGGTCCAATAGGACAGTGACATAGCTGGCATTATTCAAAATGTTTCAAAAGTGCTTCCACTTTTAGGAGATGGAAACTGGCCTTTCTTTCCAGGCAGGGTGACTCATTTTTAACTGACAGTACACTCAATGAGACTGGGCAGTGCCTCTGGGAGGACCCAGAGCTTCTCAAACTGGAGTACCTGTTCCTTGGGACAATGACTAGTACACGAGGTTTAGGAAAACAGGGCATATGTTTCTGGAACATTGTTTTTACTTGCAGATCAGCAACTAAAAAATAATGTGAAATGTTACAAATAATGTTATGCATTATGTATGTATAAATAATGTTATGCATTAAAATAATGTTAAATAATGTTATGCATCAATGAGGCCCACTGATGACCATTTCCTATGTTCTGACAGTCTTTCTCAATTGGGACAATGTCCTCTACTGAGAGTCCCACTGGAGTTCACTCTTCCATCTTCTCTTGTAGCAAGGTTATGGTCTGTGTTTTGGGCCCTGACACTCACACAAGATTTCAATTTGGCAGAAAGCCATCCAAGGAAGGGGTCTTGAGGAATCCACCTTTGGGCAACACGGTGGCAGAGGCATCCTTTTCCACATGGGGAGTGCTGGGTATTTGGTGTCTTCTACAGTGCAATCAGAAAGAGAAGCCCCATCTGGAATGAGCTGTGGTGTTTGTGTTCAAGGCTGATGCCACTGGGGATTCACTGGGGCAGCCCCAGCCAGCTGGTTTGAGGAGGTTTCCCATGTAAGGAGAGCATGACGTTCTGATCTGCCTTCCCAATTCATAGTTGCCCTCAATGTCTGGTTCTGCTGTAGCTAGCAAAATGGGCTCTGCTGTTTCAGCCAAGAAAGGGCACTGCTGCACATGCACAGTTCATGGAGCTGAGCACAAGTTCACCATCCAATGCCAATGATATCTCACACTTGTATGGAGCATTTGAGGCTAAATCCTTTTTATTCTTTTTGGCAGTTAGGGGCATTTTGGTGGAAATGACTTGAAAATCCCTAGCCTAAGGTAAAGTATGGGGAAAAAAGGAAAGAAATGAGAGGTGGGAAGGAGGCAGTAGAGAGGAAAAATGAGGCACAGAAAGACAAATAAGCAAAAGAAATATTTGTGTATATAATTGCCTGCCTTAAAAACACTGAGACATACACTACCCTGTATGTTCTGCCCATCACCCTTGTGATGGTCCCCATTTTACAGATATGGAAGCTGAGGCTACTCAGAGAGACTATGGGATTTGCCCAAGAATATTAGGCAGAAGGCAGCAGAAGCAAGTGTTGAAGGAGGGACTTGTTCACCAAATCCTGTGCTTTTCCCACTCAGCCACACAAAGGGCAAGATACTCTGTTTCCCTGTCCTGTTTTCCTCAACAGTAAAGGAAAGTAAAGCCAGAAGGCATCTTTCCTACCCTTCTCTCCCACAACCTTTCTCTCTAAAGCATGTCCCCCAACACCCTGTCTGTGCCAGGTGACCAGATCATGGTGGCCCAGAGAGGCAGTCTGGTGGTCGTGGCTCTGCCTGGGCACTGTGGCTTCGGGTACTGGAATCCTGCTCTGGGCAGCAGGCACTGTCCTCAGGGAGTGTAAATAGTCCCTGTGGCTTCCAGGGTGCTCTTGGCTTTGACTGGAGTAGAAGCTCTGTTTCTTCGTCCCCTGCAATCCCCCTCATTATGCAGTGTCACAATGGCCTGGGCCTTGCAGACACATGGCTTTGTCCGATGTGACACATGCCAAAAGAGGCCTGGAAATGGGAACTGGGCCTCCGAGAGACAGCATCTCCTTCTGGAAACATGCACACAGCCCCAAGGCTTGTGTTGGCAGGATGACTTGAGGCAAGGCTGAGAAGAAGAGGGGAGATCCAGGCCCACTGAGGGCCCTTTCCCAGAGCTTCAGGTCACATGGAGTTTGGAGTCCAATCCCACTTGTGAGTAGAAAGGAGAAGGCATAAAGGGGGTGCAGGAGACATCCAAAAGAGCCCAGAACTTCACTGCTAATAATTATGGCTATCATTTTCTGAGTACCTAGTATATGCCAGTCATTCTACTGAGCCCTTCCCATACTCATTCTATTTGAACAGAAACCCTGAAATAGATATTATTATTATTATCCCTGTTTTTCAGACAAAAATGGGTTAAGGGACTTACCCAAAGTTAAGCAGAACAGAGATTTGAGGACAAGTCTTGCAGACTATGAAAGCCATACTCAATTATACACTCATTAAGTACCTGGCCTTTTGAGTTCTAGATGGCTCACAAAACAAACAGACCTGTAGGAACAGTGAATTTAGTAGTAACTTATAAACCTTTTGTCTCCCTTACAGTTATCTAAGGATTGTACATCCAAATCCAGGCTGAGCTGCTCAGCTAAGCTACTGGGACTCTTCCACAGTGTTCATGAAATGCCCACTGAGAGCTCTGGCTGGCACTCTCCTGTTCCTGCAGCTTTCCAATGATGTCAAGAGATTAACCACATTCATACTGAGTAAATACAAAAGACTTGACTCTAGGATGTTCTTTATTTTGTTGCCCATATGACACCAAGTCAGTATGGGCTGGTAATATTTCAGTGCTTATTTTCAAGGCTAGGTTACAGTCTCTGACATCTACAAAGCCTTTATCACTCCGCTGGAGGAAGGTAGCATAATTTTTGACACTGTGCATAGGTGTTCACTCCATAATTCATGCCACCTCATCCCCATTTGGGGGATTACATTTCTTTTTTATTTTTTTTTTAAGATTTTATTTATTTATTTGACAGAGAGAAATCACAAGTAGGCAGAGAGGCAGGCAGAGAGAGAGAGAGGAGGAAGCAGGATCCCTGCTGAGCAGAGAGCCCGATGCGGGACTCAATCCCAGGATCCTGAGATCATGACCTGAGCCGAAGGCAGCGGCTTAACCACTGAGCCACCCAGGCGCCCGGGGGATTACATTTCTGACTTGCAGGGAGGAGCAGAAACAGATAAGAGAGAAAATATCATGCCCCCTTTTTTTTTGTAAAAGAAGAAAGCTGGCTCACCATGTCCTCGGTATCCGTTCAGCCCCTTGTCACCCAGCTAAAGCAGGAACAGGAAGCGACAGAAGGATTTTTCACATAATACAAGCAAGAGGCCTCGTTCTGGGTTGATGGCTAAATGTGACTATGGAGCCAGGACAGAAAACTCAAACAATGGGATGACCAATACCAGGCCAAAGCAGAAACTGCTAGGCAATCACAGCACTCCTTGGAATCAGGATGTGACCCCTCAAATGCTCAAGAGAATGCTCTTAGCAGCCATTATGAATCAATCAGAGCACACAAGGGAAGGCCTAGTTTTAAATGTAAACCAGTCTGCGTGTTCCTTACGGGGAGGGACCCTACTTTACGAATGCATTCATCTCCTTCGATGTAACCTGATTGGTATAGTCCAGATAGCCTTCAGTGTTTGTTGAATGCATAAATGAATGAAATAGTGAATTAAGGTAGCTATTTAGAAAGATGTGACTTAGTCCTCTTCAGTGTACCCTATCTTTGATGGAGGTGCTAGAGTTTTCTGGGTACCAGACTTGTGCTTTGTTCACGTAGATCCTCTCCTGCTACTTTAGTTCTACAATATTCCACGCTGAGCCCAAAGCTGGGGAGCTTGTACTTCAGTGTCCTAGGATGTGTTAGTGAAATAATCCTTTGCCTACACCTTCCATGTACCCTCCACCATATAAATCAGACAAGACTCCGTTGAGCTTAAACCAGAAGACCCAGTAAGATAATAGATACTGGGGTGGATTTTCTCAGCCTCTGATGACTAAGCCTTTGTTCCCAGGCCAAGCTTCTCTGCTTGACTTGTTCTTCCCTTGGGATGAATTCCCCCCTGGGAGGTACTTCATGCAAATAATCTTTGAACAGACCTGCCCTGTTAGTTCCTCAAAGTTTCCTAGTCACAACTGAATTCCAATAGCTTATACCTAATCTTTTCCTGTCCTTTAGCGCTGCATGTGGGAGATCATATGTAACAGTTAGTTATTGCTACATAACAAACCACCCCCAAATTTGGCAGCTTTAAATAATCATTCCTTACTCCTCACAAGTCTACATGTCAGCTGGGTGGTTCTATTGGTCTGGGGTGGGCTTGGCTGATGTGGGCTAGGCTCACTCATGTACCTGTGGATAGTTTGTTAGGTGACTGGGGGTATCTGGTCTAGGATGGTCTTAGCTGAATGACTTGGCTCTCTTCCATGTATTCCTGACTCACTTCCAGTAGATTAGCCTGGGTATGTTCTCATTACGAGGGCCAGGGTCAAAGAGGGTAAGCAGAAATGAACCAGTGCTTTTCAAGCCTCTGTTAGGGTCAAAGTTGATTACATGACCAAACCAAGAATCAGTGTGAGGGGACACTAATAAAGGGGAAGATGCAGGGAGGCATGAAAATGGGTCATGAATGCATCAATCCTACCACACTATGGAAGAGGATGTAGCCTTCACCAGTGGGAAATATTCGAAATAGTGCCTGGATGTAATCCTTATTCCTTTGCATGATGGGAAAAGTTTCAAATCAGTGACAGTCATACTTCAGATGAATATCTTAGGAACAAAGACCTCAACTGAAACACCCTCTGGTGTTGAGCAGGCTTTGGCCTTGATTGGTCTGCTAGATTTCCCTCAAGGACCTCAAAAGATGAAGTAAAAATAAAAGACTTCAATGGAGAGTCAAGGGTCCCCAATCACTTCCCTTCTGTGTCCTGAAAGTACTTCCTTTATATCCACATGGCACAGAAAACCAGCTTCCTATTGCTCCCCATCCCTTGGCTTTTGTACCAAGATGGGCATCCTTCCACTTGTTTAGATTTCTACAGCAGCTGTCATCATCTGGTGGTTTGGATGTAGTAGGTGTCAAGAGTGGGGGTGAGGACTCATTTTTTGGTGCTTCCAGAAGCTCATTTCCTATCTGGTTCCAGTGGCAACTCTTTAGCCAAAGCAACTTCTCAATCTCAACAGGGAAAACATTCAGGAATCCTAGACTGATTATGCCTGGCTGAAAGTTAAACTCCCTTTACTCCCATCTTCAACTAGCCAAGTCCTACTGCAGATTTGATCCATTTTCATGGGCTAGACTAAAATGCCTTACAAGGATTATTGAACATATCAAGATTGAAAGCTGGCAACCACCTTTTAGGGATCATCTCAATTAGAGAGATCTGAAAAAAGCAGGGTTTTTTTGTTTTTTTGGCAGGTTTTTCACCCTTTGATGAGGTTTCTTCTTTAGGAATGAACAGCAGGATTTTAAAGTCTTCTGTTCCTTGGTTGAACAGACACATGACAAGCCCCTATTTCTTACATCCTGTACCCTTCAAAAAAAACCTGGTCCAATTCCAATCATCTTTCCCATTAATCTTGGATGTCAACTCACAACCCTTTTCTGTGCAACACTCTGGGCAATCACTCCCATTGATTAGAGCTGACAACCGAAATGAAAAAGATTTATCATATTGAGTAAGGATGGACCAAGGATTCTAAGGTAGAAAAGGTAAAACAGGCTATTACTATGGGTTGAATTGTGTCCCCTACAAATTTATAGGTTGAAGTCCTTGCCCTTAAAATGAAACTTTATTTGAAAATAAGCTTATTGCAAAAACAACTAGTCAAGATGAGGTTATTTAGTTATGATGAGTTTATACTGAAGTATATGACCTCCTCTATTAAGACTAGTAACCTTAGGGGCGCCTGGGTGGCTCAGTGGGTTAAGCCACTGCCTTCTGCTCGGGTCATGATCTCAGGGTCCTGGGATCAAGCCCTGCATCGGACTCCCTGCTCAGCAGGGAGCCTGCTTCCTCCTCTCTCGCTGCCTTCCTCTCTGCCTGCTTGTGATCTCTCTCTGTCAAATAAATAAACAAAATCTTTAAAAAAAAAAAAAAGACTAGTAACCTTATAAAAAAAAACAAATTTGCACATAGAGACACTCAGGAAAACACCATAAGAACATGAAGATAGAGCTGTATAAGCCAAGTAAGGTCAGAGATTACCAACAAACCACCAGAAACAAGAGAAGAAACACGGAGCAGACTCTATCACAGCCCTCAGAAGGAGCCAACCTGCCAACACCTTGATCTCAGACTTCTTGCCTCTAGAATTGTGAGATAATACATTTCTGTTTAGTCTACTCAGTTTGTCATACTTTGTCACAGAAGCCCTACAAAACTCATACACAGGTCAAAGAGAATCTTGCCTATGAACACAGATTTTTTCTGGGAGGTTCAAAAAGACAAACAATTTTAAAACAGGAAACCAAATAGACAACCTCTCTCCCCTCAACCATAAACCTATTTACAAATAAACCAAAGCTCAGAGACATTGTGGGGCTTAACTAGAGCCACTGAGCCAGCTCATTAGTGCTGAGATTTAAGATTAGGTCTTTTGACTGTCACTCTCCCATGCCTGATTTCAATGCATATTTTATTTTGTCATTTGCTTACCTATACACCTCCTCTAATTGACACCTTGAAAGGAAGGACTATATTTTTGGACTGCAGCGTGGTGCCTCACATGTAGCAAGCCCTCAAAGATATTACTTATAGCTAATATTTCCAGGGTCTTCCACAGGGTAATCTTCATGTTGACCCAAGCAATGGTGCTTTTCCAAAAGCAATGTCGATGTTGGAGAGAGAACAGAAAAGAAGGCTCTCTATGTGTCAGGCTGTGGACAGCAACTCCCAATGGCCTGTAAGTGATCAAGCCCTATCCACAGTCAGCCTGGGCCAGGAGGCTTCTGCTGACAATATGGGGCTCAGGGTGGAGGAAGCTGCTAAGTAGGGCCTGCCAACCACCCATAAGATCTAGGCCAGCTCCCTTCCACAGCTACAAATTTATGTGTCTTCCCCAGCTGATACACTTCTTAGAGGCAAGGACCCTCTTACTTTTCTCTACTTCCTCCTCATTGCCCATAGCCTGGGGTTGGACTCCTATCACAGCAGATTCCCAGTGAGCATGTGTCAGCTTGGACAGACCTTCTATACAGCCGCCCAGCTGTTGAGCACAAGAGGAAAATTTACAAGGTGTTATTTTGCTAAAAATATACCTCTGAGGAGAATCTTATGCCTTATTTGTAACTCTTCCTTTCCAAAGCCAGAAGAGTGTTGAAAGAAATCGTCATCAAAATGACACTTTTCAACACTTAAAATGTCTGCCCAAGTTTTGAGAACAAAGCTTCAGTCAGTCCAGTCTCTGCAGGAAAATCTCCCACAAGGCACACGTATGATGTCAATTGTACATTGCGCTTGATTTTCCATAATAAACAAGGGCTTGTAAGCGTTTAGGATGTGGAACTCATTTTATACACATCATATAATAAGATCATACATTTGAGATATATTACAAATCTCAAATATATTAAATG
Organism: Mustela nigripes; assembly: GCF_022355385.1. Taxonomy (NCBI): domain Eukaryota; kingdom Metazoa; phylum Chordata; class Mammalia; order Carnivora; family Mustelidae; genus Mustela; species Mustela nigripes. The sequence continues at coordinate 19,171,935 of NC_081557.1, forward strand.
TACTTATGAGGTGACCTCATAGGACTCACATTTCACTTTTATAATTAGTTTTGGTATTTTTATGGTTTAAATGGGTTACGGTTTAAATGGGAACAGAATCTAATTTGCCATAATTGAACTGGTAGGAAGTCAGGATTGGCTTTTTTAATTATGGCGATTCAAGACCTTCTTGGACTGTGTACAGCAGGGAGTCGCTGGAGTGTGTTTGGTCTGGCTACAGAATTGTGGTGTGGGGAAATGAAATGAAATTAAATGAAATGCACCTCCAGGCACCAGTCAGGTAAGGTCTGGGTCACCAGTGGCTGGAGGTGGGGTGGAGGACCACAGGTGAGCTGAGTGCCATTGTCCCATCAGACTTCACTTATAAAACACAAAAACAGAGATGAATTAAGAAATGCAAGACCGCAGCAACATCTTGTGTGAAACTCAAGCAAAGCACCTTGAGCATGAGTCTCAGACAACCGCTCCAATTACTTTCCCACGAATCCAGCCCTACCTGGGACATTTGCTTAAGGACTTTCTTTTTCACATGGGCTTTAATAAGTGTGTGGGTCCCACCTTAAGCGTGTAATGCTTTGTTCAATGCTATGTAATAGCTTTGCTAGACTAGCTTGTGAGACCGTTGGGAGTCATCTTAATCCTTGTTCCTCCCAGAGCACACAGTGTTTTTGACACACGAGTCACTAACGGACACCACCTAAGTCATATAAGTCACAAACTTGAGTGCTGAGAGTTAAAATATTCTGTCACACATATGTGGAGTTGAATTACAGTTTCCATCATGGCGACGTAACTTCATTCCTGCCCACAGATTCCCAGGCAGCGTTTGAGTTAGAAAAGGGGGAAGGGGCAATTTCAAGGCACAGTGTGGAAAAAGGGATGGGGGAGGGAGGTTTCTGAGAAAGATGCTGTTTGCTGGGTCAGAGCCTCAGCTCCCATCACTGTGATACACACATCATAAAGAAACACTGACTCTTCAGGGAGAATTAGATAATGATGTGCACTGGAAACCATAAGAAAAATGGAGACACGCCTTAAATGTTGTGGTTAGAAGCTGGAAACCACAACCTCTCAGCTCCTTGCCATTGAGACTTCTTAATAACAAAATCCCTTCCTGACTCCATGCATAATTGACTGGAAGAGGGAAGCAGGAGATGAGGTCCTTCCATCCTGAGAGGCCCAAACACCCGTTGGACTGATTCACTGGCTCCCTGCTGTTGGAGACCTTCATGCCAAACGGCTGCTGGGAGGAGAGTCATGAGGACAGGGGATGGAAATAGCGTCGCGCGCTTCTAGTAAAGAGGATCCTGGAGCTCTCTCTTCTTGTCCTCTTACAAATACCAACCAAGCATTTTTGCACCTCAGCCAGTTGCCATAGAGACCGTGTGGGGAACACATGTAAATATTGGGCATGTGTGAGACACGCTCAGGTCCTCCAGGGCAGTGGTTCCTCTTCCACTTGGCTTTGGTCTCTCTGGCCAAGAGCAGCAGTTTGCAGCTACATTAAGGCACTGTGGTTTCGGGCCTCAGACTTTTGCAGCTCATCTTTAAGGAACTCATCTGCTGGGAGGGACCTGGAAACACCCCACATTTAGATCATGAGCCCTAGGCTTGCAAGGCTTTCCTGCCACTTTTTGGTAGAACGAGGTTGCTCCACCTCTGTCTTCTCATCTGTAAAATGGAGAACATGAAGCTCTGATCAGGTGGAGAGGATTAGGAGAATGAACCCAAGCATTGTAAAGAGGAAGGTGTGCTTAGCAGCATTATTTTGTCAGTGCTGTGTACTCCCAAAGGCCTGTCAGATCGGTTCCTGATAGGTCAGTGTTCATGAGAGTTGGCAGTTGGATGGTAGTGTCCCTTCTCCGAGTCTAGGGTCTCCACGCCATGCACCTAGTTCTGCTGAAGGCGGACTCACAGGAAGAATCCCCGGTCCCGGGGCTTTGCCCCCACCTCTCTCCTTCCGATTTCCCAGGGCCTCCATGGTGATCAAGGGCTGATCACAGCCTTACAGCCACATGAGACCAGAAGCGCTCAGCCATTAATCTCTTCTGACCCTTGAAAAACACCAGGTACCTTCTTATACCACAGACACACCCCCAAAGCTTCGAGAACTCCACAGATCTAGCAGCAAGAACCTCTTCCTCAAAGGACACAAGGACTGGAGTATAGATGTGGGCAAGTTCTGGTTGGAATTCCAACCAGAATTCTGGTTGGAATTCAGCTCTTCGAATTCCAGCTCTTTGTGTGGCTTTTGTGCGAGGATGGGAGGAGGGGCGGAGCCACGGAGCAGGGTGTTGTCCTCGATGACTGACTGTCTGCTGCCACCCACGCTCTGGAGAGCTTCTTTCTCATCAGAACGTTCCTATCTCCTTGACAACCCTACACGGTGCTGTGGTGACAAGAGGAAACAGTGCAAACAAGTGAGCCAGCTGGGTGGGGCGGGGCCAGCCGGGTGAGGCGGGGCTTGCTGGGCAGGACGGGGCCAACTGGGCGGAGCTGGGCCTTCTATGGTACCCACTCTCCTTTCAGGGTTCTAGATTGTAGCATTCATTCCGTCTAGTCTCGCAGCGACCCTGAACTGAACCCTTGGAAGCACAGCCTGGCAGATGTTCGTTATGCTGCACAGCCAGTCAGCATGGGGAAGCTGGGACACGGAGCCTGGGACTCAGCCCTCCGTGCCCAGAGGTGCAGTCTGAGGACGCCAAGAGCTCACCACACAGATTGGAGGAAGAGTTGGGCAGCAAGGACGGAGGGGAGACTAAGGAAGGGGCGCTGAGGGAAGAAAGACCAGCTAGGCCAAGAGCTTCCCACATTCTTTTCCCTTGACACTCTACAGCCCAATACTCCCATCTGGAAGGAAAAAAAATACAGAGAGTCCTGACTTAGGATGCTATTACCGAATGATTCTCGACTTCACAATGGCACGAAAATGACGCACATTCTGAATTTTGATCTTTTCCCAGACTGGGCATATATGGGATAATCCCGTTTGGTCCTGCTGGAGGTCCTGCTGGAGGTCCTGCTGGTGGTCAGCTCCCAGCTCCCAGCTCCCAGCTGGCCCTGCGATCGCCAGAGTCAGCAATGATAGTTACAGCCATCCAGGACCCGCATAGCCATTCTGTTTAACACTTTCAGTACACTCTCCATAAATTACATAAGAGAATCAACACTTTATTTTAAAATGGGCTTTGTATTAGATGATTTTGCCCTACAGTAGGCTAAGGGATGCATTCCAAGCACGTTTAACTTAAGCTAGGCTAAGCTACAGTGTTCCGTAGGTTAGGGCTGTTACACACATTTTTTTCGACCTAAGATATTTAAAATTTATTATGGGTTTATTAGGACATATTTTCAATGTGAGTAGGAAGATCTACTTTATACGCACACACACATATATAAGTAATACATATATGTATCAGAATTCTCATGAAATTGAGAAGGGGGGAACAGTAGCATCTTGTGGGGGTTCTTTGGTTGGTGTTTTGTTTGCATTTGCTTTGCCAGGAAAGGAAAGAATGAAAAAGCGAGGCATTGGGAGAGGGAATGCATGCAATTGACAATAACAAGTAGCTGAGAACTCATTTATTCAACTAATAAATGCTTTATGAGCATTCACTATATCCCATATATAGCCTGTTTAAGGAATTGGGGATACAGCAGTACACAAAATAGAAACTCTGCCCTCATTGAGCTCATGTTCATGTGAGAGAGGCAGGTAATAAGAATGACAAATTCTTCCTCTCTGGTTTCACTTTGTTTCATTTTTCCCTCCCTTCCCCTATGATCCTCTGTCTTATTTCTCAAATTCCTTGTATCAGTGAGATCATATCCATAAGAGACTCTCAAGCTCAGGAAACAAATTGAGGATTGCTGGAGGGGAAGCAGATGGAAAGGATGGAGTGCCTGGTTGATGGACATTGGGGAGGGTATGTGCTGTGATGAGAAAAAAAATAGAGAGATTGTGTAAGAAGTGGGTCCTGAAACTAATATTACACTATGTGTTAACTAACTGGAATTTAAATTTAAAAACTTAAAAATAAAGTGTTATTAAGACAAACCAAAAAAGAATGACAAATTTCTAAAGAAATGACAAAATTACAAAAAAAAAAAAAATTTCCTGAATAAGTAAAATACATTGTATGTGCACACATGCAAAAAGCAGAAGGAGAGGAGAAGAGATCTTCGAGATTTTCCATCTAGGATAACATAACCGGGGGGTCCTCACTGCCAAAGGGGCATCTGAATCAAGTCCTGGCAGATAAAGATGTGAGCTATGCTGGTATCTGGGGCAAGAATATTCGAGACCAACAGGAGGCCACTGCAGTGAAAGGAAGGGGATGCATGGAGGAGAGAGGGTGGGGTGCGGCTTAATGTCAGGTCAAGCAGGGCCATGGCACCACTGAAGGAATTTGGGCTTTCCCTGTGAGTGAAATGAGGAGACATCAGAGGGTCTTAAGCAGAGAAGGGGCACAAGCTGACTTCTATTGAAGGGTCATGGGGCAGTCTCATGGGGGATAGACTGGGTTTGGAAAGGCCTCTGATACCGAGTCTGAAGTCTGCTCTCACTTGGTTAGGGAGGGGAACTGGAAAGTGTTCAAGAGGTCAAGGCAGTAACACCACCAAAACTTGCTCTTGCGTGATCAGAAGGGCTGAGAAACTGGAAACGAGATACTTTGGGTGTGATTCAGTGCTAATTGATGGTATTCATGCACAACCTAAAATCATCTTGATTATCACCAGTGGTTTATCTCCCATCTCTTGGAAAATGTGGTCAAGAGAGCAGCCAAACATTGACTGTACATGGATCTGTAATGTATCCAGTCCATGGACCTTCTCTGCAGGATGCTGCTGTCCAGATATGACTTAGGAGAAGCTAAGGCTGACCTCTCCTTAACTTCATTTCTCGGGCTAAAATTAAAAATGTAAAGTGTTTTATTCAAGTGCAATGGGGTTATCAGTTGATTAACACACAGACATGTGAAACTCTCTAGCTTCTTTGTTTTATATTAAAAAAACCAATCCTACAGAATTTAGAGGAAAAGACTAGACTTACACACTCAGTCAGCACATCTTGGACTCTTCCACTCTTCCCAAGTCTCCTAACATAGCGGCTAGGTCTCTGGTTTGTGGAGGTGTCATTATCATGTGGCTATGGGGGTGGGAAATAGCATGGTGAACTCTGGTGTTCTTTCACCAGAGTTTTGGGCTCCCATGCTGGGTTCCTGGGCCTGTTTAGTCTGTGCTAGTGTCCCTGGTTGCCCTTGGCCAAGCTTGTTTTATGATATGCAATGGCATGGGACATTGAATCTGCCCTTGACCCTAGCAATCACACTGCCTGATCTCACTGGTCTCCATTTCCAAACCTCAGGCTTCTGCATTGCCAATGATCCCTGACCTTCAGCAGAGCACACTGGAATACTGAGGTCCCATTTGTTAATGCTGCCCTGTCCCACTCAAGCCATGGGAGATGTGGTGCCAAGACAAATGTGGTGCTTCTCCTAGGTGCTTTCAGACTCCTCCAGCTTATAGAGAAAGTAGGTCACTTGCCCAAATATTGTTAGTCTCCCCCTACCTTTCTGAATACAACCTTGGTTCACCTCCCATCAAGGCTTGACCCCAAGGAGGAGGTGAGGCACCCTAATATGTAAAGGTCTTACCCTGCCTCCACGTCTCTTCTCATTTCCATACTGTCCTTGGCAGGAAAGAGTATGGTTTTCCCAGCCTTCCTTTCTGGTAAAAATGTTACCCTCGAAATATCTTTTCCTTTGCTAGATTGCCACCTGGCCTGCCCACCTGTGCCCAGAGCAGCAGACACTGGGACAGAATTAAGAAGGTAGGAAGTTTCTTGGGTAGTGATCCTTCTGAAGATAAAAGGTGGAGAAAGCAAGATTGGACAGGGAGAGCCTCAGACCATTCTAAGTTTTGGCCAGCTCAATGGGGAATTCCAGAACACAGATCACTCATTAGAGGAAGCCCATACTGAAAATGGCCAGGCCTAATCCCCACTATCACTCAGCCATTGGTGGGGGGATGCCCCGGGAAGATCATGGCCCTCCTGCTCAAAATTGAAGCAGATCCTAGGGTGCTAATATCTGGAGGCTATAAGCTAACTACATACCTTACAGCTGACCGGCAAATTCTTTCTTGAAGGAAGACCCAAATGGCATCCATTACTGCCATCATGGTGGAAGGGTTGCTAGACATATGATCGATGGGGGGGAATGGTAACATCATATCAGTTTAATATTTTCTACAGCTTACATATTACCCAAGCTCCTAAAGTCATCATGGAGCATAATCTTTGCCCACATCCTCTTCACTGCAGGTGAGGTTTACCCACTGGCCACAACATAGTGCAAATCACACGGATTTAGCTTCTCCTGAGCCTCTCCCAAGAACATCTGCACAGAACACAATGTTCACATACTAGCCCTCAGAGAGCCTTCTGCTTTTTATCTGAGGATTTCAGAAAAAAGACAAATCCCCCAAATGCCCATTTTAATTCAATGTTTGGAACCATCAAGTGCTCAGCAGTTAATCTAAATGCCCATGTTTTGTTTTGTTTGTTTTATCAAGACAGCATTGTGTGTGCTGTGGGGGAACTTCAGAGGTTTCTCAACAGCAAACTAATGGTGATGGGGGCCTACAGATCTTTAGCAAAAAAACTTTCTGTGAGTCAGAAGCCTATCATTCAACTGTCTGTTCACCAGGTTTCCTTCCTGTGAGTCACGTTAAGGAGCCTGACTTCTTCTTTCTCAGTTTTCAGCCCTTTTTCTGGTTCAATCAATGTCAGTTGAAACCATATTATAATTCTTGGAAGTATTGACCCTCTCTCTCAGGCAGCCCTTGGAAAGGAAGTGGTGTAGCGGAACTAGGAAGAGGCAAGGAAGAAGTCTGTATGTGGACAGAGGGAGAAGCCAAAAAAAAATAAAAAAAGACTAGAGGAGATACTGAAGGACTAGAAATTTCTTGCTGCCCCAGAAGTCAAAATATTTAGTTTAGTCATGATTTATCACAAATTGGTGGCCAGTTTCCTAGGAATGAATGATGTTGCCAGAAAAAACACAGGATTCCTGTTAAATTTGAAATCCAAATAATTTTTATTATAAATAGGTCCACTGAAATATTTCAGACATATGTGTATTAAGACTTTTTTTCATTGCTTATCTGAAATTCAAATTAAACTCAATGTCATGTATTTTTATTTTTGAAATCTGAAACTCAAATTAAACTCAATGTCCTGTGTTTTTATTTTTGAAATCTGGCAATCCTACCCAGGAGAAATTTCAATCTCATTACCTTGGGTTGATGAGGGTGACAAGTTACCATATTAAGAGGAAATAGAGAAGATAGCACCATGCTCCTACTTTTTAGAAGAAAGATCCAAATTATTTGGACTTGATGGTTCCTTCTTTCCGGGACAGCCTCTGCTTTCTAGCTTTGTGGAGCACTAAACACCTGAAACTGGCCATTGGTTCAAACCTCCCAGCGGGTCACTGAAATTGGACTTGCTGCCCTAGACTTGGTATCTTCCATAACTAAGGTAAACTTGAATCCCAAAATTCCACTGAGCCTCATTCCTGATTTAATTCCCACCATGTTGTTCCTGTCAACTGGAGAGATTTGCCTTGGGTTCTGCCTATACATGAGGTACTAAACTCTAGAACATTCGGTTGTGGTTTTGACATCCAGTCTACACCTTACCATTTGACTCTTTTCCCTCAACCCATGCCTAGGGTGTGTCTTTAAACCAAACACATCAACTGGGTCCACAATGCTGACTCCAACCCTCATCGTCTTGCAGAACAGGAGTTGCCAAACATTTTGTGTTAAAAGGCCAGATAGAAAAAATTGGGGCTTTATAAACCCTACATTCTATGTCAATTGTACTACTGTAGCATAAGCAAATAAATGTGTGTTCTAATAAAATTTGCAAAAACAGATCATGAGCCAGATTTGGCCCACAGACCATAGTATCTAGAAAATCCTGTGATCTTGCTCCTCTTGCCCAAAAGTTTCCACTTAGATATAGATGCGGGCCTAGGGGCTCTTTTTTTAATCTAATGCTATGTTGGTGGCTGCTCCATGCCCCCATTAGGGGGTCAGTCATATTTTACAATCTTGGTGCCCTAGTCTTGGACCTGGCTGTTCCCAGCTTTCTTCTCTTTTCCTCCACCAGCCTCTGAGGTCCTGGCATGTCTAGAGGATGAGCACACTCAAGTGAGTCAACTTCTGCTTTTGTTTCCATGCTACAGCCAGGACCCACCCTCTTTCTTTCCACAAACACTATCTCAAAGACTTAGTTGCCTGTGCTTTGGACTGGTTCTGTCTCTTCTACCTGAGGAATCTTTATCTTTCTATCACTTCTGCATAATAAGTCAATGAAACTACAAACAAGAGCTAAGCATGGTTTGTCTTGTAATAGATATGGATTTAGAGAAAACTTTTCTCTCTTAGATAATTAAAAAAAAACTCTGGCAGAAGCAGGGAAAAGCAGCCAGTACAGCCTCAGGGCTACCCATGAGGTGTGTCAGGATGAAGAAAAATTAACATTATAAATTGTATTGATCCTGCTATTAGAAGTAATAATATGACCTTGGAAAGACCTTATTATGGTGTGAAAATACTATGTAGATTTCATAAGCAACTCAATACATGCATGAATAAATCCACTTATTCACAAGGGTACTACTTTGGGACCTAATGAATGAATGTTAAAAATAAACTTTTAAATAAGAAAAGGACAAGAACTTTGAAAAAACTCTGCACAAAAATCTTGTCAATAATGTTGACTAACATTGGCTGCTGCCCTGGGTTAGTCTGACCACCATGTTCTATGTATCTTTTTACTTTATAGGGTAAGTATTTCTCTCAAAAATTGAGTGCAGTTAAAGGTTTTGTAAGTCAAATACTATTTTAAATAGTTCTAATTTTGGAGCCTTCCTTCCCTCATTAAAAAATTGTTTCTATTTGTTTTCTTTAATTATAACAAATTTCCAATACTTATTATATCCACCAAATTAAAACTCTCTATACTTTCTTAGGAAAGAGTAGCTTTGAATTATCTTTTTTTATTTTTTAAATTTTTAAATTTTTTAAAAAGATTTTATTTATTTATTTGTCAGAGATAGGGAGAGCGAGAAAGCAAGCACAGGCAGGCAGAGGCAGAGGGAGAAGCAGGCTCCCTGCTGAGCAAGGAGCCTGATGTGGGACTCTATCCCAGGACGCTAGAATCAGGACCTGAGCCAAAGGCAGCTGCTTAACCAACTGAGCCACCCAGGCGTCCCTTGAATTATCTTTTTGATAATTATCTGAATGCCTTCACCAATCAAATGTTACAATTAATTTTTATGACTTTGGAAGAAATTGAAAATTATCAGATTACAGTTATTATTATTATTATAAACTATATAAACTATTATATATTATATATATTATATTTTATAAACTATTATAAACTATCAGATCACATCACAGTTATTCTGTGGTTTGATTATAGCTGATTGTGTCAGACAGATGCTCAACAAATACTACTTGAGCTAGAGTTCTGTAATAGTTATAATCAATGGCCAAAGCTTTCTTATCATAGACTTTTAAAAGTAGGTGTATTTTTGACAATTGTCCTACAATGAACTGCCACATTTAAAACATAGTTTGATAAACTTTGACATATATATGGATGGTATATATTTGACATATATATGGATGGATGGTAGTGATGGTTTACAAGATTAAGAACACATTCATCATCTGCAAAAATTGCTCATGTTCCTTTATAATCCCTCTTTCCCATCTTTCCCTTTCTGTTCTTCAACCCCATCCCCAAACAACTACTAATCTGACTTCTGCATTTTCTAGGATTTTATATAAATAGCATATATTATTTCATTGAGTAAAATTATTTTGATATCATTCTATTTGAAATGTGCTTCAATAATTCATTCCTTTTTGTTGCTGTGTAATCACTTCATATACCTGTTGATGGACATTTGAATTGCTTCTACTTTGGGGTTATTGAAAAATAAAACTGGTAAGCCAGAGAGGAGTCAAGATGGTGGAGGAGTAGCAAACTGAGATGACATCAGGTAGCAGGAGTTCAACTAGATAGCTATCAAAACATTCCGGACACCTATAAACCCAACACGAGATCAAAGAGAAGAAGAGCAGCAATTCTAGAAACAGAAAAGTGACCACTTTCTGAAAGGTAAGATGTGTGGAGAAGTGAACCCAAAACAATGGGAAGATAGACCATGGTGGGAGGGGCCAGCTCCCGGCAAGCAGCAGAGCAATGGAACACAAAATCAGAACTTTTAAAAATCTGCTACACTGAGGGAGCCAAGCAGGGTTGGAGACCTCACGGGAACAGTGTGGTCTTAGGTCCCGCAGGGTCACAGAAGGATCGGGGGTGTCTGAGTTAGCAGAGTTCGCACGTATCAGAGCGGGGAAGCCCCCACAGAGACAGAACTGAGGAGTGAGCTCTCAGTTGGGGGTTACCTTAAACTGTGATCCATGGCACAGTCAGACCACTGCTCTTTAAGCAGGGATCCCACAAATGGCAGATCTGGGGAAACTCACCTTCCTCCTCTGGAGGCAGGAATCTGCTAGGTTTGCAGATTCCAAACAGGGCTGTGTGCCAGAGACAGAAATGCTTGGTCACAGTCCAGGTGAGCTCTGAGTGTGGCCGGAGACCAGGGAGACAGGAGTGACTGAGCACTTTTCTCCGAGGGCGCACTGAGGAATGGGGCCCCAAGCTCTTGGCTCCTCTGCCAGAGATTGAGAGGCCACCATTTTCATTCCCATCCCCCAGAGCTCTACTGAATGCATTCATGGAACAAAAGCTCCTGAGAGTGAACCCAAGCAGATTACTTGGCCCAGCCCCTGGCAAGGGTGGTGCAATTCCACCTCCGGCAAAGACATTTGATAATCTCTGCAGCAGGCCCCTCTCCCAGAAGATCTAAGAACATCTAACCAAGACCAAGCTCACTGATCAAGGAGAACAGTGGAATTCCAGACGAGGGGAAAGCAAAGCATGGAATTCATGGCTTTCTCCCCATGATTCTTTAGTCTTGCAAAGTTAATTAATTTTACTAAATTTTTTTTTCTTATTTTAAAATTTAATTTTTCTCTTTTAACATTTTTTAACTAGTTTATCTTAACAATACCTTTCTTAAAAAATCTTCTTAAACCTTCATTATTGTACTTGTATCTTATCCTTCATTGTATATAACTTTATTTTTTGTACACATATAGGGTTTTTTCTTCTAAAAGTTGTTTGGGATACAATTTCTTCTAATAGATCAAAATATGCCCTAAATCTAGCACAGGGCTTTGTTCTAGTCTCCAGCCTGAGCAAATTCCCTCCACTTTCTTTTTCCAACTAACTTATCTTATCAATTCCTTTTTTAGAATTTTTTAAAATTTTCATCTTTAAAGTCATATTCCATCCCCTCATCATGTTTTTCCTTATTTTTGTATATATATAAGTTTTTATTTCTTTAAAATTTTGGAAGGTAGTTTCTTCTAAGACACCAAAATACACCCAAAATCAAGTGGGTGGCTTTGCTCTGTTCACCAGTCTAATATATATATATACATATATATGTATATATATATACATATATATATATACATATATATTTTTTTTTAATTAAAAAAATTTTTTTTTAAAACTTCTTTTTACCCCCTTTCTTCTCCCCCCAATTTGGGGTCTCTTCTGATTTCATTAGTGCACATTTTTCTGGGGTCTTTGCCACCCTTTTAGTATTTTATTCTCTCGTTCATATAGTCTTATCTGGATAAAATGACAAGGCAGAAAAGCTCACCACACAAAAAAGAACAAGAGGTACTATTGAAGACTAAGGACCTAATCAATATGGACATTGGCAATATATCAGATCTAGAGTTCAGAATGACTATTCTCAAGGTGCTAGCCAGGCTTGAAAAAGGCATGGAAGATATTAGAGAAACCCTGTCTGGAGAAATAAAAGCCCTTTCTGGAGAAATAAAAGAACTAAAATCTAACAAAGCTGAAATTTAAAAAGCGATTAATGAGGTGCAATAAAAAATGGAGACTGTTACTGTTAGGATAAATGAGGCAGAAGAGAGAATTAGTGATATAGAAGACCAAATGATGGAGAATAAAGAAGCTGAGCAAAAGAGAGACAAACAACTACTGGACCACAAGGGGAGAATTTGGTAGATAAGTGATACCATAAGACAAAGTAATATTAGAATAATTGGGATTCCAGAAGAAGGGGGAACAGAAAGTATATTGGAGCAAATTATTGTAGAAAATTTCCCCAATATGACAAAGGGAACAAGAATCAAAATCCAGGAGGCACAGAGAACCCCCCTCAAAATCAATAAAAATAGGTCTACACCCTGCCATCTCATAGTAAAACTTACAAATCTTAGTGACAAAGAGAGAATCCTGAAAGCAGCCTGGGACAAGAAGTCTGTAACATACAATGGTAAAAATATTAGATTGGCAGCAGACTTATCCACAGAGACCTGGCAGGCCAGAAGGAACTGGCATGATATATTCAGAGCACTAAATGAGAAAAACATGCCACCGAGTATATTATATCCAACTAGGCTATCATTGAAAATAGAAGGAGAGATAAAAAGCTAAAAAGCTTCCAGGACAAACAAAAACTAAAAGAATTTGTAAACACCAAACCAGCCCTACAGGAAATATTGAAAGGGGTCCTCTAAGCAAAGAGAGAGCCTAAAAGTAGTAGACCAGAAAGGAATAGAGACAATATACAGTAACAGTCACCTTATAGTCAATACAATGGCACTAAATTCATATCTATCAATAGTTACCCTGAATGTAAATAGGCTAAATGCCCCAATCAGAAGACACAGCGTATCAGAATGGATAAAAAACCAAAACCCCTCAATATACTTTCTACAAGAAACTCATTTTAGACACAAAGACACCTACAGATTTAAAATGAGGGGCTGGAAAGCATTACTATGTTAATGGACATCAAAAGAAAGCTGAAGTGGCAATCCTCATATCAGATAAATTAGATTTTAAGCCAAAGACTATAATAAGAGATGAGGAAGGACACTATATCAGACTCAAAGGGTCTGTCCAACACAAAGATCTAACAATTTAAAATATCTATGCCCCTAACATGGGAGCAGCCAACTACATAAGCTGATTAATGTAAAACCAAAGAAACACATTGACAATGATACAATAATAAGTAGGGGACTTTAACATCTCCCTCACTGAAATGGACAGATCACCCAAGCAAAAGATCAACAAGGAAATAAAGGCTTTAAATGACACGCTGGACCAGATGGACATCACAGATATATTCAGAACATTCCATTCCAAAGCAACAGAATACACCTTCTTCTCTAGTGCACATTTTCCAGAATAGATCACTTCCTGGGTCACAAATCAGATCTCAACTGGTACCAAAAGATTGGGATCATTCCCTACATATTTTCAGACAACAATGCTCTGATGCTAGAACTCATAAGAGGAAAGTTGGAAAGAACCCAAATACATGGAGGCTAAATAGCATCCTTCTAAAGAATGAATGGGTCACCCAGGAAATTAAAGAAGAATTGAAAAAAATTCATGGAAACAAGTGAAAATGAAAACACAACTGTTCAAAATCTGTGGGACACAGCAAAGTCGTCCTGAGAGGAAAATATATAGAAATACAAGCCTTTCTCAAGAAACAGGAAAGGTCTCAAATACACAACCTAACCCTAGACCTAAAGGAGCTGGAGAAAGAACAGCAAAGAAAGCCTAAACCCAGCAGGAGAAGAGAAATAATAAAGATCACAGCAGACATCAATGAAATAGAAACCAAAAAAGCTAGTAGAACAAATCAATGAAACTATGAGTTGTTTCTTTGAAGGAATTAATAAGACTGATAAACTCCTGGCCAGACTTATCAAAAAGGAAAGAGAAAGGACCCAAATTAATAAAATCATGAATGAAAGAGGAGACATCATAACCAACACCAAAGAAATGCAAACAATTATAAGAACATATTATGAGCAACTATACACCAGCAAATCTGACAGTCTGGAAGAAAAGGATGCATTCCTAGAGACATATAAACTACCAAAACTGAACCAGGAAGAAACAGAAAACCTGAATAGACCCATAACCAGTAAGGAGATTGAAGCAGTCATCAAAAATCTGCCAAAAAACAAGAGCCCAGGGCCAGATGGCTTCGCAGGGGAATTCTATCAACATTTAAAGAAGAATGAATACCTATTCTCCTGAAACTGTTCCAAAAATAGAAAAGGAAGGAAAACTTCCAAACTCGTTGTATGAGGCCAGCATTACCTTGATCCCCAAACGAGACAAAGAACCCATTCAAAAGCAGAATAACAGACCAATATCCTTGATGAACACAGATGCAAAAATTCTCACCAAAATACTAGCAAATAGGATCCAACAGTTCATTAAAATGATTATTCACACAAGCAAGTGGGATACAATACATTAATAAAAGAACAAGAACCGTATGATACTCTCAATCAATGCTGAAAAAGCATTTGACAAAGTACAGCATCTTTCTTTGATCAGGGAGATTCAAATTAAAAGCACATTGAGATACCACCTTACACCAGTTAGAATGGCCAAAATTAGCAGGACAGGAAACAACATGTGTTGGAGAGTATGTGGAGAAAGGGGAACCCTCTTACACTGTTGGTGGGAATGCAGGTTGGTCCAGCCACTTTGGAGATCAGTGTGGAGATTCCTCAAGAAATTAAAAATAGAGCTTCCCTATGACCCTGCAATTGCATTCCTGGGTATTTACCCCAAAGATACAGATGTCGTGAAAAGAAGGGCCATCTGTACCCCAATGTTTATAGCAGCAATGGCCATAGTCACCAAACTGTGAAAAGAACCAAGATGCCCTTCAACGGATGAATGGATAGGAAGATGTGGTCCATATACACTGTGGAGTATTATGCCTCCATCAGAAAGGATGAATACCCAACTTTTGTATCAACATGGATGGGACTGGAAGAGATTATGCTGAGTGAAATAAGTCAAGCAGAGAGAGTCAATTATCATATAGTTTCACTTATTTGTGGAGCATAACAAATAGCATGGAGGACAAGGGGAGATGGAGAGGAGAAGGGAGTTGAGGGAAATTGGAAGGGGAGGTGAACCATGAGGGACTATGGACTCTGAAAAACAATCTGAGGGTTTTGAAGGGACTGGGGGAACCAGGTGGTGGATATTGGAGAGGGCACGGATTGCATGGAGCACTGGGTGTGGTGCAAAAACAATGAATACTGTTATGCTGAAAAGAAATAAAAAAAAAAAAACTCTTCAAAGTGTAGGGATAGAGGGCACATACCTTAATATCATCAAAGCCATCTATGAAAAACCCACAGCGAATATCATTCTCAATGGAGAAACACTGAGAGCTTTTCCACTAAGGTCAGGAGCACGGCAGGGATGTTCATTATCACCACTGCTATTCAACATAGTACTAGAAGACCTAGCCTCAGCAATCAAACAACAAAAAGAAATTAAAGGCTCCCAAATCAGCAAAGGAGAAGTCAAACTATCACTCTTTGCAGATGATACAATACTTTATGTGGAAAACCCAAAAGACTCCATTCCAAAACTGCTAGAACTCATACAGAAATTCAGTGAAGTGTCAGGACATAAAATCAATGCACAGAAATCAGAAATATTGCATTTCTATATACCAACAGCAAGACAGAGGAAAGAGAAATTAGAGAGTTGATCCCATTTACAATTGCACCCCAAACCGTAAGATACCTAGGAATAAGCCTAACCAAAGAGGCAAAGAATCTGTACTCAGAAAACTATAAAATACTCATGAAAGAAATTGAAGAAGACATGAAGAAATGGAAAAATGTTCCATGCTCATGGATTGGAAGAACAAATACTGTGAAAATGTCTATGCTACCTAAAGCAATCTACACATTTAATGCAATCCCTATCAAAATACCATCAATTTTTTTCAAAGAAAAGGAAAAAATAATCCTAAAATTTATATGGAACCAGAAAAGACCCCAAATAGCCAGAGGAATGTTGAAAAAGAAAGCCAAAGTTGGCGGCATCACAATTCCAGACTTCAAGCTCTATTATAAACCTATCATCATCAAGACAGTATGGTACTTGCACAAAAACAGACATATAGAAAAATGGAACAGAATAGAGAGCCCAGAAATAGACCCTCAACTTTATGGTCAGCTAATCTTCATCAAAGCAGGAAAGAATGTCCAATGGAACAAAAACAGTCTCTTAACAAATCGTGTTGGAAAAATTGGACAGCCACATGCATCAGAACGAAACTGGACCATTTTCTTACACCTCACGCAAAAATAGACTCAAAATGGATGAAGGACCTCAATGTGAGACAGGAATCCATCAAAATCCTTGAGGAGAACACAGGCAGCAACTTCTTCGAGGTCAGCCACAGCAACTTACTTTTAGAAACATCGCCAAAGGCAACAATGAACCTTTGGGATTTCATCAAAATCAAAAGCTTTTGCACAGCAAAGGAAACAGTCAACAAAACTAAAAGACAACTGTCAGAATGGGAGAAGATATTTGCAAACAAAATATCAGATAAAGGGCTAGTTTCCAAAATCTATAAAGAGCTTATCAAGCTCAACACCAAAAGAACAAATAATCCAATCAAGAAATGGGCAGAGGACATGAACAGACATTGCTGCAAAGAAGACATCCACATGGCCAACGGACACATGAAAAAGTGCTCCACATCACTTGGCATCAGGGAAATACAGATCAACACCTCCTCACACCAGGTGAGATACTACCTCACACCAGTCAGAATGGCTAAAATTAACAAATAAGGAAATGACAGATGCTGGCGAGGATGCAGAGAAAGGGGAACCCTCCTACACTGTTGGTGGGAATGCAGGCTGGTGTAGCCACTCTGGAAAACAGCATGGAGGTTCCCAAAAAGTTGAAAATAGTGCTACCCCACCACCCAGTAACCACACTACTGGGTATCTACCCTAAAGATACAAATGTAGTGACCCACAGGGGCACATGTACCCAAATTTTTATGGCAGCAATGTCCACAATAGCCAAACTATGGAAAGGGATCCTAAATGTCCATCAACAGAGGAATGGATAAAGAAGATGTGGTATATATATACAATAGAATACTATGCAGCCATCAAACAAGATGAAATCTTGCCATTTGCAATGACATGGATAGAACTAGAGGGTATTATGCTGAGCGAAGTAAATCAATCAGAGAAAGAATTATCATATGATATCCCTGATATGTATGTACGTGTGTGTGTATGGATTTATTTATTACCCCTGCTCTCTTTCTTTTCTTCCACAACACTGATGACATGAATGTTAAATCTTTTGTTCTGGTCTTACTGACCCTGAGGATATGTTCTTATTTATTTATTTATTTATTTGCATTTTCCAGGATATACCTCTGTTTTTCAGTTTGGGTAATTTCTATTACTTCATCTTCCAGTTCACTGATTCTTTTTTCCTCCCCTTCTGTCAAGCTCACCCATTGAGTTTTTATTTCAGACATCATATTTTTTGGTTCTAAAATTTCCATTGGATTCTTCATATTTTGTATTTATTTCCTGAGATTTTCTATTACTTTGCTGAGATATTCCATATTCTCATTTGTTTCAAATATGTTCCAAATTGCTCCTTGGAGCATTTTTATGAAGACTGCCATACAATTGTCAGAGAATTCTTATATCCTGTCATCTGAGTGAGGGTATTCATTGATTTTATTTTTTCATTCAGTTTGAGATCTTCCTGGTTCCTTGCATGATGAGTGATTTGTATTGAAACCTAGACAATTGAATATTATAAGACTCTGGATCTTATTGAAGCCTTCTGTTTTGTCTGGCTTCCACTGACACCTTTCTGGTAGGAGAATAGTTACTGAAGGATATCTTTCTGTAGGGTAGAGCCACTGGCCTCATTACCGTGTTTCCCACTTGACCTCTTTTGATATCCAAGGGGGATTCCTCATTATTGCTGGCCAAAGGTGAGTGTTCCAACTCTCTACTAGGGCTCACTGATATCTCCCTGGTTAGGTGGAATAGGAGTGTCTCATTACTGTTTCCCAGGTAGCCTCCATTGGTACCATAGGAAGAGTGGCCCCACACTGCCACAGTGAAAGGGCTGATTCTTCACTAGGCCTCCTCTAACAGCACTCCTGTTTGGGGGAACAGTGATGGCACCTCATTACTGCTGAGTGGGGAGGCAGGGCTAGGCTTCTTTCTGGTCTCCACTGATATTGAAATAGGGTACTAATTACCACCTGGCAGGATGAAAGTCCTGCTTCCCTACTTAGGTTTTGCTAACATCACTGAGAGGGAGTTGGGGAGTTAAGGGTATAGTGTTAGGGGGTCTTGCTACAGCCTGGTGAGGGTGGAGTCTAAGCTTTCCACTGGATCTTTACAGTAAGAGTGGGAGTGGGAGTGCTATCTTCATAGGCTATTCATTTCCTACAACTTTAGCCAGAGGGAGTAGACTTTTGTTGTGGCTTTTTTTTTTTTTTGGTCTGTGCCTGTTGGCATTTCTAGGTTGCCAGCTTTTCAGCTCCAAGTCTGGGGGATATAGGAGATGAAAACTCCCCAATGTTTTCTTCCATAGGTCCTAATCAATGTTCCTAGATCATCTGCCTTCTTCTCTCCCATTTTAGAGTCT
Source organism: Mustela nigripes (assembly GCF_022355385.1). NCBI lineage: Eukaryota > Metazoa > Chordata > Mammalia > Carnivora > Mustelidae > Mustela > Mustela nigripes. Next base: position 19,190,623 of record NC_081557.1, read on the forward strand.
TCTTAAACTTTTTAAATATATATTCTCCAGGGTTTTGTTGTCGTTGTTGTATTTTTCACTTGTTCCTCCAGGGAAGCATAGGCGAAAATATACCTACTTAATCTTCCCATAAGTGGAGTCACTCATTTGGTTTTGTTTGTTTATTTTGGAATTATTCTCAATTTTTTGTGAAATATAATGTGTTCTAGCAGTAATATTTTGTTCTAGGTTTAAAAGAACTACATGGTACTTCGTTTGAAAGCAGATAGTCACTTACCAGTTTATTAAACCCTTCACATTGGGTTTTCTTAAAGTGTTACATGCCTGTGTTCAGAGAAATAGTTCTTTTGATGACAGTATATTCTACTAGGCAACTTAGCTGCATAATCACTCCCCAAAAGATTGTTTGTATGACAGCTATTGTTCTGACATGGGCTCATCCCCAGAAGTGTTGCATTCAGCAGCAGGTTCTAGATGCAATTATAGTGGATCAGGAAATACAAAAGAGATGATTGTATCAAGAAAAAATTACAATAGAGAACCATCTTCATGGTCCTTTCTAGGTGGACTGGCCACTGGCTGCTGTGTTACCTACAATGGTCAGTTGATTCTTTCCCCATTTCTTCCAACCACAGATCTTCTCAGCCCAAACCTGTTCTATTTCCACCCAGTTTTCACTAAGAGGATTATGTACTGGTTAAATTTAAGAGTCAGATTCAAACTTGACTTGTGTGATTTTTCTCACTCCCACTCTTGCAGCTGGATATATACTAGACCCTGTGATTTGGCACCTATAGGAAGTGGGGGGAGATGGGAGGGGAGAGGAAGGAAAGAGAAGGGGAGGGAAGAAGAGAGGAGAGGAGAAAAAGAAGAAAAGGAAAAGGAGAGAGAGGTATGGCTTTTCGCCAACAAAGGATGCTGAGTAGCTCAGCTGGAAAGACCATTACCCTAGCTCACAAGGGAGAGTGTTAGTCCAAGTCTGAGATGCAGAGCAGGCAGGTTGAGGACCAAATTAGTTGATAGAAAGTTTTCCCAGTGTGGGACTAGTAAGCAGCAAAGGTGCTAAGGACACCGTCAAGATGACAGTGGACATGGAAGGACTGAAAACCAGGTCAGGAACTAGACTTAAAAACATGATTCAGTCAATGTGGCATCCCTCTTATGCTAAGCTTGCTGTGTGTTGTGAGGGGAAGCAGCGCTTGTAAGAGTCCACATTTTTCAGTAGTGACAAAGAAGAAAGGTGAAGAGCTGCAGCAGGTCAGCAAGTCCTGTGCTAATGAGATCTGTGTCAAGAAGGGTCAAATATAGAGCTTTCCCTAGAAATAAAATAGAGCTAAAATAAGGGCAAGCAAAGGGCTACAGTATAGATTTTATTCTCTAAGTTCAGGAAAGCAATATAGGAAGGGAAAGTGTCAATCTACATTGCTTTCTTTGGACCTCCATAACATCATCTCTCTTAATAGGATGATATTATCCAACCTTTTTTCCAAACAACTTCCCAATGGTGAGTTTTAGACCATTCTCTCAGGGACAATGTCCCAAAGACCTCCCCAGACATTACATGAGATCATGGAAAAGGGGGCTGGTGAGTATAGAACAGCTATTGGGGAGACAACCTGTAGAGTCAGTTGTTGGGGCAATTGGGCCATTTCTTCAATTTATTTCCCTCATAGAGGCAAAACCACACCATTTGAAAGGCATTTCAGGAGACATGATGTGTGTTGATGAGATCACGGATAATGCTGATGTTCTAATTCAGGGCCAAGCAATTCCATTTTAAAATCCAGCTGTGATCCTCTAAAAAAAGAATATTTCCTAAGTTACATGTAAAAGAGTCATTAAAACATGCAACTTGCTTTTATTTCTATGTTTAGCCTATACTTCATCAAACCCCACCCTCTGGGCTGGGAGCCCACAGATAGCTAATAACACTAAAGTGTGAAATAATTTGGATGTATTTGTTTATTTCTTTGCCTCTCCCATACTTTTACTGTAAGACTCGTCCATCTTTTTCTCCATTCTTTCTGAGGCACACAGCAACAAACCTGGGTGGTCATTCAATAGCAAGATGCCAAATGAAAAAGTGAGTGAGTGAAAATCTTGGATGCAAAAACTATGAGGTAACTCTTCGTAATAGGAAAGCTACCTAGTACTATCAATGTCTTTGGCAAATTTTTGTTTAAGATTTTTTTTTAGATTTTATTTATTTGACAGAGATGAGTAGGCAGAGAAGCAGGCAGAGAGAGAGGAAGGGAAGCAGGTTCCCTGCCGAGCAGAGAGCCCAATGCGGGGTTCGATCTCAGGACCCTGGGATCATGACCTGAGCCTAAGGCAGAGGCTTTAACCCCCTGAGCCACACAGGCGCCCCACACACAAGACTGTTTTTAATCTTGCCTCTGTGGGTTCTGCTGAGGAGTTCCCTGATACCCAGTAGGGAACGCTATGGGAGAAGAGTCAACAAAGCCACCCTCTGCACTGAGTTCCATAAGTGTTTGCAGGTAGAGTTTGGACATAGCAAAAACAGTTGCTTTCTTACCAGTTACAAGAAGCAGAGAGTGAATTATAATTTCTTTTGTATTCTAGGACCCTGGCTAAAGGTAAGAGGAAAAGGGATTTGTCTTTCCAACTCTCCAGGGATCTCAGACTCTTCAGTTTTTACTGCTGTGTGCTGAGTTCCCAGAGCTGACTCGGAGGGAACCCCATCCTGGAATAGGTAGGCACCAGCTGCATAAACACTGCCTCTGCTTTCAGGTAGTGGCTTATTTGGACCATGGAATAGCAATGTATGTCCACTGGTCCTTTACCACTAAGAGGAAGAGAGAAGGAAAAAAGAATCAACAAAGAGTGGGAAGGAGTGGGTAGAGAAACCAGGTATATGTCAGAATCATTTAAAAGAATGACAGCTAAGGTGGGAAAATGATGGTGTCTCTGGAAAGTGAGACGGGGTGCCGGAAAGTTCACGTCAATAAATCCCATCTCTGCCACTATTATTTCTCCAACTTCCCTCCTGTGCGTGCTTTTCTTGGCTGGGGCTCCCTGAAACAAGTCCTGGGGAGTCTGAGAGGTGACAATAAAGCTGAGGAAGGGAAGAAAACTGGGAGGCACTCTGAGAGCTTCTTCCCCAACACTCCTCTTCATTTCTCTTGTCATCTAGTTTTAGAAATAAAAAGCAATCTTGGAAAGAGTTCCTGACTGCAGCCTTCCAAGGTTCCCGCCAGCCATTTCTTCTCTTTGCTCAAACCATCAAATCCTGTAAGGTTCTTACGAACTTTCTAGCAGAGGCCCTGCTCAGATGGTGACTCATTATAAGGGGAATGGAAAACATTATGAAAGGATTTTCAGTTAATGGGTAAAATGTGTAAGACGGCTCCTATCCAAACCCTCGCTGCCTTAGAGGGCCCTTCCTCCAGCCCTCAGTCTCTAGCTTAGTTTGAAAGGATGTCTTGCTTGTCCAGGGAGTAAGCACTCTTCTGGAAGAGCAGAATACCCAAGGCTAGACCTATAGACAGGCAAAGAGAAGACCAGAAGAGGCCGCCACGGGTGCTGGCAAACCTGTAATAGGATGGAGAAACTTGTCTCTAGGTCACTAGTTCAAACCCCAGCTGAACTGGGTACAGGGAGAGGAGGAATGTTAACCGGAGATGGTTGGTTGCCATTGAGTTCCAACTGTCAGGACACTCACACCAGTAATGAATCAGCCATTTGGCAAAAGGCAAAATGGGGCCAATCCCTCCAGCATGAAGATATTCCTTTCCTGCAACTGAAGGAAGAATTTAGGGCCATTCCTTGGACGACTTCTCTTTTCTGCCTATATCCTTTCCCTAGGTGATCTCATTCGGCCTTGTGGCTTTAGACACCAACACCAAAAGTTACATCTTCAGTCCCAACTTCTCCTTTGAGTTCCAGCCTTGGTATCTCCAACTGCATCCTTATAATCTCCTCTTGGATGTCTGGTAGATACCTTAAACTAAACATGCACAAACAGCATTTCGGAACCTTTTACCTACATCTGTTCCGCCCACATGTCAGTTGACAAGAACTCTGCTCTTCCAAGTGCTCAGGGGAAAAACCCCAACTCCCTCTGTCTAACAACCCAAATGGTAAACCCTTTTGATCTCTCCCATAAAATATATCCAGTTCTCACTGTCTTCACTGCTGGTCCAAGGCACTATCCCCGCTCACCTGTGTCCCACTGCAATGACTTGTTTTGCCTTTCCCCCTCATCTGTCTATGCCCTCCCAGCACTCTGAGTGACTCTTAGAATTTAAGTCAGATCAGGTCATTCTTTCCACTCAAAACCCTCCAGGAGCTCCCATCTCACTCAGAGGAGAAGCCCAAAACCCTTAGACTGCCCTAGGAGGCCTCACAATCTTAGACTCCCATCTCTGCTCTGGTCTTTGCTCACTCCCCTCCGGCCCCACTGGCTCCCGACTGTTCCTCCTATCTGCACAGGCTCTCTCTGCACAGGCTCCCAGACACCCACACAGCCACTGGTCCTCTCCTTTGGATGAGAACTTCCCTGACCACCCTCCACACACAGCAAAACCTTACTCCAGACACCCACTATCCCACACCCCCTTCCTTGTTTTTCTGCATGGCATTTGCTCATTTTTGTGTGTATTTTCTACCTCTACCAGAACAGGCCCTTTCCTCTTTTGTTCACTGCTGTATCTGCAGTGCCTAGAATAATATCTGAGTTGCAGTAGGTGCTTCATAAATATTGCCAAGTGAATGAATGCATGCATTTCTGATCCACATTCACCCTCTGATCGCAGGATGAGTATTGTTCCTGGACCCAGCATTTTAGCATTCTTACCTATAAAGTGAGGGAGGGTGATGTTTGGGGATTTCATTTGAAGGTACTGTTTTTTAAAGACCTTACAAAGACATTGCACTTAAAAAAGAATCTGTGAAAATCCATTCAATTTTTTCCATTGTGACTGACTCATCTGGTGAGAACAAGAAGTCCACGAGGTGGGGAATGTGGATGGGGGAGTGATGTTGGAAACAAGGAGGGGAGGGACATTTTGTCATTTATTGAAATGAGTGTTGCCCCTCAAATTTCATTTCTTTAAATAAACCATCTCTTCTAAGTAGAGCATCCATACAGAAAAGCACGCAAACTTTAAGTAAGTTATTGAGGAGTTATTGCAAAAAGAACACACCCATGTACCCACCTTCTAGGTCAAGAAATAGAACATTACCAGCACCCAGAGTTCACCTCACACCCCTTCCCATTACTGCCTTCTTTAAAAGGATCACTATTCTGATAACACCATAGAGGAATTCTACTAGGTTTTGAAGTTCATATATTATGAATAACGTTTCAAAGAACGTTTTTGTTCAGGTCTTTGATAAGCTCTCATTTCTGCCAGATAAATATCCGGGAATAGATTTGACAGGTTTTGTACACATTATGTTTACATTTAGCAGATATGTCAAACTTTTCCCTAAATGGCTGAATCATTTTAAATTCCCACTGGCAAAGTTTGTTTTCTAGTTGACCCATATCCTCCCCTACACTTGGCATTGTTCATCATTTTAATTACTTTCACTCTTGTGGGTGTTTAATGATCTCTCAATATAATTTTCAGTTGTGTTTCCCTGATGACAAGTGGAGCACCATTTCCCATGTGCACCGGCTATTCTATTTTTGTAAGGAATATTCTCATGTCTTTCTTTCGTTTATTTTCAAATGAGCTATCTTTCATTTCTTTTGTAGGAGTTCTTTACATACTCTAAATTTGAGCCTTTTATTAGTAATCAGAATATTTTTCTCACTCTGTAACTTGACTTTTTAATCTTTATTACCTTCTTTATAGTATCTTTGGATGAACTAAGATTTTTAACTTTAATAAAGTTCAATATAGAAATACTCCTCTTTATGGTGAGTACTTTTCTGTGTCCTATTTATGGGTATTTAAGAGCTATTCTCCTATGTTATTCACCAGAAGCTTTCATATACAATCGACATACCACAAAGGGTTGATTTTTCCCTAGTATGAGGAAGTTGAGTTTTTTGTTTTAAAGATTTTATTTATTTATTTGACAGACAGAGATCACAAATTGGAAGAGAGGCAGGCAGAGAGAGAGGAAGGGAAGCAGCCTCCCCACTGAGCAGAAAGCCCAATGCAGGGCTCGATCCCAGGACCCCCAGATCATGACCTGAGTCGAAGGCAGTGGATTTAACCCACTGAGCCACCCAGGTGCCCCCAGAAGTTGAGTTTTATTCTTATTTCTCCATTTGGATATCCATTGGTTGTAGGACTATTTATTGATAAGATTGTCCTCCCTCCACTGCTCCGAAGTGCTACTTATTTCATGAATCAAGTGCCTGTATGTGCATGGCTATGTTTCTAGACTCTGTTCCACCCATTTGTCTATTGTTGTGCCAATGCCATACTGTCTTCAGTACCATCACTTTATACAAAATCTTGGTGTTTAGCTAAGTTCTCCAACTTTGCTCTTCTTTGAGGTGGTCTTGCCTATTCTTGGCTCTTTTACCCCTACTTTAATTTCACATGGGATAGAAAGCATTTTTTAAAGTAAAATGTCTTTCCATTTTGGTGGAGCCTCCCATAGCCCAAGCTACCAGCTCTGAGCTGCCATCCTAAAATCTGTCACACACTTCATTCCACAAGTTGCTTCTAGTATGATCTTCACTGCCATGCCAGGCACAGCCTGATCCATCCTTACTTCTCCCACCCCCCCTTTTTTTTTATCCAAATGGCACTTTCTTGTGTGTCTAGGGAGCAGTGCAGCACACTGTTCTGCAAGTTTCTGCTATTAATACTACTCTATTACTTCTAATAATAAATGTTCTTCCTATTACATCAGGCACTGTGCTAAGTGCTTTGCATGCATCATCTTAGTCAATCCTTCTTCTCACCATCATCTCAAGGATTCTACTTCTCTCACTTACTGTTCCTTCTCTGTCAGCTTCAGTGTCTCCACAGGACATAGTTTTTCTGAGCTAGAAGGAATCCAAGAGATAATTAATTTGACAAATGAGAAATTAATGCCCAGGGAGGGAACAGACTTACCTAGGGCCTTCTTAGCTGGCTAATGGCAGTGAAAGGACTAGAACTTAGGTCTCTTGCATCCCAGTCACAATGCTTCTCCCCCACCCATATGTTCCAGCTCTAGCGCCCAGCAAGCAGACTGCCGGACTGTTACCCACTTTACTTCTTCCCCGTTTTCATGTAAATTTCTTCAAAGACTTGTCTATTTCCACTTCCCCATCTCCCTCTGTCTCCTCAACCCACTCCAGTCCTACTTCCTCACAGAAACTGCTCTCCTCAAGCCACCTGCCACTTCTATGGCTCCTAACCCAATGGTCTCCTCTCTCACACACACTACTAGACCGCTCAGCTAGTTTTGACCCACCCAATTATCATCTCTTCAGATTTTCATCTACCTCATTGACTATCCTTTCTCAGTTCTCCTCAGCTGGAGCACCCCCCAACCCCCGAACATTAGGCTTTAGAGTGCCTCAGGTTTGCTCTTTGACACATACTTCTATCCACACACTCTCTCAATGTGACTGCATTACTCCTATGCTCCCAAATGCTATATACTTCTGATGTTTCCCAAGTTAGTCATTCCAATCCTAACTTCCTTCCTGAGTTCTAGACTTTTAACTTCTTAGCTGACATCTCCACTTGGATGTTGTCTTAATTGAGTCCCTCATAAAACAGAGCCCAAGGGAAGGATTAAGATTCTGACAGTTTAATAGAGAGGTGTAAGTCCTTGGGTATTGGGTGTAGGAGAAAAAAAAGGAAAAAGGCAAGGGTGTGATATGATGTGTTGGGCTGTATTACCATCCTCACTTCCACCTCAGAATGCTGCCAACACACCCAGCAGGTCATTCAGAATTTGTATTCACTTAGCATATGGTCCTTCTCTGGAAGAGGTGTCTGAAGATATTGTATCCTTGAGTAGTCTATAGGAGAGGGAAAAATGAAGAGTTTGACTGATTCCTTTTTAGCTTCCATTTCCCCTAATTCATGGTTCACTTTCAGGTTGCTAGCTCCATACTTTCGATATGCATAACCTAAACCCTGGCTGGCATGCAGGAAGACACCTTGCAGGGTGATACACCATTCAAGACTGGACGTGGGGGAGAGACATAGAGCTAATGGAGCACCGGCTGGGATTAAAGAAAAGGAGGCTGTACGATGTTTGTGGCCCAGTGTACCACATCAGATATACAAAGATGAGCATAACCAAACAGAATTCTTAATTTCTTTCTTCCAATCAAACCTAGTCCCTCCTTCCTCACAGGCTTTCTCCTCCCAGAAAGCATGGTGCCATTGTCTCCATTGCTAAACCTTATGAGGAATCCACCACCCAAATGGCCTGTGAAGTGGTCACTTCACTTCTATTCTTGCTTTCCTTTCAATGTATTTTTTACATTGCAAGAGTGACCTTTCTAGAAGTAATACAGCACTGCTCTTCTCCCGAGCTCTAGGGTTCTGTTCCATCATTTAGCTCTCATAAAAACACTCACTAGGAAAGGCTTTTCCTGACTTTCCTATCAAAAGAGTCTCACTCCCTTAACACTGTCTGCATTACCCTTTCTACTGCATCTTTAGCAGCACTCCGTGAAATGATCCCCTTCTAATGGAGCTCCATTCAGATCAGACAGAGTCTAGTATCTGTCTTCTTGTATTCACAGCACCAAATACAGTCCTGAGTACATAAGAGAGACATAAATGCTCATTGAATGAATGAATGAATGTCCTAATAAACAGTAGGTGAACTGAAGACTTCACTGTGTGGCAAGGAACACATCCGTCTGCGTGACTTCTCATCTGGTTAAGTCTTCCTATGACTAGAAATTCCTTGAAGCAGGGAACATGGGAAAATTGAAGAGCATTATTTAGGTCTTGCTAGAGTTCAAGGTGAGTCTGAGGATAGTTAACCATCTTTCTCCTGTCTCCTTTTGTTTTAAATTAAACTTTAATTTGGAGATAATCACAGATTCACATCCAGTTTTAAGAAAGGATAGAGTTCCCTTACACTCTTACTCAGTTTCTTTCAGGGGAACACCTCGCAAAAACTATAGCATAATATCGCAACCAGGATAGTGACCCTGATAAAGTCAAGGCACAGAAGATTTCCAACACTGTAAGGATTCTTTGTATTATATTTTTGTAAATATACCACTACTTGTATCTTGCTTCAACCACTTCTTTTTTTTTTTTTTTTTCAAAGTCTTGGAACGACCTTTAAGATGATAATATCCAAAAAAACAACAGTGGGGATATGGTTAGATATGTAATAGAATTTTGTTTTACAAATAATACATATTGTTTTCAGTGTTTGTGTAATTTTTTAAAATTTATTTTTTTTCAGCATAACAGTATTCATTGTTTTTGCACCACACCCAGTGCTCCATGCAATCCGTGCCCTCTCTAATACCCACCACTTGGTTCCCTTAACCTCCCACCCCCCACCCCTTCAAATCGCTCAGATTGTTTTTCAGAGTACATAGTCTCTCATGGTTCACCTCCCCTTCCAATTTCCCTCAACTCCCTTCTCTTCTCCATCTCCCCTCCATCTCTCCATGCTATTTGTTATGCTCCACAAATAAGTGAAACCATATAATTGACCCTCTCTGCTTGACTTATTTCACTCAGCATAATCTCTTCCAGTCCTGTCCATGTTGCTACAAAGGTTGGGTATTCATCCTTTCTGATGGAGGCAACCACTTCTTTAACCCCTGGCAGCTCCTAATCTGTTCCTCATTTCTACTATTTTGTTATTTCAAGGATATCACGTAAATAGAATCACACTATATGTAACTTCTGGGGATTGGATTTTTCACTCAGATGCTTCTCTGGAAATTCATCCAGGTTGTTGCTTGTGTCAATATAGGCATATCTCATTTATTATCATTAGCAATATTATTATTATTACTACAGGCTTGTGACAATCCTGCCTTGAGCCAGTCTATCGGCGCCACTGTTCCAACAGTATTTGCTCACTTCATGTCTCTGTGGCACACTGTGGTAACCCTCATACTCCTTCAATCTTTCCCATTATTACCATATTGAATTGCTGCAGTCTCAGAGTAAAACCTGAATGGACGAGAAGTTCCTTTATATGCATGAACAAAGAAAGTGATCTCGAGATGGAACCCACTCCCAGGGAAGATGCTGTGGAGATTGTTGAAATGACAACACGGGATGTAGAATGTTACATAAACTCAGTTGACAAGGCAGTGGCAGAGCTTGAAAGAAGTTCAGCTGTGGGGAAAATCCTATTAGACAGCATCACGTACTAGAGAGAAATCATTTCTGAAAGGAACAGTCAATAGACGCAGTAAAATTCTTCATTATTTCCTTAAAGAAATTGCCACCTTGACCTTCAACAACCCCCATCTTGATCAGTTAGCAGCAAGGCCTCCTCGATCAGCAAAAAGACTATGACTTGCTGAAAGCTCAGATGATAATTAGCATCATTTTTAGCAATACATTATCTTGTCATTAAGGGATATAGATTGTTTTTATAGACACAATGCTACTGCACATTTAATAGACTATAGTGTACTATAAACATTACTTTTATATGCACTGGGAAGCCAAAATGTTCATTTGACTCACTTTGAGGCATGCCTGCTCTTTGTTCCTTCTTTGGTGCTAAGTAATATTCTATGGTGTGGCTACACCAAAATTTGTTTAACCATTCACCCACTGAAGTACATCTGGGTGGTTTCCAATTGGGGATATGACCAATAAAAATGCTATAAACATTGGATTACAGGTTTTTGTGTGGAAGTTAATTTGTCATTTCACGGGGATAAATGGACAAGAGTGCAATTGCTGGGGTGCAGGGGGTATGGCAGTTGCCTATTTCTTTCTTAAGAACCTGCCAAGCTTATCAGACACATGAAAAAATGTTCATCATCACTAGCCCTCAGGGAGATTCAAATTAAAACCACATTGAGATACCACCTTACACCAGTTAGAATGGCCAAAATTAACAAAACAGGAAACAACATGTGTTGGAGAGGATGCAGAGAAAGGGGAACCCTCTTACACTGTTGGTGGGAATGCAAGTTGGTGCAGCCTCTTCAGAGAACAGTGTGGAGATTCCTCAAGAAATTAAAAATAGAACTTCCCTATGACCCTGCAATTGCACTCCTGGGTATTGACCCCAAGGATACAGATGGAGTGAAAAGAAGGGCCAGCTGTACCCCAATGTTTATAGCAGCAATGGCCACGGTCGCCAAACTATGGAAAGAGCCACGATGCCCTTCAACGGACGAATGGATAAGGAAGATGTGGTCCATATACACTGTGGAGTATTATGCCTCCATCAGAAAGAATGAATACCCAACTTTTGTAGCAACATGGACGGGACTGGAAGAGATTATGCTGAGTGAAATAAGTCAAGCAGAGAGAGTCAATTATCATATAGTTTCACTTATTTGTGGAGCATAACAAATAGCATGGAAGATATGGGGAGTTAGAGAGGAGAAGGGAGTTGGGGTAAATTGGAAGGGGAGGTGAATCATGAGAGACTCTGGACAATACAATCTATGGACTATAGACAAAAACAATCTGAGAGGTTTGAAGTGGCGGGGGTGTGGGAGGTTGGGGTACCAGGTGGTGGGTATTATAGAGGGCTTGCATGGAGCACTGGGTGTGGTGAAAAAAATAATGAATACTGTTTTTCTGAAAATAAATGAATCAATTTAATTAAAAAAAAAAAAAAAAAGAACCTGCCAAGCTCCCTTCCAGAGTGGCCATACCATTAGACACTCCACCAGCAGTGTATGAGTGATCTCGTTTCTCCACATTCTCACTGCACTTGGGAAAATCGAGGGGGTACTCCTTAGATTCTGCTAGAGTCTGCAGATTCACTAGCCCACTTTTTTCCTGTCCTAGTCTTCTAAAAATGTTCTGTCCCAAGTTTGGCTCAGTTAGAGATTAATGATAAAAGCCTACTGTCATCTAGATAGAACAGCCTACCAAGCATTTTCCTTTAAGAGAGGCTGACAAGAAAGGAAACTTTCACGTTTCCTGGCCTCTCCACTCCATTTTAAACAGCATCAGAAATTATGACTATCACTTGAGGCTTTGGAGGAGTAGTCTTGAGGCCGGATTTCCATCAGGACCTTGATAAGCCATAGGAAATCATGCACTCAGGCCAAATCAAGTGGGTAGAGGACGCCTTGCCAAGTCCTTTCTAGATTCCGGGTAGAGAGCTCTGTGGATGGCAACAGCATGGTACCTCGCCTGAGCCCACGGGGATGAAAAAGCTGCTTCTAAGGAGGGGAAAACTGCGCCTTCCTAGTTGGGACTGGGGCCATGCTGGGATTTTCTCTTTGGTGGCCTGCCAAGACAAAACAGAAGGACAAAAGTCTGCTGTCTGCTCCTATCATGACTGCCTACACTGTCATACTCCGGGTTTCTCAGAGACCCAGCACCCCTTCGCCCTGCCTTGCCTTGCCTTGCTCTTGCCTTCTCCAAGTCATCTGTTTTACCACCCTAACTTTTTGTATTTTATTCAGCACATACTTATGTAGTGGTTCTTATTTTTCAGGCATGGTTTTGTGTGTATTAGCTCCTTTAAAACTCTTAGCAACTCCCTAAGGTAGGAATCATTAATGTCTCAATTTCACAGATGAGGGTACTTAGATACAAAGAAGTCCAGTAACTTGCCCAAGGTTGCAAAGCTCGTAAGTGACAAAAGTGAGATTTGAACCCAGGCAGCCTGGTTCCAGAATCTATGTTCTTAATCACCATATTATGATGACTGTCTATTATTGACAAATATGCTTTGAATAATTCTCTTTCTCAAGGCCATTGGTATTTCCGTGAAGAATGGCGTGCCTGGCAGTCTCAGTCCATATAGCATGTGACTTTTGATCTCAGGGTCATGAATGAGTTCAAGTACCACATTGGGCATAGAGCCTACTTAAAATAAAGATTAAAAGATAATAATAAATAATAATAACAAATTAGATTGGGTATATCAGTAAGGAAAAAAGCTTTCTGCCAAAGGAATGAAATATTTAGATGTGGGGCTTCAGACAGTGAGTGAAGGAGACATCTGGGGGCACCACTGCCTTCCAGGTGCTCTTTATCCAGATCATTACCTGTCACCCAGGCTAAGGCATGTACAGGATCCCCACAAGGAAGACTATATTGCATATTGCAGCATGTTCTTCTGGAGGTTATTTCAAAGAACTACAACTAACATATATGTGGCGTTACTATATGCAAGAAACTGGGCTAGGAGCCGTACCTACATTGTATCAACAGCTGTGTGGGACAGAGGATACTCATTCCCTTTTTAGAGATGAGAAAATTGAAACATCCAGTGGTGAGTGGCTGAGGAGTTTGCTGGAAGCCCCCCCACAAAGTTGCAAAGGGCAGTCCTAGCTAGGTCTGTCTGCACCCAGTCCTAGTTCTGTCTGGTATACAGACAAAAATGCTATACAAAATGACTATACAAAAATGACTAAAAAGTTAAAACTACTACTTTTGTGTTATTTTTGGCCACTGTGTCAATTTTGGCAACTGAAGGTAAGAATAAAACCTTCCATTTCCCCGCCCATGAATCAGTTACACCCCCAGGTTTTCACATCATAGAATATGGCACAGCCATTAGCCTACACGCTCAAATAGGAAACCCAGCACTTGGCCTTTGTGACTCCCTTGTCCTACCTTCTGTCAATTCTATCTCCAAAGTGCATCCTGAGTCCATCCACTCGTGTCCATATCCACCAGCAGCCCATGAAGTCCAGGCTACCACCATCCATTTCCTCAACAGCACCTTCTGAGCACGTGACCTGCAATCTACCCCCACGGCGAAAATGTACATGGTCTTCTTGCGATAACGATTTGCTCTTGTCCCTCTCTGGCTGCTTATGCTTTCCACTGGATTTGACACCATGTTCCTGCTCTCTAACCTGCAGCCACAGCAGAAGAGGCCTTATTCCTCCATACTTGGGGCCCGTCACCCATGCCAGGATGGTCTTCTCCCACTCTTCCTGCGGCTGCCACCTCCCCAGAATGTCCCATGGGATCTGCACTAGACATCCTCCCTCTGCTAAGATTAAACGTATCAGTCCATCCACCCGAAGACTCAGACCAGCACCTGGCATGGAGTAAGCACTCTGTTAACAGTAGTTCTTGTTACTGCTTTGATCACTGTTCTAGCAGACACTTTAAAATGCAGGCATAGGTGATTGGCTAAATGAAGTAGGAAAGAAGAATGACCTCACCATCTGGGCCCCAGGAGCTCCTAGGAGAGGAAGGTCAGATGTTTTTAGAGGAAAAAAGAATGTGGGCTTGTAAATTCTTTTCTCTGCCTTAAAAATGAGTTATTACTGCTATTGCCACATACACAATTGCTTTGTGCCTAACGGAAACTGTAAAAACAATAGCACCGTAAACTGTTTTGAGAAAATACAAGAGTGCTTAGTATATTGTTAAAGGCAATATCTAGACTTGTCTGATTTTCTTACTCGATCTCACCCCAGCTCTTAAAGTCCCGCATCACATGTTTTTCTATGACTTAGTAAGAAGTACCTAAAACACAGGTTGTCCTCCTTTTGATTTTCTGGCATGCCTGCTAACAATCCCGGAAATAACTACCAGACACCTGAGAAGAGGGAAAAGAGTGAAGAAAAATTGGGTTGAAACACCCTATGAAATGCATCATTAGACTTTGTTCAATTAAGAACTGCTTTTTACCAGTGAGAGCAGGAGACAGTGCGGAGACCTCACACCCAGCAGGTGGCTTGGCCGGACTCTGCTTCGACAGACGGTGCTCTGGTTTATGCACAAAGAGTTCTGTCACAGCGGTCCCCGTAATGCATCATGTCCACGGCCGGGCCTGCTTCCACAGGGCATGGAAAAGCCATTTGACGGAATATTATAAAGCCATGTCAGTGACATGAGCGAAGAAATTCCAAAACACGGGGAATGCCTCACATTACAATTAAGCGCATAAAGGACACACATGAACGGCGTGCATGAAGACCTGTCATCATGGTAGCTGTCCCTGTGACACTTTTACTTCATCTGGGGCACCCCCGTTCCCTCTGTGCGAGCAGATAGGACAGGAAAGGAGTCGCGGTGGGCACCATGCCATTGACCTTCCTCCTCATTTAAAAGCCAGGATTGGAGACATGGTGAAATATTAACATAGCACATTAGTGCTATATTAGTTGCAGACTTGTTCTTCTTTGTTCCTCTGTATTTTGCAAATGTTCTAACACTTTAAAAAAAAAAAAAAAACCACTTTTTTCTCTTTTAGTTTCCCTGGAAACTTCCAAAAGGCAGCAGCTGTGGTCTCACATCATACCCTCTCCTCCGCTCCCCCAAGTGTGTAAATAAAGTAACATCTCTATGTCTTTAATTTATAACAGGCTAAACTTTCCCCTGTAAGCCGATACTCTGACCAGAAGTCTGTGGGTGGGACGGGTGTTGTGTGTGTGTGTGTGCGTGTGTGTGTGTTTGTAGTTGTAGCTTCTTTTGGCTGATAAACTAGCACTTAAGTGTTTCCCTTTTCCAAACCCCCAAATGACAAGTGTCTTTGTGGTGAGGTGGCAGCCCAACCGTCATTGCCAACATGAGCGGTCCTGGTGACACTTATTTTTAGTTTGCTGTTTTAAACAACGGTTAGGTGGCACAGCCAGGGCCCTCAAGGCCCAAACTTCTATGATCCAGTGTGGGGAGCTATTAAAGAGAAAGCAAGGCAAGGTGGGTAGCCCTCTTCAGGAAGGGCTGAACACTGGCTCTCTAGGTGGACTGGAGAGACAAGGCAGAGATCTTTTCTTGGGTGAGAAGACTGTCATCTACTTTTTACATGGGCGAGTTTTATCAAGGATGCTATGAAACAGAAACACATTGACTCCGTTTGGACGAATGCAAATCCAGGCAGCCTCGGGGAACTAATTACAGTGACGAGGCTGATGAGACAAAGCAGAGACCGTAGTAGACATCTGCTCTGTGGCCTGTTCAGCATTCTGTTCACCCTCCTGACAAAGCCCAAAGCAAGGTGTCTCATCTCCTGCGGGTCAAGTAGTTGGCATGGCATCAAGCGAGGCCAATTAACTCCCCCCAGGGAAGAGGACATAAGGAACCTCTGGCTAATGGGGAATCCATTCATTTCTCCAACCTAAGTTTCCCAGCTTCCTGTCCTGTATGACGCCAGAGTTCTCTGCTTTTTATTTGACTCTGTGGCTTTCTAACATGTATGTGTACATGTGGTATGATATGTATGTGTGCATGTGGTATGATATGTATGTGTGGTATGATATGCATGTGTGTGTATTTTTTAATTTATTTTTGATTAAATAGCCAAAATCGGTTTTTCTATGCTTGGAACAAAAGAACTCTCCCTCAGATGAGAACCTCAAATATTTTACTATATATGCAAATCTCTGTCTGGCTCTGGACAGTTCAATTTCTCCCTCCACGTCTTCCACCCCAACACCCCATCCCAAATAATCTCAATTTAGGGGAAAATGAATCCTCTCCCTTAAACAGGAGCTGTGACATGCTGGGTTTTATGAAGGTATCGGTGATTTTTTTCCCCCTTCCTTTTTCTACAAATGCAAGCTTCCTGCTATTTCCTAACCAGGGGCAGCCCAGCAACTCATCTCAAAAGGATTGTTCAGATAGGAGAGGGTGGGAGGGTCTGCACATCCCCTGGGTCTCTCATATTGCTGCTGTAGGACCTGGCTTTGCTTGTCCTATGGTCCTTGAGCTGGAAAGCAAGTTCTGGCACTGGCCTCAGCGGTTAACCACCTCTAGAAGAAGCACTTCGGACTCCAGGAGAGAGGTGGTGAACATCAAAAGGCAGTGCTCTCAGCCACATGGGGTTCTGTCACAGGCAAAGCAGAAAGAACTAGCCCCACACATCCCAAGAGAATCTGGCTCCTCCATCACCGTACAGGCAGAGGCAACATTCACATACGTGGCGTGGGATGGACAACGACGCCCTCCCACTGCCATGGCTACTGCTGCTATTCCTTTGCCCAGCCTGGACAAGATCTCCCACCCCCACAGGATATATTCATGTTTCAAGCCATCTCTTATTCCTTAGATGCATCTCAAAATCCCATAAGGTAGGAAAAGCCAGCAACCTTGGTCCCATTTTATGGATATGGAAACTGAAGTATGGAATGTGCTGGTATGTCACATTCAATCTTGTAGGATTATTACTGACAGTAACAACGACGGTCATAGGTGTTGAGTATCAGACTTCTCTCCCAGAATCTCTTTACAGCACAACAGAAACAAGAGCAGCTCATATTTACCGAGTGCTCCCTATGGACTTCAAATTTATTGAAGTAGATGCAACTGTCCTTATTTTCAAGATAAAGGAAGTGGGGCTCAGGAAGATTAAGTAATCTGCCTACAACCACATAGTTGGTAAGCGGTTGAGTCAGCCTAGGGACTCAGGCAGTCTGACTCCAAAGTCACGCCCTGGACCAGAAAGTCACATGCCTGTTAGTCCATTTTTAAAGGAAAAAAAAAAATCTAATAGAGTCAATTGGCCAGACCCTTAGGCTTTGTTCTGTTCTAATCTGACCCCCATTTGTAATACTTTTTAGTCTGAGAGTAAACATCCCATATCCACTATGGGCAGAAGTGGTTCTTCACAAATATTTTTAGCTCAGAGTGAAAAGGTGCAAGAACTTAAAGGAGATGTTCAAGTCCATCCCCTAGACCCAGATGGCTTACAGGATTTGGGTAAACACTCAGCTCAAAAATGCTAACAAATTTCCCAGCCTTGGCTGTTGACCTCAGCCTGTGTATGCCAGGCCAACAGAAGTAGTAGCCTGGAAAATGTCAAGGATCTAATCAGTTCGTGCTGAAACTAAACTTGACTTCCTTCTGCAGTGACTGGAAACCCAACAGCCTAGGCTAGTAACATGTTCTTTTCAAAGCGGTGTTCATAGGCTAGGGAGGGAGGGCAGGTCAGACAAGCTCTTACGAATAAAATAAGATCAAAGGTTTGATAAGACTTGGTATCATTCAGATGACACCCACAGACGTTGGAAAGGTGTCTCACATAGGCACCCTGGGGCAAAATGATGAGTGCAAGAAAATTGGTCATCAGCAGCTCTACTGTCTCTCAGTGCTGCTTCTTCTCTTGGAAAGTCTTCTTCAGACACTCACCGCTCTCAACTACCATGCCTCTCCAGAACCAGGGCCTCTCCAGTGTCTTCCACAGAATCCTGTCCTGCCTGGCCAGCCCCTGGGCTGGTTTTTAAAAGAAGTGATCTTAAAGTGTGTTTACCCCCTAGCTGTTCATTCCTTCAAAGTACTAGTGACTAAACCAAGGCTGATAAGCTAACTCATAATTTATATGCTATTGGGTAATAGTAACTTAAACAAGACTCATAGGGAACTTTTGAAATTCACCCGAATAATAACTAATGGAATTTTCTGGCATTCTGGGAGGTTGGTGCGGTAGTGCTCTTTGGTGCTTGCTTTTATGCAACCCTCCTGGCCTTTCAGACAGGGTCATGTGACAGCAGCTTCTACATATGGATGAAGGCATTTAATTCTCAGTGAGAGACCTTCCAGCATGCTCTCCCTCTGCTGCAGGAACTGTGAGTCATTTGTTGAAATGGAGGTGTCATGAGAGTAAAGCAGACTGGATCCCTGAGGCACCATATGATGTCCCAGAGAACGATCCAGACCTACAATGGATTTTGGGTGAAAGGAATAATCTTCCTTCATGTTAATCTACTAATATCTTTGTGATATCTGTTATAGCAACAAAGTCCAGCATATCCTGATTGTTACAGCTGGTAACTCTTGACCACTTTCAAATCTCAATCCATTGTTTGCCTCCCATCTATCGTTAAGAAAGGTGTTGGGGCACTTGGGTGGTTCAGTCGGTTAAGTGGCTAACTCTTGATTTTTGGCTCAGGTCATGATCTTGGGATCCTGGGATTGAGACCTATGTCAGGCTCCACGTTCAGTGGGGAGTCTGCTTCAGGATTCTCTCTCTCCCTCTGCCCCTCCCCCGGCTTGCTCACGCACACGCGCTCTCTCTCTCTCTAATATAAAGAAATCTTAAAAAAAAAAAAAGATGTGCATTACTTACCTGTGTGATTTTGAACAAGCTAGTCTCCTTTCACAGAATGAGTCTCTGTATTCTGTGTAGTATAGGATGGCTGGTCTTTTGCAGAGGTAAGGTTTTACCCGAATGGCAATCCATAGTCGCGTTGAACCTGTTTTCTAAAGATAACCATGGTGTGTTAAGGCATGGTGATCTGTCCCAAAACAAACAGAAATGTTTAACCCAACCCAAATACTTTTTGCCTGGTTGTCTCTGTAAGCAGCAGGATCAAGATCCCAGGTTGACGGTACACAAGCACAGTTTTAGGAGGCTTAAAATTATACCTGAAGGCCACACGATATCCCAGTCCCCTTTAGAACTGGTCATGCTCGCACTCCTCAGCTATCTATATTTGTCAAACTAGAGCTGCTCAAATGAAACATCAGGCATATTTTCTCCAAGTTTACTTAGAAGTTATGTGAGAACTTCCCAGTAGAGAAGGCCACATCATCTAAAACAGTATTTCTCAGTCCTTTTCATGAGGACTCCTCTGCAGTACAAAAAGTTTCCCTCCCTCAATGTGTGTGTGTGTGTGTGTGTGTGTGTGTGTGTGTGAAACTCTTGGTGTCCAGTGATCTAAAAATGCACTATTTAAAAAAGTAAGTTTTAGTGTATTGTTATTCATGTATTTGAAAAATAGCACATATACTATTAAGAATATTTAAACATATGATGTATTTGGGCCCCAGGCACGTATGTGTATTTGCTGACCCCTGGGCCATAACTCTGAGGCTCCCCCAGGGCTATTCCCATGCAGGGGCTGGGAGCTATAGACTCAAGAAAGCTAAGGAAATGTTGTAATTTGTATTTGGTTCTTATTTTCTTCACCAGTCCCCACCCCCAGTCTCCAGTTCTCTAGGAAGAAGAGATGCTAAAACAGAATTAGAAGTGCATAAGGTTTGGGCGGGGGTGAGGAACAGCACCTGTGGGAAAGTGTGAGGAAGCAGGAATGGTCGTGAGAAAGCCACCTGATTGGGATACTGCCTCTGTTGGCCCAAAATGTTGCTCCAGGGCAAGATCACCTGTGGGATCCAAGTCGTCATCTGGCAGAAATGGCCAGGTCTCTTTTCCATGGTCCTGATCATTTATTGACTGGGGCACAGAATGTGGCTTTGGCTCAAAGGTGGCTCACAGAGGAGGCTGTGAGCTAGCTAGCTTCCTAGTAGCTGGGCAGGGGGCCCTTTCTTGAAAGGGGATCAGGGTAGCCTGTCTGTATCTGCCAAACCCTACCTTTCCCCCTAATTCTGTGAGGCAATTTTTGCCTCTCACAGTTATTCATGAGGGCAGTATGATTCTATAAATGACAGTGTGAATTGCCCTTGGGAAATAGGCCATCTCTACACCAGCAAAATTAGAAGGCAATCATAACCATACGTAAGCATATTTGAATCAGCTAAAAGGTGAGATGCCCCTAGGATATGGGACTGTGTTTTGTTTCAGCAGAATCTCCTCTGCAGAGGGAGCTCATTGCAAACCTGAAAGAAGATCAGAGAAATGTTGGCTGCAATAAGCTGGTCGTCCTCTGCCATGAACGTGAACACTCGTGAGTCTGTGAGTCCTGACTGCTTACTCAGGGGAAGTCCCTGTGCTAAGACAGACAAAGCGGTCATGGGATGGTGGGAAGTGGCCTAGGGAAAGCTCCCCTGGAGGGATTCTATTCTAAGTGTCCGTCCCTTCACTTAGCCTGGCCTCAGAGGGGGTGTTTAGCATACGGCATGAAGAACAGACTAAGAGGGACGCAGTCGGTGGGAATGATCTCCCACATCAAACCCTGTTAGTTCAGTTTCAAACATGGAACACTAGACCTCCAAAGATTCATCTTTCAGAAGCTGCTACCGTGGTTTCCAAGTGAGAGTTTATGCAGATCAAGGAGAGCAGAGGGAAGATGGAGTAAAAGGAAGGCTGGGCCATGCCCTGCCCTTACCTCCAGCCTCCTTCAGAAGATGGGGTCCCATCCTTATCTGTTGTACATGTTTGGATTTTGTGTAAGGTGACGTTTAAGAAAAGGTTCCTTAATGAAGATAAATGAGTCAGATAACTACAGTTTCCTTGGCCGCCCCTGAAAACTACTGAAATAGAATGTCCCAGGAATGTGTTCTTCCAAAATGCTGCTCAAGGTACCTCCTGATAGGATGGATAGCTGGAAGGCAGATGACATAGATGACAGACAGACGGATGGTTAGCTAGAATAAATTTACCAATATACACATTGTACCAGACATACACAGGTAGAAAATTTTAAATAAATATAATAGAGGCTCTAGTATTTTCTTCTTGTCTCCAAGGGATCATCTTGATTTCCCCTGATGCAGGCATACTTTGCACTGGAGCATTCTCATAGTCTTGTCTATGACAGCAAGAATGTGTGGGACACAAGGGGATAACCTACCAAACTTTTAATGGTCTCTGAGCCACTGAGATAGGGATTGGTATGCTCCATCCTAACCCATTCCTTCCTCTGTTCCAAGGCTAGGGCCCGGGGATAGATAGAGTATACGGTGACTGTAGTTGATGACTACAAGGTGGGAAAAGGGGACATGTCTTTTTCTAAACCAGATGGATTCTTCTTCCCTCTTCCCTCTGAGCACAGGTGAAATCCAATTTAGGCAAAGTGGGTATTTCAAAACTGAGCTCTACTCCATCATCCATGTTTAGAACAGTAAGTGGAGCTGCTGACATGTTCGTTGCTGGAATGCCCTGTAGATCACCTCTGAAAGTCATTCATAGACATGCAGTCACCCACAGCTAGGACAATGACTAGAGGAGGACCAGTGTGTGGGGCATTGTCGCTGGCCAAGGTGGTTGGATATCAATGGAGAGGAGAGTGCAAGGTCTGAGCAGGCAAAGTCCGGGCTCTTCAACAGCCTGGGGTCTAAGGAGGCGTGAGGCAGGCACCAGATGTGTTTCTGTCCCTTCTGTGAGTCAGCTTCTATTTTAGCTACTGCTAAATAAAAGACTGTTTCCAGGTATGCTATGTTTGGCTGAAACCTAAACTTGGACATTAAGTATAGCCCTGAGGTTCCCAAGACTACATTGCTCTAAACCACAATTATTCCACACACGTTGGATTGAAAAGAAATTAAAATTAGAAGCATGAAGAAAATGAAATAAATGCCTGTGGGTTTCCCACACAACCTGCAAATCTCCCTTCACTATCAATACAACACGACAGTTCTGCTTCTGTTTTGACTGCTCTTACCACCGTGGGGACCCATTTTCAGTACTATTTCCCCAATGTGGTTCCCCCCCATCCCGTTTGTTCATTCACAGTCTCTCCCCCACCACACACCTTTCCCTCCAAATTCCCGGGTGCCCATCTGCTTTTCCAACTCCACCTCCAGATGCATGTACAGGCTTTACCCCAAAGCCTCCCTAGTGAGCAATATCACTTTCTGGGGATAGTAAGCACTGACTCATTGCCTCCTGCTTACCACAGTTTCCAAAACACAGTCTTATTTCACCCTTGTCTCTACCCAGATCTCTGTGAGTTTGGGCCACCACGTACGTAAACTGACTCCTAATGGGGGATTCCCTGATCATCTTCTCAACAACACTCTCACTCCCCATCCCTCCTCTGATGACTATCCTACCAAAAGTCTGAAGAGAGCAGACCTTAAGGAACTAAGACTCCTCAGGATCCATCCTTCTCTGCCTCTCAGACTTTTGGTCCACAGAGGAAATAGGCTTCTGCTGTTAAAATAAGACTTGGGAGATCCTTAGAGAAAATGGCACCACGAAGACAAGACGGTACCTCCAGTAAGTTCCATCTGAGCATCAACACCTGTGCCAGAACAGTATAACCTAAAGATGAGCCATGATGTTCTCTGAAGTGGGCAACTACGTGAATTTGACTCTTGTTCTCCCAGCCCCCATGAGAAAGAGCAAGAGACTGAAATGCGAGTAGTTGAAGATGAAAGTTCTCCAATTTTTATGTTAAATACAAGTATATTTATCTCTCGATCAGATCCAAGCAAAGCAGCTCCTTGAGGACACTGATCTGAGGGGTGCCTGTTCACAAGGAGAACGACGCCATGCAGCAAAATCCATCAGACTGCCCTCTTAAATGTTCCCAAGCAGAAGCAGCATGAGCTGGGTGTTCCTACCTCTTTCAAGCCTCCCTTGCTGGAAAATCGGTCTCCTGGTGACTCAGAATTAGTTAAGGATACTCCCCCACACCCTTACCGTCAAGATCAAGCCTGTTCCCTACTGATTTCTAACACTGATCCCACATGCCCTCAGGTCTTCTCTCTGCAAAGGTGTGCGCAGCTTTTTATCTGGGAAACAGGAGAAGCAGCCTGTGCCTTTAAAAGTCCTCAAAGCTGATGAACAGCTCTGCCTAGGCCTTCCTGGAGGAATTTATGGAGAAATTCTTTAGTCCACCACACCTTCATTTTCCAGAAGAGGAAATGCCTTCTTGTCCTCTGGAAGTCCTGCCTGTCTTGGCTTAGATTTTAGAGAAAGTGTGATCTAGAACACTTAGAAATATGCTCCTTACAAGATCACTGAAACAGAGCAAACCAAACCAACAAATACAAAAAAGAGGGTATGTAAAATGTCCCATGAATATAATGGGGTGTTGTCCCCAAATTCATGCTAGCTAGGCGGGGCTGCCGCTGGGACAAGGTCCCCACAAGGAGTCTGCTCACCTAGTCACCAGGTCTCAAAGAAGAATTTACATTCCACAGAACCTCCAGATGGTGCATTGCAGATGATCTCATGTTCCTTCTGCAATATGTTCAGTCATATTTGGGAATTAGCATCCAGCTCCAGAGCTTCCCAGTAGTACGGAAGCCTGTTTCAGGGCTGATCCATGAATATGACACAAGCTCAGGGCTGGGCAGTCACAGGGTTTCAAGTAACCGGAGGAGAATCCATCTCTCTTCTGCTTTCGTCTGCCTCCCAAATAGGGTCTGTTGCTGCCTCTGATCCCTTTTCTAATGTCACTCTTCCAGAACACAAGAAGGAAGCAGAGCTGAAGGAAATCAGGACTTCTAGAATCCAGTTCTCTCCTGCATCTCCAGGCAGTGATCAGATGGCGTATTCGTGGTGCCAAGAAAGACTCTGAAGTTCTTGGTAAATGGTATCATAAAATTCACAGCAGTAGGTACAGTCATTTCCAACTCCAGTTCTTCACCTGGGCAGGAAACTCAAAGATGAGTTAAATTGCTCTGAAGAATGATTTCACTCATTCACGCATTCATTCAATTAATTTTATCTTTGTGGTCATGCAGATCTGAGGATGAACAGCCATTGGTGCCCACAACTCCTCTCATCTCCTTGGAATGCATAGATCATATAGGCACGTCTCTGGCTTTTTATTTGTTTGCATTTTAATTTTTTTTCCTAAGGCCAGTGACTTAGCTGTGCCATTGAGAATTGAGGGTTAATTCACCTCCCCCATATTGTATGATCCAGAATTCTTGAGCATGAACAACCAAGATTAACTGAAGCCAAGAAGACATTTGTTGGGAGGGTTTAGGGATGTTCACAGAATTACCAGGAAGGCAGGAGAGTGAGGCTTGGGGAAATGCAGAAACTAGAGCAGCTCCAGGGTTACAAGGAACAGTAAGCACCATCAAGGGCAGGTCTTAGGAAGAACTCGTCCAAGACATGCTGTGGATACTAGTGGTAGTGTAGGCATTGCCTCCTCCTGCTGTCACTGTCACTTCTGCTGAGAAACATATTTCTGTGGGTCCCTGCAGCCTACGCCATGATCAAGAGACTCCATGTCTCACAGAGGGGCAGCTGGTTGGGTATGTGGAGGTTATGAGCCCACGCTGCCAGAACTCACAAGTTCCCTCTCTCAGCTTCTATAGGACGGGCGGAGGGCACTGGGATCTACAACACAAAATATCAGGGTAGGGAAATCCGCCCAAAAGGGGATAGGAAGATGGAGAGCCAAAGGGGGGAAAAAAGAGAGAGAGAGAAAGGAAGAAAGAAAGAGAAAAAGAAAAAAAATAGTGAACATCTACCATATTAATATCAATCTCCTCCAAACACACACACACACACACACACACACACATCTATATTCACTTCTTGCATAGCTCTCTCTCTAATTAGATCTTTTAAGGATCTGATTTTACACATTAAAAAAAAAACCCTTATCTTGAAGAACTCAGACAGGGAGACAAAGCACGAGAAACTCTTGACTCTGGGAAATAAACTGACGGCTGCAGAAAGGGAGGTGGGTAGGGGGATGGGGTAACTGGGTAATGGGCATGAAGGA
Source organism: Mustela nigripes (assembly GCF_022355385.1). Classification (NCBI taxonomy): domain Eukaryota; kingdom Metazoa; phylum Chordata; class Mammalia; order Carnivora; family Mustelidae; genus Mustela; species Mustela nigripes. Next base: position 19,215,932 of record NC_081557.1, read on the forward strand.
GGGCACGTGATGTGATGAGCACTGGGTGTTGTACGCAGCTTGATGAATCATTGAACGCTATATCAAAAACTGGAGGTGTACTAAATGTTGGCTAATTGAATTTAAATTAAAAAAAAAAAAAAGAAAGACAAACCCTTATCTCAAAGGACTCACTTTGGGCTATAGCATATAGCTCGTATCTCACATTATTTGTTCTCTTCTGCCAAATTCTGGCATTGTAAATACAGTTTATGCTCATATCTATTATTCCCTTGGACACTTCCAACAAAAATTTGATGTGGTCCACATAATTTAATATGTTGTAAAACGCGCCAGTGAAAAATAAAAACAAACCAGGTGGGACCCCGTGTGGTGGCCTCTCCTCTCAGTATTTCCAGGGAAGGGGGAGGCTAACCAAGGAAGATGGGGTCTGTCTGGGCTCTTGCATTCTCTTGATGGGTCAAGGGGAGGCGCTCTGGGCTGATAGACAAGGTTTCAGAAAAAGGGCTGAGGGGTTGGTTGAGTCCACAGGTATGGAGCATGGTTCATATGTGTTCAGAACAAACAAGAACTAGGCTAGGGAAGGGGGCAAGAGTCATGGTAGGGATTGACCAGTTGGCTAAAGCAGGACCATGGATAATGGGCTGCAGAAGGAACCCCAGCAGGCCTGCTGGTGGTTAATAAGTCATGGCTGAAATCAACAGGGTATGTATGCAAGGGTTCAGGTGAGGTTGGAGGACAAGGCTGGGATTTCACCAGAGACAGGCTTCCTCTGGGAATGGGCCCTGACATGTGCTGCTCCTTGGAGGGGAAGCTCCAAGTGGTTCTTCTGAGGGCTAACCCAATCCCAGAGTGTTCAGGATGGCAGTTCTGAATCTTCATGTACATATTACTCTTTAATCAGAAAACACACACACACACACACACACACACACACACACACACACACACACCACACGGTATACTTTGAAATGAAATTTCCAGATATGGTAGAAGGAGACCTGACTTTTATCTGAACCCAGCTCTTTCACCAACTAACTGTGCGACATGAGGTAAGTCAGATATTTCAGGGCCTCAATTTCCTTTGATTAAATGAGAAGATGCAGCTAAATATTGCTTAAAGATTCTCCTAGCTTTAGATATGGCTAGTCCATTTTCAGGTGCCTGGTACACACAGGCACGTGTGTGTGCGTGTGCATGTGGCACACACACGCACACACCCCCCAGGCATGATGCTGCAAGTGTGCTCCCAGAAGGAAGTCTCCAAGCGCCATCCTTGCTGTGTATCTCTACCCTGAAGCTGGCTCTGGGAGAGGCGGACTTCCTCGCAAACCACAGCTGTTGAAATGGCTCCAAGGGAGTTGTACTTAATTCCTGTTTCCTAACATCCTGGCTGCAGGTCCCAGCAGAATCAATAATGGGGTACTTCCCCCAAGTTACTAACCACAAACTGAAAGGGGGAAAACCATGCTACCCAAGGACTTAGCCAGTAGTGGGAAACTGGGGCCAGAAATAATAAGGCTGACCTGGGACCGACCAGTTCACAGCTCGAGAAATCACAGTGGTAGCCCAGCTAGGATTTCCTTTTTTTTCCAAGACAAATCATGTCAGCTCTGATTAATCTCCTGGTTGTGGCTAAATGCCACACATCAGGTTGAGGCTAAATCCCTCACATCAATATTCCCAAGATTGCACGGTGCTCCACCATCAGGGGTTTGGGGGAAGTCTTTGAACTTAGTCCACCATTCTAACCGATGTGCATTTATTAGCCTCTCTGAGTGACTGGCTTTTTCTGTGCCAGGCTGTGCTGGGCATGAGGATCACCTTAGTAACAAGACTGACATGGCCTGTGCCTTTATGGGACCTAGAGTCTTACAGGGGAGGTGGAAAACATACAAATAAATACAAATCTCCAAATTTCCCCCCCAATTTGATTAGAAAGCAGTAAGACATTTTAAATAATGATTATCTTATTTCCATTTTCTGTTTGTTTGGGGGACAAAAAAATAAGAAGACAAATAAAATTTGAAGTAAAAGTCCAGGTAGGAGATTATTATAGCTCAGTGAGGAAAAGGTGAGGACTTGGACTCAGTTAGTCGATTCAGTCCTCCAGGGGACACTTGGCAGTTGTGTCTGGAGACATTTTTAATGGTCATGACAGGGGTGGGGGGATAGGTGCTACTGGCCTCTAGTAGGTAGTGGCCAAGAATGCTGCTAAACATCCTAAAAAAGCATATGACAGCCCCCCCAAAACAATTATCCAGACCCAAATGTCAGAAGCACCAATGCAGACAAATTCTGGAGGTCATGGCTGGAGAAATGAAGAGAAATCATTGGATTCAAGATGTACTTTTAAGCTGAAATGACAAAGAATTCCAAAGAGATTAAATGTGGAGCTCAAGAGAAAGAAATAATGCAAAGATGGCTTTCAGATTTCTGTCTTGAGCAATGTATCATGAAAACATGTTGAATGGATAAATATCAAAATTTCTGTCTGGTAGATAAAATCTACTGCACAGTTTAAAACTCCAGGTCTACTATTTGCCAATTGGGGACTGCAAAAGACACAAGCATTCTGTCTCCATCCCCCTATCAATAAAATGAGGATTACAACATACCGACTCCAAAGGTATGTGATGAAGATCAATTATTCCATCACATAAAGCATTTCAGAAAGGCCTAGCATGTGGTCAACTGTTGGGTTTTAGCTACTTTTTTTGTTGTTAATATTGATAATAATATTACTACAGTCTAGATCTCATGAGACTTATCCATCCAAATGGGACAAATGAATTTGGGAGCCATCAGCATAGAGATGATTCCACCAACGCAGACAGCCTCTAAAGCCTTGAGATGAGTATGTCCTAGGGAAGGTCCAGGGTTGACCATGGATACCTGTTGTTAGAATACTGGGGGATGAGCCAAAACCAGCCAAGGAGACTAAGAAGAGTCAGACAGTGAGGTAAAAGGAAAGTCAATGAAAGAAAGCATTTCTAGGAGTGGGTGCTCAACTGGGTTAAGAAGAGGATAGAAAAGTACCTCTTGAATTTCAAGGTCATGGGTGACTATTGGTGAAGATAATTAAGAAGCCATGACTTCGACTGACTCATGAGCTGGATCCAAGCAATTGGAGGCTCCTCACCCTCTTCCCTGTTTGTGGAATGTGAGTTCCACTTGCCTTTCCTGCTCCCAGAGGCTGCTCCAAGGACACGGGCATAAGATGGTGATGTGGTGTTGAGAATGGTATATGCATGCAGTATTTGTGACTGAACCCAACTAAGGCCTCTTTATAAACTTAGAAGATTGGCAGCAGGGATCCATTTGTTTTGCTGCTGCTCAAGTAAGTCCCCTTTGCTTTTTAAGACGCCACTTTTCACCATGGAGTGGTGGCCTCTTTCTTTGGTTTCTCCTACCCTCTGCATAGGGGGGCCAGCTTCAGGTTACACCTAGGGAAGCTCCCAGGGGGGAGGCTTACAGACTGACAGTGACTTTGACAAAAATGACATCAGTTAAGAAGTGGGAATGGAAACCAGTCTGGTTTGAATTGAAGCTTAAGTGGGAGAAGATATGCAATAGAGTGTATGGCAGTTTGGGGAGATTTTGGCTAAGAAGAGCAGAATCAGTGGGGGGCCTGTTAGGCTAATGAGGGATTGTTGTTTCTTTAAGATAAATACTATTATATTTATGTACTGATGGGAATAACATGGCAGAAGGGGGAACATTGGGGATGCAGGAGGGAAGGCAGTAGGTAGAAAAAAGTCCTTGAGAGGATAGGAGGAGGCAGGAGAGTGTGGTCTTTGGGGAGATGGGAGACAATTCGTGTTTTGAAACAGGTGGTTAGCAGGAAGTGGGCACCGTGTAGACAGGTTTGTAGTTTTTTGGTTAGGGGAATGAAAGTAGGGCATGTCTGGTCACTTTTATTTTCTTCGTGAAGTATGGGGCAGGCAGGACCCCCAGAGCAAAGTAGAGGAAGAGAGAACAAAACAGTCACCTGGGAACTACAAAGGTCAGACTTCTAGAAAAAAGTGGGAGTTCTGTTTTGAAACTTTGGATTATGAATTTTAAGTGACACCAGGAAACTTCATTCCTTGACTTCCTCCTGCAGTGTCCAGTTGTTCAGATAGAAGTGTAGAGAAGGTAGGAGGTAGAACATTGGATTCATTGGCAAGTTGGATTTTTGCCAGACAAATAGGGCACCGGGGAAGGTGGGGGGAGTTGAGGGTATTTGCAAGGGAATGATTATAATGGTGGACCCCTGAATATAAGCTGAGATAAAAGGAGATGAGAGACAGATTGTCTTGGTTAGCAAGACAATCTTGGTTGGTTAGCAAGAAAGCACACATTGTAAAGCGGCAGAAGAGAATGAGGGAACACTTCCTCCCCAACCAGACTGAAGCACATGGGGTATGAGCCAACCAGCAGCCCCTGGTTGACAGACCTGAAGTGAGTGGTGGAGCTGTGAGCTGCCAGGTCTTAGGGCAACACAGTGGAGTTCAGAGAGGTCAAGCCAGCTTCAACCCCTATTTGCTCTGTACACAGCAAAGTCTTACACAATCTGAGGTCCAAGCCTGCTTGGTTAAAGCCTCTTCACTCCCATTCCCCCATTCCCCATTTCCAGGGCAGGGGCAAGATTTTCAAAAGTTTGCAGATTAAAAATAATCATAGAGTAAGCTAATGAAGCAGCACCAGTGGTTTAAACAAAAGCCCATACCTAGCACCAATGTGGATTAGGTAGAGGTTATTTTTTTTGAAATCCACATTGTTTCGATAGCATTCCCTTTACACAGCATTCAGTTCAAAGCATACTTTTAAGTTTTGTTTTCAATACTCTAGGTTCAAAATGCCTTATAGATAGAGTCAAAAACAAAAAGAGAGAAAAGTTGCCCAGTTAACACCTTATTTGCTATGGCCTTTTATTTTTATTTAATTTTTATGAATTATTTAAATTTAATCTTGTTAACATACATGGTATCATTATTAGTTTAAGAGGTAGAATTCAGTGATTCATCGGTTGCATATAGCACCAGTGCTCATTACACCATATGTCCTCCTCAATGCCCATCACCCAGTGACCCCATCCTCCCTCTCACCTCCCCTCCAGCAACCCTCAGTTTGTTCTCTATAGTTAGGAACCTCCCTCTCTGTTTTCATCTTACTCTATTTTTCCTTTTAAATGTGATCCTCATCCTTACATATGGCAGACACCCCAAAGCATTTCATGGTCATAGTCCAAGATCAGGGATACCACTGTAATTATTGTTAACAGTTATTTGGTGTTGACTATGTCCCAGGCATTGTTCTAGATCTTGTTCCTTTGTTATTACATTTGATGTTCACATTTATGGCTTTTTGTCCTATTTTACAAGTCAGGAAAATGAGACATTGAAGAGGTAAGTAACTTGTCCAAGGTCACCCGTCAGGAGGGGTAGTGATGAGAAGGTCTGCAGAGTTTGTGTTCTTAACCATTTGGCAATGCTAACATATACTGCAAGAATACAGCATTTACTCTTCTTTTGTTATCCAGGGCAGACACCCCTGGCCTGTCACAGAACCATCCCACAAAGCTTGGTCCCTAATCTGTCACTCTGGAATCTCTAATTAGCTGATGAGTGTTGATACCAGAAAGGAAATCTATCTGCTCTTCCAGGCCTAGACCCTTTTCCCTTGGCTGTTCCTATTCTCCCACAAACTGACCCTCTATACTCAGCATAGGGTCTTGGTCTCTCACAAGTCTGACTCAGGATGAGACTTGTTCCTGGTCCTTCTGCCTATCTTCTGGTCCTTCTTCATCCTCACCCCATCACGAACTAACCCAGGGAGTGATTTGATAGGTGTTGATAAGGCATCTGTGGTACAGAGGTGAAGTAGAGGTAATAGGCAGGACAGAAAGGGAAAGGGCTCAGTGCAGATTCATCCTCTGACTCCTGAGCTCCAATCGTGCTATAAGAGTTCTGGGAACTCTAGAGATCCAGAGCTTTAGACGTGGCATCATGTTCTGAAGTTCCTACAGTTGGAAACATACCACTGAATTATCCTTTTCATATCTTCTTAAATGGCCCCAAGATACTCCCTCAACTTCAGTCAACTGAATTGCAAACATAAGAAAATCTTTTAATTTTGGAGGAAAAACTTGGATATTTTTTGGATATTGAAGGTGTTAATTAGGGGGCTGAAAAATATTGAGTTCTAACTACCTGTGCAATGTTGGAAAATTGCTGGGCCTCTCTGAGCTGCAGTTGGTCCATAAAGCAGGCCAATTAAGTCGAGGACCTCTCAGGTCCCTTCCAGTCTCAGCATTTTGTGTCAATACAGAGGCCCTTGTGTTCTCCCCCATTTACTCCCAAGGCTCACCAAAAGATGTTCCCCATATACTGGTGGGACTTCTGTCAGTTTCTGCAGGTCTGATGATATCTTCTCCCTCCTGCTGTGGCTCTGCCCTTTCTTGCCCCCATAGCTATTGCCTTATGGTGTTCCCTGAGTTGCAGGTTCTGTGGGGTTTAAAGTCTATTTACCTATCATCCCCATTATGGCCATGGGGGTATTCATGTCCTCATGGTGCCAAAGCTCTTTTAGGACTTGTACACTCTAGTGAAGTTAGTCCCCTTTGAAACCTGAAGTAGAACTGATGAGGGAGCAGGAGGCTGGCTGAGGACAAAGTAAAAGCTGGCACCTTGCACCCCTTCTCTACCCGCTCCCCTCGGTAATGTGTGTGACATTCCTCAGGCACCCCTAACTGCCATAAACAAGAAACAAATAGTTAACTTGCAGAGATCACAATCCTGCAAGACAGAGTCTCCCTTGGTTTACAAATGTCCTAGAGATCTACAAAGAAGTTACCTTATCAATAGCACAATTTCCAGAAGCAAATAACTCAGTTCCTCAAGCCCCAAATAAAGTTAAATTTCTTCTAAACCCAAATCTCACTAACAAGGACACTTGATAGGAGAAATGTGAAACTTTATCTCTAGATCTCCAAGATAATGTCAAGAATCATTGCCAAGTATGTGACCCATTGATATACATCTAAAGGGTCTCACAAGAAGATTTTTACTACTAGTAATAAATAACCTTTCTCCCAACAATAGCTAGCCCCTCAAGGTCCTGGAGACCTTGCTTCCAAAATTCCTTAGAGACTAACATCACCCCCTTTGTTCTCACCTACCCAACTCCTGTGTATATAATCAGCCACTCCTCAGGATAACAGGGCAGCAGCTCTTCCTGCCCATGGGTCCTGTCCCCTTCCTGCCCATGGGTCCTATCCCCTGTCCCGTCTCAAGAATTCTTTCTTGGTCATCAGCTCCGGACCTCAGCCCACCGAACCTCACCTAGGTTCTAGAACTTCATCAGAACTACCAAAATCTACTGCTGACATCTGAACCCTGGGCACACCTGCTAAGAGGTACTGTCAAGTTACTGTGAAAACTTTAGAGGCAGTGCTCAAACTCTGGCCCGCATGTTAGTCTCTCCTCCACTGACACAAAGAACAATATGAGTTGGCTAAACACCGAAGACTCACAAAATACAGGATTGATCTAATCTGTCCCTGGAAACCATTGAGACAAACCCATTATCTGAGGAGCCAGGACAAGTTATAATTAGAAGCCCAGTGAGTCACGGCTCGTGGGAGTTAGCTCAGAGGCTCTCGCTCATAAAATGACACACTAGTTTGACGTCTGTTGGGCTCATCCTGGGCATCAGAATTTAGCCCAGTACAAGGACTCAGAGACTTTATTAGAGATAAGTAAAATTTTGGAGAACTAGAATATTCATGCTGAGTCTACAGTCTCTAATGGATTGTGTCCCCCTCCAATTTCCCCCAAGTCACTCACTCTGAGTGGTTTTGGAAGGAAGGAGAATGGAGAGTTAGGTGAGCTTGGTGGTGGGCATTAAGGGGCACATGTATTGCATGGAACACTGGGTGTGGTGCATAAACAATGAGTCTTGGAACTGTAAGGACCTATTTAGCCAGGGCTTCCATCAAGGTTAAAACAATAACGTTGTTTAACCCTAAAACTATCCCTGCTCCCCTTCCCCCCAGGAACTTACTTAAAAACAAGTCCCAGAAACTAGCCCCAGGTAACAAAGCCCAGATACAAGGGTGGTTCAGGCCAGGTGGAGACATCCGATCAGTGGGGGGTGGCATACTATCTCCCTAGCTACCAAGGAGTATGGGCCCCACCCTTTGGAGGCCTTTTGGGTGCCAATTCTAACCAAGGTGTGATAGGCTAGGTCAAATGTCTACTATAGGGTAAATTGTAATTCAATTGGTCACCTAGCATCACTGTGCAGCTTTCGCTGTGTGTTACAATTTCATTGGCCACCTACGCATGGCCAGGCCCAACCGCATGGCCTTTGCCCTTAAAAGCTAGTCTGTGAAACAGAGAAGGGTTACCCTCTCTTGTAAGAGGTGCGACCCCAAACGTTTGGTCTGATTCTTGATGCTTGGTGTGGAATAAAGCTTTGCTTGAACTTCGCTTTATATCAGTCTTGCTCCTTTAATCACGAACCCATTTTTGGGGGACCTAACAGAACACTGAAAAAATAAAATAAAATTTAAAAAATTCATACATTAAAATATCTATATTTTATAGATATTTCAGGATTTAGAATTTTTCATGATAGATGTGGCCTAGTAGGCCAACTTTAATTCAAATGTCTCCTTGTTTATGCATCTTGCTGAATATTTGCATTTTTTTTTCAGATGGTAGAGAATTGCTTTTTCACCTCTGGTAATTTTATTACCATGATTGGATTTGCTATAACCTCAACCCTAAGCAAGAGAATAAAGACTTCAATAATGTAAAAAAAAAAAAAAAAAAAAAAAATCATGCTGGGTCCAGTCTCATCAGGAAGACAGAGCATCAGACTTAGAAGTATAGACAAAGTGATAAAAAAAATATTGGCTAAAAAAAAATTCCCTTTACCACATATAATTTCTCTTTAATTTTTCTTAATGAGGCACAGTTGCTAATTTAAGCCCTTCACATATTTTCCCAGCAGTGAAGTGAATTTATGAGTTTACTGTACATCCTTCCAGGCCCAGTGGATTCAGAAGGAGAATGAAATTTAAAATCCCAGCTCCATTACCTACTTGCTATCTTTGTGAATATGAACAAGTCTGTCAATTTTTCTACACCTTTGTCCCCTTATTTATGAGGTTTCTATGAACATTAAATAAACAATAATGCATGCAGAGCATCTGGCTCAGGATCCCACACATGGTGTTCAGTCAGTGTGGGCGTCCTTCCTCATGGAAATCACCAGATGATATGAGCTCCAGGTCTTCTGTCAGACACAGAACACACCCATGCAAAGTGCTAATGCTGGTTCAGCTCAGCAGACACCTTGTCTCAGGAAAGCCATTAGAAACCCCCAAAGTACTATATTTTTCTCCTGGTAAGTAGCTCACTTCCCACAACTTCCCACCACTTTATATTAAGTGAGCCCAACAAATGAGTCACGCTACTTACAGACGCAAATTTGGGAGCCACACCCAAAACAGAGGCATCTTGGCTTTTCACAAGAAGCTGTCAATCCCACCAAAAAGAAGGCCTAGGGGACCCACAGTTAGAAAATCTCAAACTCCCAAGCTACCTCTGAATTCATATGCAAATCCCAAACCTTAGCTTGTTTTTCTTGCAGTGAGTTTTAATGACAGGTGAGAGTCACTGGAACATTCAACCTTTTGCTGAACTTGCTGTTTGAGGGTGGGTGGTGTGGGTACAGCCGGTTCAGGAAGATAGGCCATTCACTTTCCCTCTTAGGTAAATGGCAATACCAAATTAAATTTAAAATAACACCCTACTTGTTGGATCATTTAGAAGGTGATTATTTACTTTTTGAAAAACATCTACCATAGCAGTTAAAGGATGACTGTTTTCACGAAAATTTTCAAGAGTTTAATCTACTGTATAAAAATACAAAAACAGATCAAGGAAGCTTGCCATGTGCCAACATCAGAGTTGAAGAAAAAAGTTATACTTGAGATATAAAGACTCCCAGTCTATAGAAAACACAGGTGTGCTATTTGAATTTATACCTCTTGTGTTGGATGAAAATCCTACCCAAGGAATTAGCATAAAACTGGTATAGAACCACTGAAAGCCCCAGAAGCAGAAACTAAAACAGACATGGGTCTTCTCCTGAAAGTAAGCTCACAACATCAAAAGAGGAAAAATGATGAACTATGTGAGTAATTAAATACCATTACAGAGAGTCATCAGGTTTCATAAACAAAAGAATTAGCACCTCAGGTGTTGTATTTGATAGAACGATCTAGAAGGGACAACAAAATAAGTGTGTTTCAAATAACTAAAGCATTTTAAGAATGGAAAAAGGAAAAAATAAGATCCATAGTGAAAGCAGAGGGCAGTACGACAAAAGAAAAGACAGATTTGCAAAAGAACCAAAAGAAAATTCAGTCAATAAAATGAAGATATTAGAAGGTTATTAGAGCTGCTCAGAAAATTAGTGAATTGAAAGGTAGAGCTGAGGAAACTACACAGATTATATCACAGAGAACAAATGGCAAATACAAAGGAACAGATAGGAAATATGAAAGCTAAATTGAGAAAATCCTACAGATATAAAATCAGGCTGCCATGATGAACAATTCTAAAGGTTATTCCATTCACTAGGAATCCAATATGAACAGTGTTTTTTTGATTTTTACAACATATCAGTCTTTATTTAATAAGAACTCCAGAAGGTAGGAATCGAAAAGAAAGAAAATGGGAATAAAGTGATAATTTAAAAAAAGATAATAGATCAGAAATTTCCAAAATTGAAGAAAGACATAAGTTTTCAGTTCTCAGAAAATGTACACAAAAGTCTCAATCAGGCTAAATAAAAATAAATGTATGCCAAAACAATTTGTGAAGAAAATGAAAAATGTTAAAGACAATGAAAACAACCAGAAAATAAAAGAGATTGCCTGAGAAGTAATGAGCAATCAGGATTATTGTCTGTGTGATCGTGAACAAACCTGTTGAACTTTCTAAACCTTGGTCCCCATATTTATAAAATGGGGTTTGTACAATGACTGAAAAAAAACAATGTATGCAAAGCACCTGGCTCAGGATTCTTGATTTTTTTTTTTTTATCAGCAATGATGCATGCCAGGAAATAATGATATATCTTTAAAATGCTGAGGTATCAGTTCTTTTAAAAATTCTAAATACAGGGGTCCTTGGGTGGCTCAGTTGGTTAAGCATCCAACTTTTGGTTTCAGCTTAGGTCATGATCTCAGGGTCACAGAATCAAGGCCTGCATCAGGCTCCTTGCTCAGTGGGGAGTCTGTTTAAGATTCCCTTTTCCCTCCTACCTCTGCCCACCCCCCACCTGGTGCACACACACTCTCTCTCTCAAATAAATAAATTAACAAATAAATATTTTTAAGAAATTTTAAATCCAGAGACATTTCATTCAACAATAAAGCACAATTTATTCACACAGTGGAAGCTCACAATGGAGAGACCATGATAATACATTCTTAAGAAACAAAACAAAAAAACACCCAAACAAACAAAGACAGAAAAACTTTTGTTATAAAAGAGGGAAAATGGGTATATCCTCAGTTTATAAAATACGGGAAGGCTACCCAACAAATGAATATACTTGGTTAGGCGGTTCCACAGTGTAGTGGTGAGCATTCTGGATTCTGAATATACTTGGTTACCTGTGGAGGAAGGGGGGAGCTGAATGAAAGCAAAATTTCTCACCTCTTTAAAATTTGTATTTCATAGGAAAATTCCTGAAGCACAGAACCTATCAAGATTGAATCATTAAGAACAGAAAATCTGAAGAGAACCATAACTCCAAAAAAGAGACTGAATTAATAACCAAAAAACTTACAATAAAGAAAAGTCCATGGGGGCGCCTGGGTGGCTCAGTGGGTTGAGCCGCTGCCTTCAGCTCGGGTCATGATCTCAGAGTCCTGGGATCGAGTCCCGCATCGGGCTCTCTGCTCAGCAGAGAGCCTGCTTCCCTCTCTCTCTCTCTCTGCCTGCCTCTCCATCTACTTGTGATTTCTCTCTGTCAAATAAATAAATAAAATCTAAAAAAAAAAAAAAAAAGAAAAAAGAAAAAAGAAAAGTCCAGGGCCAGGTGGCTTCATTGGTTGATTCTCCCAAACACTGAAAGGAGCATTAACATTAATTTTCCTCAAACTCTTCCCAAAAAATGGAAAAAGAGAAAACATTTTCAAGTTAAATCTATGAGACCAGCATTATTCTGATAACAAAGCTAGATAACCCACAAGAAAAGAAAACCATAAACCAATATCAATTATTCATCCAAAAATTTCCAGCAGAATAGCAGTAAACAGAACCCAACAGCATACTATAGAATTTTAAACTATGATATCCTAAATCCCCAAACTATAGGATTTATTTCTGAAGTGCAAGGGTGGTTCAATATATGAAAAACATCAGCATAATCCACTACATTAACAAAAGGAAGGGATTAAACCCACATAATCTTCACAAATAATACAGAAAAAGCCTTTTTGAAAAATTTTTTTAAAAACACCCTTTCATGACAAAGAAAAAGCTCTGGACAAAGTAGAACTAGAAGGAAATGACCTCGACATAATAAGGGGCATGTATGAAAATCCCAAAGCTAATACCATCCTTGATGGTGAAAGACTGAAAGGTTTTTTTCTCTAAGGTCAGCAATAAGACAAGAATGATGACTTTTGCCACTGCTGATCAACACAATATTAAAAGTCCTGGCCAGAGCCATTAGACAAGAAAAAGAAATAAAAGGCATCTGAATTGGGAAGGAAGAAATAAAACTATCTTTGTTTGCAGATGACATGATTATGGAGAAACCCTAAATATTAGACACACAACTGTTGGAACTAATAAACAAATTCAGCAAAGTTGTAGGATACAAAATCAACACACAAAAATCAGCTGCATTTCTATATACTGACAATGAACATTTCAAATGAAATTAATACTTCCACTCACAGTGGCATGAAAAATAATAAAATACTTAGTAATAAACTTAAATATGGAGGCAAAAGACATACACTGAAAACTACAAAATATTGCTTAAAGAAATTAAAGAGGGCACTGGTAAGTGGAAAGACATCCAGTGTTTATGAATTAGAAGACATAATGTTGTTAATACCACCCAATGGAACGTCCAATGTTCCATTGAATCCCTTTCTACATTCCAATGATGTATTTTCCAGAAATAGAAAAATCCATAAAATTCATATAAAATCTTAAGGAATCTCAAAGAGGCAAACAATATTGAAAAAGAAGAACCAGGCTGGAAATTTCACATATCCTAATTTCAAAACTGATTACAAAGCTACAGTAAACAAGATAGTATGGGGTGGGCATAAAGACAGACATATAGTCAAAGGAATAGAGTTCAGAAACACACAGAATATAAAATGATTTTTGGCAAGGGTTTTCAGACCATTCACTGGGGAAAGGGCATTCTTTTTTTCTTTTTTAATTTATTTTTTATTTATTTTCAGCATAACAGTATTCATTATTTTTGCACCACACCCAGTGCTCCATGCAATCCATGCCCTCTATAATACTCACCACCTGGTACCTCGACCTCCTACCCTCCGCCCCTTCAAACCACTCAGATTGTTTTTCAGAGTCCATAGTCTCTCATGGTTCACCTCCCCTTCCAATTTCCCCCAACTCCGTTCTCCTATCTCCCCATGTCCTCCATGCTATTTGTTATGCTTCACCAATAAGTGAAACCATATGATAATTGACTCTCTCTGCTTAACTTATTTCACTCAGCATTCTTTTCAATAAATGGTACTGAGAAAACTGGATATCCACATGCAAAAGAATGAAACTGAACCCTTTTCTTGTATCATCTATTTAAAAAAATCCCTCAAAATGAGTCAGAGACCTAAATACCTAAATATAAGAGCAAAACTTTAAAACTCTTAGAACAAGGGGGAAGGAGCAAGATGGTGGAGGAGTAGGAGTCCTCAATATTATTGGGTCACAGGAGTTCAGCTAGATAGTTATCAAACCATTCTGAACACCTACAAACTCAACAGGAGATGGAAGAGAAGAGTAACAATTCTAGGAACAGAAAATTGACCACTTTCTGGAAGGTAGGACTTGCAGAAAAGTGAATCCAAGGTGATATATGGGAAGAGAGACCGTGGAGGTAGGGGCTGGTTCCCGGCAAGTAAGAGAGAGGTGGAGCACAAAATCACAACTTTTAGAAGTCTGCTTCACTGAGGGGCATCACTCCAGAGGCTGAGCAGGGGGTGGAATCCTCGTGGGGACAGTATGGTTTCAGGTTCCTTGGGGTCAAAGAAAGACCGGGGATGCCTGACTGCGGCAGACCTCCCAGATAACAGAGTGGGAAGCTGGCTACAGAGATCTAGCCAAGGAGGGGGCTCTCAGCTCAGGGTTACCTTAAACCATGATCCGAAGCTCAGCCAGGTCGCTGTGGGACCTCAGGAGGGACCTCACATGTGGCAGATCCAGGGAGAGACACTCCTTCCTCCTCCTTTAGGCGCAGGGCAGGAGTGTGCAGCAGAATCTGCTGGGTTTGGAGACTCCAAACGGGGCCATGTGACAGAGATAAAAACTCTCGGTCACAGGCTGGGTGAGCATGGGGAAGAGCCAGAGACCAGGGAGATGGGAGGGATCAACTGCTTTTCTCTGATGGCACACTAAGGAGTGGGGTCCTGAGCTCTCTGCTTCTATAGGGCCAGAGATTGGGAGGCCGCCATTTTCATTCTTGTCCTCCAAAGCAGTACAGAAAGTGTTCAGAGAACAAAAGCTACTGAGAATGAACCCAGGCAGATTGCTTAGCCTGGCCCTTGGCAAGAGCAGTGCAATTTCACCTCGGGCAAAGACACTTGAGAATCCCTGCAACAGGTCCCTCCCCCAGAAGATCAGCAAGAACATTCAGCCAAGACCAAGTTCACCTATCAATGAGAACTGCTAAACTTCAGAGCTATGGGAATATAGCACATAGAATTCATGGCTTTTCCCCCCATGATTCTTTAGTCTTTCAAAGTAAAATTTTTAATTTTTTTCTTATTCTATTTTTAAACATTTATCCTCTTTCCTATTTTAATGTTTTTAAACTATTTTACCTTGTCAATACCTTTTTAAAAAATCTTTTAAAATTTTCATTGATATATTCCTATTCCATCCCTTCATTATATTTAAACTTATTTTTTATATGCATACAGGTTTTTTTTCTTTAAGATTTTGGGATTAGTTTCTTCTAACAAATCAAAATATACCCTAAATCTAGCACATGGCTTTATTCTAGTTTCAGCCTGATCACATTTTTTCCTCTTTTTTCAGTCAACTTCTTATCAATTCCTCTTTTAGAATCTTTTTAAATTTTCATCATTACAGCCATATTCCATCCCTTTATTGTGTTTACCCTTATTTTTGTATATATGTAAATTTTCCTTTCTTTAAAATTTTGGGACACAGTTTCTTCTAACAGACCAAAATACACATAAAATCAAGTGTGTGGCTCTGTTCCATTCACCAGTCTAAAATATACATTATTTATATATATATACACACACATACTGCTTTGGAGGATAGGAATGAATATAGATATATATATATAATATACTTATTATATATTATATATAAGTATATACTTATACTTATATATTATAATAATGGTTTAATAATATATACTTATTATATATTATATATAAGTATATACTTATACTTATTATATATTATATATATCTATATATGTCTTTATATGTAATATATTTTATATATATATATATATGTACTTTTCCCTTTTCACCCCCTTTGGTTTCCCTCCAGTTTCCAGTCTCTTCCAATTTGGTTAGTGTCTATTTTTCTGCGGTCATTGCTATCCTTTTAGTATTTTATCCTTTTTAGTATTTTGTTCTCTCATCATCTATTCTTATCTGGATAAAATGACAAGGTGCATAAACTTACCTCAAAATAAACCAAAAAACAAAAAATAACAGACAGTACTGATGGCTAGACACCTAATCAATATGGACATTAGTAAGATGTCAGAACTAGAGTTCAGAATGATGATTATCAAGGTGCTAGATGGGCTCGGAAAAAGCATGGAAAATACTAGAGAATCCCTTTCTGGAGAAATAAACGAACTAAAATCTAACGAAGTTAAAATTTAAAAAAAGCTAGTGATGAGATGCAATAAAAAATGGAGGCTCTTACTGCTAGGATAAATGAAGCAGAAGAGAGAATTAGTGATATACAAGACCAAATGATGGAGAATAAAGAAGCTGAGAAAAAAAGAGGCAAACAACTACTGGACTACAAAGGGGAGAATTTGAAAGATAAGTGATACCCTAAGAATAGGGTATTATTGAAATAGGGTATTATGAAACAATATTAGAATAATTGGGATCCCAGAAGAAGAAGAGAGAGAGGGGGGCAGAAGGTATATTGGAGCAAATCATAGCAGAGAATTACCTAATTTGGCAAAGGGAACAAGCTTCAAAATTGAGGAGGCACAGAGAACTCCCGTCAAAATCAATAAAAATAGACATCTCCAGATTTAAAGTGGGGGGCTGGAAAACAGTTTCCCATGCTAATGGACATCAAAAGAAAGCTGGAGTGGCAATCCTTATATCAGATAAATTAGATTTTAAGCCAAAGACTATAATAAAAGATGAAGGAGGACACTACATCATACTTAAAGGGTCTGTCCAACATGAAGGTCTAACAATTTTAAATATCTATGCCCCTAACAATGGGAGGAGGAGCCAATTATATAAACCAATTAATAACAAAATAAAAAAAACACATCAACAATAATATAATAATAGTAGGGGACTTTAACACTTCACTCACTGAAATGGACAGATCATCTAAGCAAAGATCAACAAGGAAATAAAGGCTTTAAATGACACACTGGACCAGATGGACCAGATGGACATCACAGATATATTCAGAACATTCCATTCCAAAGCAACAGAATACACCTTCTTCTCTAGTGCACATGGAACATTGTCTAGAATCGATCACTTCCTGGGTCACAAATCAGGTCTCAACTGGTACCGAAAGATTGGGCTCATTCCTGCACATTTTCAGACCATAATGCTTTGAAACTAGAATTCAACCACAAGAGGAAAGTTGGAAAGAACTCAAATACATGAAGGCTAAACAGCATCCTAATAAAGAATGGATGGGTCAACCAGGAAATTAAAGAAGAATTGAAAAAATTCATGGAAACAAATGAAAATGAAAACACAACTGTTCAAAATCTGTGGGACACAGCAAAGTCATCCTGAGAGGAAAGTATATAGAAATACAAGCCTTTCTCAAGAAACAAGAAAGGTCTTAAATACACAATCTAACCCTACACCTAAAGGAGCTAGAGAAAGAACAGCAAAGAAAGCTTAAACCCAGCAGGAGAAGAGAAGTAATAAAGACCACAGCAGACATCAATGAAATAGAAACCAAAAAAGCTAGTAGAACAAATCAACAAAACTAGGGGTTGCTTCTTTGAAAGAATTAATAAGACTGATAAACCCCTGGCCAGACTTATCAAAAAGGAAAGAGAAAGGACCCAAATTAATAAAATCATGAATGAAAGAGGAGAGATCATAACCAACACCAAAGTAATGCAAACAATTGTAAGAACATATTATGAGCAACTATACAGCAGCAAATCTGACAATCTGGAAGAAATGGATGCATTCCTGGAGACATATAAACTACCAAAACTGAACCAGGAAGAAACAGAAAACCTGAACAGACCCATAACCAGTAAGGAGATTGAAACAGTCATCAAAAATTTCCCAGGGATGCCAGGGTGGCTCAGTTGGTTGGACGACTGCCTTCGGCTCAGGTCATGATCCCGGAGTTCTAGGATTGAGTCCTGCATTATGGCTCCCAGCTCCGCGGGGAGTCTGCTTCTCTCTCTGACCTTCTCCTCGCTCATGCTCTCTCTCACTCTCTCTCTCTCAAATAAATAAGTAAAATCTTTAAAAAAAAAAAAAGGGGGGGGGCGCCTGGGTGGCTCAGTGTGTTAAGCCACTGCCCTCGGCTCAGGTCATGATCTCAGGGTACTGGGATCGAGTCCCACATCAGGCTCTCTGCTCAGCAGGGAGCCTGCTTCCCTTCCTCTCTCTCTCTGCCTGCCTCTCTGCCTACTAGTGATCTCTCTCTGTCAAATAAATAAATAAAATCTTTAAAAAAAAAAAAATCTCCCAAAAAACAAGAGCCTAGGGCCAGACAGCTTCCAAGGGGAATTCTACCAAACATTTAAAGAAGAATGAATACATATTTTCCTGAAACTGTTCCAAAAAATAGAAATGGAAGGAAAACTTCCAAACTCATTGTATGAGGCCAGCATTACCTTGATCCCCAAACCAGACAAAGACCCCATCCAAAAGCAGAATTACAGACCAATATCCTTGATGAACACAGATGCGAAAATTCTCACCAAAATACTAGCCAACAGGATCCAACAGTACATTAAAAGGATTAATCCCCATGACCAAGTGGGATTTATTCCTGGGCTGCAAGTTTGGTTCAACATCTGCAAATCAATCAATGTGATACAATATGTTAATAAAAGAAAGAACAAGAAACATATACTCTCGATGGATGCTAAAAAAGGCATTTGGCAAAGTGTAGCATTCTTTCTTGATCAAAACTCTTCACAGTGTAGGGATAGAGGGTACATATCTCAATATCATTAAAGCCATCTATAAAAAACACACAGCGAATATCATTTTCAATAGAGAAAAACTGCGAGCTTTTCTGCTAAGGTCAGGAACATGGCAGGGCTGTCCACTATTACCACTGCTACTCAACATAGTATTAGAAGTCCTAGCCTCAGCAATCAGACAGCAAAAAGAAATTAAAGGCATCTGAATTGGCAAAAAAGAAGTCAAACTCTCACTCTTTGCAGATGATATTACACTTTCTGTAGAAAACCCAAACGACTCCACTCCAAAACTGCTGGAAGTTATAGAGAAATACAGTAAAGTGTAAGGATATAAAATCGATGCACAGAAATCAGTTGCATTTCTATATACCAACAGCAAGACAGAAGAAAGAGAAGTTAAGGAGTTGGTCCCATTTACAATTGCACCCAAAACCACAAGATACCTAGGAATAAACCTAACTGAAGAGGCAAAGAATCTGTACTCAGAAAATTATACAGTACTCATGAATGAAATTGAGGATGACACAAAGAAATGGAAAAACATTCTACGCCCATGGGTTGGAAGAACAAATATTGTGAAAATGTCTATGCTGCTTAAAGCAATTTACATATTTAATGCAATCCCTAACAAAATACCATCAATTCTTTTCAAGGCAATGGAACAAATAATCCTAAAATTTATATGGAACCAGCAAATTGACCCCAAATAGCCAGAGGAATGTTGAAATAGAAAACCAAAATTGGTGGCATCATAATTCCAGACTTCAATCTCTACTACAAAGCTATCATCATCCAGACAGTATGGTACTGGCACAAAAACAGACATATATGTCAATGGAACAGAATAGAGAGCCCAGAAATGGACCCTCAACTTTATGGTTAACGAATCTTTGACAAAGCAGGGAAGAATGTCCAATGCAAAAAAGACAGTTTCTTCAACAAATGGTGTTGGGAAAATTGGACAGCACATGCAGAAGAATAAAACTCAACCATTTCCTTACACCACACAAAAATAGACTCAAATTGGATGAAGGACCTCAATGTGAGACAGGAATCCATCAAAATCCTTGAGGAGAACACAAGCAGCAACCTCTTTGACCTCAGCCGCAGCAACCTCTTCCTAGAAACATCACCAAAGGCAAGGGAAGCAAGGGAAAAAATGAACTGTTGGGACTTCAAGATCAAAAGCTTTTGCACAGCAAAGGAAACAGTCATTAAGACCGGAAGACAACCCACAGAATGGGAGAAGATATTTGTAAATGATGTATCAGATAAAGGGCTAGTTTCCAAAATCTATAAAGAACTTATCAAGCTCAACACCCAAAGAACAGATAATCCAATAAAGTAATGGGCAGAAGACATGAACAGACTTTTCTACAAAGAAGACATCCAAATGGCCAACACACATATGTAAAAGTGCTCAACATTTCTTGGCAACACGGAAATACAAATTAAAACAACAGTGAGGTGCCACTTCACACCAATCAGAATGGCACAATTAACAAGTCAGGAAATGATAGGTGTTGGCAAAGATGCAGAAATAGGGGAGTCCTCCTACACTCTTGGTGGGAATCCAAGCTGGCGTAGCCACTCTGGAAAACAGTATGGAGGTTCCTCAAAAAGTTGAAAATAGAGCTATCCTATGACCCAGCAATTGCACTACTAGGTACTTATCCTAAAGATACAAATGTAGTGATCAAAGTGGCACATGCACCCAAATGTTTATAGAAGCAATGTCCACAATAGCCAAACTATGAAAAGAACCTAGAAGTCCATCAACAGATGAATGGATAAAGAAGATATAATGGAATACTATGCAGCCACCAAAAACCTGAAACCTTGCCATTTGCAATGACATGGATGGAACTAAAAGGTATTATGCTAAATCAAATAAGTCAATCAGAGAAAGACAATTATCATATAATCTCTGATATGAGGAATTTGAGACGTAGGGCAGGGGGTCATGGCGGGTAGGGAGGGAAAAAATGAAACAAGATAGGACCGTGGAGAGACACAAATCATAAGAGATGCTTAATCTCAGGAAACAAACTGAGGGTTGCTGTGGGTGTTGGGGGAGGGATAGGATAGCTGGGTTATTAACTTTGGGGGAGGGTATTGCTATGGTGCTGCTGTGAATTGTGTTAAGTCTAAGAATTCTCAGACCTGTACCCCTGAAGCAAATAATTCATTATATGGTAAAAATAGTAGTAATAAAACTCTTAAAACACAGGGGGGAAGCTTTTAAGACATTGAATTTGGCAATGATTTCTTGAATGTGACACTAAAGTCAGAGACAACATAAGGAAAAATAAGTGGGACTACATCAAAGGACACAATCAACAGAGTAAGAAGGCAACCCAAAGAATGGGATAAAATATTTGCAAGTTATATAACTGATAAGGGGTTAAGATGGAGAATATACAAAGAATGCCTACAACTCAAAAACAGACAAACAACACAATTAAAAATAGGCAGAGGACTGGAAAGAAGAGATTTCTCTAAGGAAGATATGCAAATGCCCAATAAGCACATGAGAAGATGCTCAGCATCTTTGATCATTAGGGAAATGCCAATCAAAACTACAATGAGATAACACTTCATATCCATTAGGATGCTACTATTAGAAAAAAAAAGATGACAAGCGTTGGCAAGGATATGGAAACATTGCAACTCTGCACTGTTAGTGGAAATGCAAAGTGGTGCTACCACCAATGAAAACACTATTGCAGTTTCTCAAAAAAATCCAAAATAGGGGGTGCCTGGGTGGCTCAGTTGGTTAAGTGGCTGCCTTCGGCTCGGGTCATGATCCCAGGGTCCTGGGATCAAGCCCCGCATTGGGCTCCCTGCTCAGCAGGGAGTCTGCTTCTCCCTCTCCCTCTGCCTGCTGTTCTGCCCACTTGTACTCTCTCTCTTTCTCTGTCAAATAAATAAATAAAATCTTAAAAAGATCTATTTTAAAAAATTCAAAATAGAATTACCATATGATCTAGCATTTTCACTTCTGGGTATATACCCCAAAGAACTCAAAGCAGAGAATCAAAGAACTATCTGTACACCCATGTTCATAGCAACATTATTCACAAGAGTCAAAAGGTGATAGCAACGTGTCCATGGAGAGATGAACTGATAAACAAAATATAACAAATGCTTATACAATGGAATATAACTCAGCCTTAAAAAAGGAAGGAAATCCTGACACATGCTCCAACATGGATGAACCTTCAGGAAATAAGGTAAGTGAAGTAAGCAAGTCACAAAAGGACAAATACTGTAGGATTCCACACATAGGAGGTACCGAGGGTAGTCAAATTCATAGAGACAGAAAGTAGGATGGTGGTTGCAAAGGGCTAGGGGTGGGGAGGGAAAAATGGACAGCTATCTAATCGGCACAGTGTTTCAGTTTTACATAACAGAAAGAGTCCTGGAGATGGAGGGCAATGGGTCGAGATGGATGGAGATAGATGGAGATAGATGGTGGTGATGCGGCAGAGCACCCTCAATGTACTTAATGCCACTGAGCTGTATGCTTAAAAATGGTGATATGGTCAACTGTCTGTTATGTGCCTCTTACCACAATTTGAAAAATTATCCAAGTATGCTCAACAGAAAAGTAATTCAAGAGGCAGAGGTTAAACAAAAGATCAACATAAAGTATTTCTGCCCAAGTGCGAAAAAAAATGTTTTTTATTAAAAAGCATTAAAAATTTTTTTGAAAATTTACAATATGGCACAAGAAACAAGTGTTCAATTTTAGAAAATTTAAAAACATAGGCAAACAAAATAAGACAATACATAAAAGATCTGTGGTTTGCCATCCAAAGGTAACTGCGGCTAACTTTTTTGTATGTCTCCTTTACATATGATGTGTGTGTGTATATAAAATATACCAATGAGAGTTGTTATGTGTGTACAGATGCAGCTGAACAGACAATGGGGAGTCCTTTCTGTCCTGCAAATGAAAGCTACTTAATCTCCCAACATTTTATGAACATTTTAAAAAATTTATTTATTTGAGAGAGAGAGTGTGAGAGAGAACATAAGAGTGGGTGGGTTGGGGTAAAAGGGAGAAGTAGACTCCCTGCTGAGCAAGGAGCCTAATGTGGGGCTCAATCCCAGGACCATGAGATCACAACCTGAGCTGAAGGCAGACACTTCACCGACTGAGCCACCCAGGCGCCCCTGAACATTTTCAAACAAATAAGAAGTTGAAATAATTTCATAGTGACCACCGTATATCCACCACCTAATTCTTCCATTAACATTTTATTATGCTTATTTTTTCACATATATATCTATTCTCTCCATCCATCGATCTTCCTTATTTTGAATGTTGCAGATGCCAACTTCTATCCTATTACCTCCAAATACTTCTTTGTGCATATTGTTGTTTTGACATATAATTTATATACAATGAAATGCACAAATCTTAAGTGTGCATTCACTGAGAATTGACAAATACATATAGCCATTTAATCCAGACTTATCAAGCTATAGTCCATGACCATCACTCGAGAAAGTTCCCTCCTACCCTTTCTCAGCCACCACTGCCCTCACTCCCCAAAGGCAACTCATGCTCGGATTTCTTTCCACCATAGGTTAGTTTTATCTGTTGCAGAATTTCATGCAAGTGGAATCAGGCTTCTACACAATATAAGTAATATGTCTTATTCAAGAGCTCAGATAGAGGGGATGAGGGACAATTTAATTCCTTCTGGTCTCCAGTGAAGGTGGGACACCCATTTGATGCTGCTGCCATTCCTGCTGGCTACTTAATATAGCAGCTAGCTGTGCGCAGGACTTACCACAGTCTATGAGATGGATGACTGTGCCAGGCCACCATTCACTGGGGTCAGAGGAAAATGGAAATCATGGGTTAGGTATTTACAAATGAAGTGTGGGAAATAGCAGCTGCCCAATTCTACTGGAGAACATCTATGGAGTAGTCATAATGGCCTTGTGCAGTGATTTTATCATTAATTATACAGTATAAATCTACAACCATTTATTTTATTATTTGGCAATACTTTAATTTTGCAATAAATTCTTTTTTAAAGATTTTATTTATTTGAGAGAAAGAGTATGTATGTGTGTGAGACAGAGAGAGCATGAGCAGGGGGAGGAGCAAAGGAAGAGGGAGAAGCAGACTCCCCACTGAGCAGGGAGCCTGATGTGGGATTTGATCCCAGGACTCTGGGATCATGACCTGAGCCGAAGGCAGATGCTTAATGGACTGAGCCATCCAGGTGCCCCTGCAATAAATTCTTCAGGTAACAAGAAGTAATACATTTTTAACTAAAATTAAAGTGTATATTTAGTGAAAGATTAAATACTAAAATTCTGGGTCTCAAGATAATTGATGATGATAAGGTGCACAAAATACGTTTGGCATCTACCCTCCATGAAGTGTCACAGCGAAATCACCAACCACTTGGAAATGGGAAGATACAACTGCTGCTGAAGCCCCAGCTACTACATAATCCTAAGTGGGATTTAAAGGAGAATGTGCCCATGTGGAGAGATAAAAGGCTACTCCTCATCTACACTGCATGTGCAACAACATCGGCTGAGATGTGCCCACTGCTCTGGGCAGGGGTAGGAATTTGAACTTCAGTTGTGATTTTCATGGGCTGAGAGTCAAATCAAAGCCCAGACTACTGTGTTGCACTGAACTTGGAAGGAAGCATAAGTTAAGATATGCCCTGCATTGAACAAAAGCTGCTGGAATCTGGAAGACTCCTCCTAAACAAGGATTGCCTTTGAGGTTCACTCCAAAGACCGAACAACCACTGGGCACAGCCGGTCTCATAATTTTGAGTATGTAAAGCGCTGCGATTCCAGTCCATGGGGACTAATGCAATTTGTGAAAACAGTACACCCACAATTGGCAAGGAGTTCAAAACTTAACAAGATCCCGGGGCGCCTGGGTGGCTCAGTGGGTTAAGCCTGTCTTCAGCTCAGGTCATGATCCCAGGGTGGCTCAGTGGGTTAAGCCTGTCTTCAGCTCAGGTCATGATCCCAGGGTCCTGGGATCGAACCCCACATCGGGCTCTCTGCTCAGCGGGGAGCCTGCTTCCTCCTCTCTCTCTCTCTGCCTGCTTGTGATCTTTCTCTCTGTTAAATAAATAAAATTAAAAAAAAAAAAACTTAACAAGATTTCTTTTCTACTAGATGCATTGTTGGCTAATTGCTCTCAGCCGTTACCTGGAAGAGACACACGGGAAGAAGCCTGTGGAGGCGCACAGAGAACCAGGTGATTTAATTTTTTCTCACATTTCTCTTTCCTTGGTAGTTAATTAGCCAAAACTCTTTTCTCTACCTCATCTCTTTGTTGAGGTCGTATCAGCAAATATCTGGTCCAATTTGTGCAAAACTACCTGATTAATTCATAATGCAGAAGAGCTTATCAGCTTGCTTCTATCTACTGTTGCCCAAGAATGATTAGCAATGAAGTATTTCAAACATACAGAAGAATAGGTCAATAAAATCACCTAGGTTTAACAGATGTTAATACTCCACTATACATGCTTATTGTAATATTTTTAACAAAGCTCTTCAGTCATTACTGCCCTATTACAAGAATGTTTGGCCTTTTGCGATAACATGTCGTATGAACACATCCTTATGTGAAAGTCAGTCAGATTTCTCTGAAGTACTTGCCTCGCTGTCAGCCCCGTGGTCTTTGCTGTTCCAGTATGGCCCCCTCTCATCTCAGGGATGAGACCAGGTGGTGTAGTGGTTGCAGCGTGGCTTTAGGGCCACACAGATCTGATTCCCAATCCCGGCAACCAGATTTCCAATCGGGTGGGCAGATGTCTGTACCTAGTTTCACATTTACAAGATGGGACTAATACTACCTATGTTGTAGAGATGCTGTGAGGTGATGTTGGTAAAGCATGGGAAGAGTACCTAGAACAGGGTAAGTGGCTGTTACCAGCTTGTGTATCTGTTGTATGTGCCAAGCAGCCCCATTCTTCTTGGGTCCATCTCTAACTGAGGTGGTATTTACCAGGAACCAGCCAACCACCATCCAGATAATTAACAACTTCTTATTTGTGGACTAATGGACACCAGCTTTCCACATGAGCCTGGATTTAGCCAGTAAAATGGCGGTCCCTTTTTTCCTTTTCCTTTTTCCTTTTTTTTTTTTTTTTTTTTTAGCAGTTGGAGGTGACTTTGCCCCGATGGTATGACCTCAAAAATATGATGGAATTTTAAAAAAGATTTTATTTATTTATTTATTTATTTATTTGACAGACAGAGATCACAAGTAGGCAGAGAGACAGGCAGAGAGAGAGAGGAGGAAGCCCGCTCCTCACCGGGCAGAGCGCTCGACATGGGGCTCGATCTCAGGACCCTGGGATCATGTCCTGAGCTGAAGGCAGAGGCTTTAATCCAGTGAGCCCGGGCATTATTTATTTCTGTGAGCATCTTCTAATCTTGTCCTTAGTGTATCTATTATTTGTCATTAAAGCAAAATGGCTTTAAAAGACTACATAGTTTGGGTGCTGGGTGGCTCAGCTGGTTAAGCGACAGCCTTCAGCTCAGGTTATGATCTTGGAGTCCTAGGATCAAGTCCTGCAACCGGTTCTCTGCTTAGCAGGGAGTCAGCTTCTCCCTCTGACCCTCCCCCCTCTCATGTTCTTTCTCTCTCTCTCATTCTCTCTCTCAAGTAAATAAAGTCTTTAAGAAAATAAAAGACTACATTGTTTAACATAGTGGTTCTCAACCAAAGCTGAGCCTCAAAATCATCAGGTTTTTTTTTGTTTTAAATCGTTCTATCTATCTATCTACTCCAAGGTCCCCACCTAAAACATACTGGGAGTCTCTGAGAATGAAATCTTCATCTCCTGGATGAAGTGGAAGGGATTAATGTTCCACCCAGGTGAGGATGTTATAAACCCAGGGTTGAGAATCACACTGGGTTAACTACTTGAAGTGGTACCTATTTAAAGGGTAACTGAAAATTTTGGAATAAATCAGGAATTAAAAAAAAATTTTGCAAGCAAGATGCTGCTATTCCAAGTCTTCTGTTGCAAATGACATCTTCCACAGGAACGAAGCATACACATGGTCCATCCAAGAACAATGTAAATCAAAACACATGTCCACAGCTGGAGCAAAAGTCTTAGGACCGTCTGACTGGATTCCATTGGAATAAGTCTGCGTGACACCATGTCAAAGTAATTGTGCACAATTCCCCTAAAGAAAGCTACATGAAGGATAGCCAAAGCACAAAAAAGTTGGATTTAACTCAATTAAAAAAAAAGGATAATGCACACACTATCTTTTGCAAACAAAAGCACATCAAATGTCAGAAAGTGATATAAGACCACATCATTTTCCAGACTTATATTGACCAGTGCTTCCAATAGTCACCTTTCCTCCCTCCTTCCCTTATTCCAAATAGCTGTCTGCTCTCTCAGGTAATTGGGCAGAGAAGTGCATCTAAAGATGGAGGCCATTAGGAAATCAGGCTTTCCTTTATTTATTAGTTTCCATGGCAAAAACAAAATAAAAGACAATTGTGTTTCAAAGCAACAACAGTAAAAGAAGCAACATCTCGCTCAGGCAGACAAACGTCAGAGGGAAAGTAAAAGCTACACTATTCTCCATGCCTTTCCCCAAACCAAGGGGCATGATTTCTAATGGCACTGGCCACAGGTAGACACTAAGTCCAGACACCGAGAAACTACTCCTGGAAGCTACTAATTTTTGTATTTTCCTTGGGGATTCTGTTGCTAAGCTTCTCTTTCATTTGACTCCCAGAAATCTCAGGGGCTTTCCAGGCCACCTAATTCAAAGTAATCAGGAACCAGAGTAGGGTCAGGATGCTGGCTAACTTCTTTCAACAAACAGGGACCTAGAATGCGGTCTACTGAGGTATTTCACAGCTCTATCCCTCAAGACACAGTCAGCAGGTAAAATGCCCCAGAAGATTGGGTTTTGTAGTACCCGAAGCAGGGAACTCCACGGCTAGATCCCTCTTCCTCTGAGCAGCCAAGGCCACCACATTCATTAGTAACACAGTGGTCTACTCCTGCACTGCAACCTCATTCTTATGGGTCCCCTGTGCCTCAAATTCAAGTGCCTAGTCCAGATCAACTGCAGCAGTTTGCTTTCCTTTTCTAATAAAGTCTCCAGTATCAAATTGTTAGTTTCCTCAACCACCCAACACAATGACAGTATTCTTCTTGATGAGCCTCCATGGTCCCCTGTTAGAAGAGTGCGATATCAGGCAAAGGTAAAATGGTGAAAGCAGTAGTTTCTAACCCTCCCCCCCTTTTTTTTAAAGGAAGGAAATTCCCTCAGTGGATAATCCACTTAGAGCAAAAAATGATTCTCACCCTTGGGCTTGCCCCTACATTCATTCATGTTGGTACTTTTTATTTAGGTTTTTATAGTAGGTAGGTTCCCCTCTGCCTAAAAACCCAAGGGAAAACACCCAATTCTTTAATTTACTCACTCCCCGCTGCTATGCTTTCTCAGGCTACTCATTTTCTTACCCAGCTTCATCTTCAGCTTCAAGAAGCTGGAGTTGGAGGAAAGGGGGAGGCAGGCCAATTAGAGGTTGTCCTGACCTCAGGGGGAGAGGACCCTGGTCATCAACACCAGGGCTGCCCTAGGCTATTTCAAAATGTCAGCAGGTTCAATTCCAGAAGAAAACACCATTTGCTTCCCAACAGGCTGGGGCTCAGTGAGGCATAAAGAATAAATTAAGTAAATTAACCGACAAAATTTGGCAATTGCCACTTCCTGAGAACTTGAGAAAGAAACGGTAAGAGGTATTCTCAACCTTCAGGGCCATGAGGAGACTGTCTTGATGTAGTAAAAATAAAGGAATGACGTAGTCTACAGATTTGGAGAGGTCTTCCTCTCTGGTCCTGGGGGTGCCCATGTCCCTGGCTCTAGGAGACTATCCAACCCACAACACTGACAGCTCAGAAAAGGAGTGTTGCTCTTCCCCACTTACCACTTGGGGCTGTGGACTGCTTTTATTCTAGCGGTGATTTTAAATGCTTCTCTTCCTGCCATGGCTGTTGTACACAGTGACCCATCTCGATCTGTATATCCAGGTTTGATTACATGGAAATGCATTCTGAGCATCATCAAGGAGCCACAGATGGAGGAAGAGGCAGTAAAGGAGGGCCAGAATGCCTACTTTGGTTGACAAGGATAGTCATGATCTTGGGGTGGGCTGGGGGGATTTTGTGTAGACAATATGTGAGACAGGACCATAAAATAAAGGCACCCATGTCACTGGCTGGCTAGAGAAACCATCTTCACTACTGGGCCACCACACTGTATATGCTCATGAGCCATACTGTATATGCACATGAACCACAGGTCTTTTTTTAAGCTCTTGCTGGCAAATCCACTTCTAGCTCCTCGTAGGCAGGCTTCCTTGGTCAATACTGAGCCATCAGTTATCTCCAAAGCAAAGTTCCCTGGCCCTCAAAGTACGGACCTCTGACCACTTGCTATTTGTAATATTGCTCCCTGAAATCTGTCTCCTTCTAGCTCACAATGCTTGGATTTTGGCATTATATTCTTAAACTATTAAGTCCCCCACGTTATGGCCATTCAGAAAGTCTAAGCAGGCAAGACTAGTTATTTTAGTAAATGACCAAATTAGTCCATGGAAATCTGTTCCTTTCATTGCCTAGGACCTGTGGATAGCTAGTTCTTAGTCTCTCCCTAATAGCCATTTGACTTCAGGGAAAGACTTGCCTTTTCTCTGGATTTTAGTTTTCTCCTCTTAACAAATGAGAAGCTGGGTAGATAGTATCAGTCATATTTCCACCAGCTGTATATTCTATGCTTTGTAACCCTGAGATTGAAGATTGGAGAATTCACGCATTCCCAAAGAGCATAAAAAATAATAGTGCCTAACACACACTTTCCATGTATTAAGTCATTTAATTCTCTGTAGAATCCTATAAGAATTATGACTCCTCTATTTGTTGGGTGAGGAAAAGGCCTAAAGAGGTTGAGCAGCTTAAATTGTGTCATGAAGTAGCAGTACAATGGGGTACGAACTCAGTCTGGCTCTAAGATATGTTCTAGAAACCATGTCAGATACGGGGGAATAGGCAGATTTAAGGACCGATCTTTCTTGATGTTTCTGTCATTAGGTGGGAATCATAGTTATCTGCCAGTCGGTAACAGTTACAAGGAGCCAAGAGCAGAGCTAGTCAGCATCCTCTCTGGCACCTGCTGGATTTTCCTGCATTATTTAGGGCACACATTACCATAGACAAACACAAGCACTTTGTGGCAGTGGTGTAAATTAGGATGATCCTACCAGTGAAAGCCTAGAATCATGAAGATAAAATGACCAGCTTGGGATCTCTGCCACCTACTGAACTGTCAGTGTACTGATGCCATTTGGGGTAGAAAATATTCAGAAGATCCTCGATGAAAAGGGAACACAAGAGACCAGGCAAAGAAAGCCACTCCAAAGACTAGTTCAGGGAAATAAATTGTGTGTCTAGGGGTCTGGAAACACAGCCACTCTGAGGTTCTGACTGCCCTATTCTGATGTCCTAGCTGTCCTCCTCAAAAGCAAGGAGCCTTAGCACCTTTCACAGAGGTCAACCCCAGTCCAGGGAGATCTTTGCACAGGAAAGACAACAGGCTCACTCATTTAAAAAATAGGTCCATTAAGAACCCCAAACTCAACAAGACTATCTACCAGGAGAGTTCTTGCCAGTTCACTATAGGTTAGTAATGAAAATTAAAGGCTGTCTTGATTCTAAACTCATTGCCAGTAGGAACCACGGTCTTGAATTGGGCCTCTTTTCAATGCTTATTTAAACATTGCTGAGTGTTGAGTGTTGAATGTTCTTTAGTTCTGTGCCCTTCAGGTCTTTTCCATCTTTAATCCTCTTGGAGCAGGGTGGGGCTGAGCTGGGAACTAGTGTAAGTCAGCTTGCAACCATCCTTGTGCAATCTAGCACATCCACAAGGTAACAATGCCTTTTGGGGGAAACCAATTCAATGGTGCTGTTTGATACAGCTTCTGGCTGTTCATGGTCACTGATAGGTCTATGGCCAACTGGGAAAGAGTTCTATACATTTTTTTTTTAAAAGATTCTATTTATTTATTTGACAGAGAGTGAGCACAAGTAGGCAGAGACACAGGTGGGGGTGGGGGGGGTGGGAAGCAGGCTTCCCGCTGAGCAGAGAGCTCGATGCAGGGCTCCATCCCAGGCCCCTGAGATCATGACCTGAGCCAAAGGCAGAGGCTTAACCCACTGAGCCACCCAGGCGCCCCAAGAGTTCTATACATTCATACTTTCTTTGACCTTATCTACCAAATGGCTATGTGGCATACACGCTATCATGCGGAGCGAAATCCCTTTCTTTCCCTGGAGCTAAAATCACACTATTATAAGAAGCTATGTATTCTTGCCGCCATGTCATGATTTACCTACTGTACTTTGTAACCCAGAACTATGAATCATCCTTCCTAACTTTTCAGCTAAGAAAACATGTTCCTTTAGATACAATCTCTTCTTTATCTAGGTTTATTTGTTCTGAATCCTGATGCATTCTTACGGCATTATTTCTTACCCAAGGCAGCCCTCCCTCAGTGTTTGTTTAATGATAATTTTTATTTCAAGTTCTTCATGAGTAGTAGGCTTGTCCTTTCTCAAGGTTTTATATTCGTGGGACTCTCTGAGTCAGTTGTCCGATTTCTGGTATCTGTCAAGAACAGGCAAGGGGGTCATATTTCCTTGCCTCTCTTTCATGGGTCACTGAACAGTGCTAAAATTCTGAATTCCTTGGAAACAGAACTCAGAAGAGTTTCATTTATTCCTCCATTCTCTTATTCATTAGTTTTAATTTAATTTCTAAGCAATGGAACAGATCATTTATTCATTCCAACATGAGTTGAAGAATCATCACGTGTCTGGGGACACAGAGATGGCCGCTCTCAGGAAGCTCACAATATGGTGAACACAATCAGGTCATGATTAGAAAAGCAGTATGTGCTCCAAGGTCTGCAAGGCATTTATAGGTGTGCAGATCCCAGAAAATCCATTCAAAAGCCAAGAGGTGCTGCTTGACCTGAACTTTGAAGGACAAGTAGCAGTCCTTTTGGAAGAGTCCAAGCAATGGGTAGAATGATATGCAGCAGAGGGACAGAATTAAGGGACTGACAGGAGAGTCACAGCCAGAGCATGAAGGGCTTTGTCCTTTGGGCTAAGAAATTTGAACTTTATCTTAAAAAAGAGAAGGAACCATTAAAGGGGAGAGGCAACAGAACTGTAACATAGAATGGTATTTTGTATGAATGAGAGCTCTAAGTTCACAAAAGTTAGTAAGATTCTGTGTCCCCATGTACTTGATCTGACACTGCTCCTTGGCCCCTGGGATGGCATACAAAGCATGTGGAGACTAGTCCGGGCTCAGTGCCAGTTCATGGTGCCAGTCTGCCTCTCCAGGAGATTTACAACCATGACCTTCTTCCCACTCTGAGAGAGCTGTGCTTGTTCTGTCCTCGGCCCTGTACAGTGATCGTCTGGGAAGCCTTACTGGAACACGGCCTGTTTGCAGAAGGTCACGGAATAAGGAATCCAGACGTGGACAGCAGTGCTAATGGCACTTGGGGACAGGAAGAGAATGTGTGTGCAGAGGCGGAGACAGTCAGCAAATACAGGGAGGCAGGGGGAAGAGGTGGGGAACATGGGGAAAGGGCCAGAAGGCCCACTGGTTCCCTTCCAGGAGAGTGGTGCTGCACGGAATATGAACCCATTTCCAAGTAGGAGAAGCTAAGGTTCAAAGAGAGAGAGCCTGAATTGTCTCAGCACAAAGGTGAGGCAGGAGCAAATGAACAAAACAAATCACATGGGTTTGCTTGCTTCTTTTGCCAATCTCTGTTCTCCGGACCCAAAGCCGTCTGCCTGTCACATCAGGTTAAACATTCTCCCTGGGAAATCATGCAGTTGCAGAGCTTAAGGAAGTCCACAAATGGAAATGTCATTACTTAATAAAAAAAAAAAAAAAAGAAAAGAAAAAAAATAAAAAAGGCCCAAGTCCTGCCCTAATCACCTCCTGTTGCTGTTCCTGTCTATAGCAGTCCGCGTGTGCTAATGCATTCCAGGCTCACGAGGGGCCTTGGAAAATGTTCAAGGGAACAACCGGATGCCTAATGATCCCTGGAAAATTCTTCTCACGTTTTTCTCTGGACACTGACTTTTTACATTTTCCTTGAGAAATTCTGGGTATGGCTAATGAACATAAACGTGATGGGTGCGCAGAACTGTTTAATCTGGTTTCGTGAACACTGGCTCCCTGTCCACAGCCAGCCATGGCTTTTTTCCTCTCACTTATAAGCTTTATGATGGATTGATGATGGATTTAAAAGAAAAGTTGAAAACTTTCACTTGAGCTGAGGTTCCTCAATTTTCATTTGTAAGTTCATTGGCCAGGATGGGACAAGAGTGATTTCAAGATTGCGGGCCCCGTGACTCTCAGCGTAGCAAAGAAGAAAGTGTTTTGTGTTGTTACTGTCCTCAAATATATCCTTTCTGCTCGGACGTCACCCCTAGTTCCTCTCCTTTGGGCCACATTTCCTATTTCACAGCTACAAAAAGACATGTTCTGGATACTGTCTTATGAAGGTTAAGTTTCCTATGTGTAATGCAATAGGTTCACGTCTACAAAACATACGTGAACAAGGGTTTTGGGAGCACCATTTAAAACTATGTGAAGGGTATTTTCTAGGGAACTTTCTGTGGATGTTTCCAAAAAACAAAAAGCCCTATGGAAAAATATCCATCTCTAATTCATGTGGATTTCAGGTTTTCATGGACTAATTTCAAAAAACTGAAGGAGGCCACCCATCTTTCTCCTTTATCAAGCAAGCTCCACATCGACACGAGAGCCAATCATGCTTGGCTGTTAAGCTTTGCTAAACAAAGATATTTGCAATGTGGAGTACTGAAACAGAAAACTTCCCCATGAGTCAGTAGCCAACCCCAGCAAAAGACCTCATGGTTCCAACTAACCAGCCCACAACCTTTCGTATCCAGTTCTGCTTTTTCAGTGGTTTCTACAGTCGAGTTTCTAGTTAGGAACTGAAAAACTGGTTTGGTTTCAACTTCCGTAGGATAGATAGTGGTGCTAGCCACGATACACTGGGAGATCCAGGATCTCAAACACGTGCATGCTTCCCCACCTGAGGCCCCCACTCTAACCTCTGCCCCACGGGGTTCCAAAGGGATATCACATATGAGCAGAGAAGGAGGCCAGGCAAGAAAGACATCTTGTTTGTGGGACTCCTGGCTCGAACCCTGGGCAGCTCACTTGGAGAACAAGCACTCTCACCAAAGGAATAGTTTCCAATTCTCCTTAAGCATCTTAATCACCTGGGGAGGTCTGGGTTTTGTGGTTTCAAGTCTCGCCCTGGACTGGTCTTCAGGGGTAGGGCCCTGGATTCTGTATTTTAAAAGGCATGTTGGTGTATGTCTCCCCTGTTCCCACCACCCCAGGCATGAAGAAAAGACAGGCCAGAGTTGGAAGGTGGAAAGCCAGGGGTGTGGAAAAGCTGCCTTGTACCAGTTTGGGAGAGCTGTTAAAAACAGCAGACTGTTTCAAAAAATTTTGCAAGCCCTTACTAAATATTAAATTATATAAGCTTAACTATTAAATAATTATCAAAACCAAAAATAATATCCACAGCTCATCACCTCCTACTCATTTCCTATTATCTATGTTCTTGAGGTTTTTCACATCTATTGTATCTGTACTAATGGTGGGAAATGCTACATAATGGTGCACAGCCACGTGCCTCTTCCCTGCTCTGCGTTCAATGACATCACATTGGTAGCTTGAGATCAGAGCATTTATATAACAGGCGAAAGCTAGATATCAAGGCTTGACTTATTGTTATGTCCAGGCTTAAGATGGAAAGTGTAAATAATGCAGATTAAACTTAAAGATATGTCACAGGTAGAGGGTGTCTGGGTAGCACAAAGTGACTGACTCTTGGTTTTGGCCTAGGATGTGATCTCAGGGTCGTGATATCGAGCTCCTGTCCCACCCGGTACTCAGCAGGGCATGTGCTTCAGATTCTCTCTTCCCCTCCCTCTACGCCTCCCACTCGTGCGCACTTCCTCTCTCTCTCTAAAATAAATCAATCTTAAAAAACAAATGTCACATCTATAGCTGGTATATTGTGAAGAGCACAAAATTTGAGGAAATATTCTTCCAGTATCTGAAAATGGTCCGATTTCAGTAAAGAAGTGACTCTCTTCTTCATTGACAAGTGAAATTCCAACATATGTCTGTTGTGCTTTCATCTTAGTCTTTCATGTAAAGGAAAATACCAACCAACACTCATGCTGGGAATCATACTTCTTCATCAATTGCAACCATAGTTTGGCTACAGATAAAAGAGTTCCATAAAATCAACGAATGCATTCTGTGAGAATCAATGAAGCGGACTGTGTATTCTATTATTATTTTTGAACTGTGTATTTTATTGCACTGTATTATTAATGTATTTATACACTATTGTATTTAACAGTACTACATATTCTATTCAATTTGTTAATTGTATATTTAATTATTTGTACCTTAGTAAAATTCATAATAGACTTACATTGGGTTGTATGTAACTATACGTTTTCTCCCAGAGAGCCATTGTTAAACATTTCCCAGTATACTGCTGCCTAAGCCAAGAACAAAAACAGGTTGAACAGCTTCCTTGGCTTCTATCCTATAGGTCCACACCCTTATCTCAGCCGTTTAGTTTACCACCCTCTCATGTCAAGAAAAACACCAAGAACTGTACAAGAACACAAATCAAAAGGTAAAGAGATTTTCCTGAAGACTCAAAGCAGCTAATTTAATCTGCCTAATCCAACGCTTCCTAGGAAGGCTGCCTTCCAAGGAGGGACAGCTTTGGGTTTATCTGACTACACTTGCCACTGGAAAAAAACAAGCAGACACTTCTCCAATGAAGACATACAATTGGCTATCAGACACATGAAAAAATGTTCATCATCACTAGCCCTCAGGGAGATTCAAATTAAAACCACATTGAGATACCACCTTACACCAGTTAGAATGGCCAAAATTAACAAAACAGGAAACAACATGTTTTGGAGAGGATGTGGAGAAAGGGGAACCCTCTTACACTATTGGTGGGAATGCAAGTTGGTGCAGCCACTTTGGAGAACAGTGTGGAGATTCCTCAAGAAATTAAAAATAGAACTTCCCTATGACCCTGCAATTGCACTTCTGGGTATTGACCCCAAGGATACAGGTGTCGTGAAAAGAAGGGCCATCTGTACCCCAATGTTTATAGCAGCAATGGCCACGGTCGCCAAACTATGGAAAGAGCCACGATGCCCTTCAACGGACGAATGGATAAGGAAGATGTGGTCCATATACACTATGGAGTATTATGCCTCCATCAGAAAGGATGAATACCCAACTTTTGCAGCAACATGGACGGGACTGGAAGAGATTATGCTGAGTGAAATAAGTCAAGCAGAGAGTGTCAATTATCATATGGTTTCACTTATTTGTGGAGCATAACAAATAGCATGGAGGACAAGGGGAGTTAGAGAGGAGAAGGTAGTTGAGGGAAATTGGAAGGGGAAGTGAACCATGAGGGACTATGGACTCCGAAAAACAATCTGAGGGTTTTAAAGGGGCGGGGGGTGGGAGGCTGGGGGAACCAGGTGGTGGATATTGGAGAAGGCACGGATTGCATGGAGCACTGGGTGTGGTGCAAAAACAATGAATACTGTTATGCTGAAAATAAATTTAAAAAATTAAAACAAAAAACAAGCAAGGAACCTAACAGATGGCAGTTTGGGCACTCTAGCCTAATAAGTATCTTCCCCCTTAAAGCCTTATCAGATGGTTCCTTGGGAGCAGAAGTAAGGGGACTACAAAGTCATCCAAGTAAGGAACAAGAGGAATTTGAATTTTCCCATCAACTATAATACACGTTTGGGGTACATAACAAAAGGATCAGTACTCCACTTGTCATCAACCGGAGTACACAGGCACACCATGACTTCTTCCATATTTAAATTGTCATTGCTTGTGATATAAAAATGTCTTTCTAGGGGCCCCTGGGTGGCTCAGTTGGTTAGGTGGCTGCCTTCGGCTCAGGTCATGATCCTGGAGTCCCGGGATTGGGTACTGCATTGGGCTCCCTGCTTGGTGAGGAGTCTGCTTCTCCCGCTGACCTCTCTCCTCTCATGCTTTCTCAAATAAATAAAATCTTTAAAAAAATGAAAAAAATAAAAACGTTTTTCTAAACGTGAATTAAAACTCAATTACCAAACCAAGATGTACAGAAATTTTAAAAATTCTGTTACTTGGGGGCATCGGGGTGGCTCAGTCAGGTGAGCATCTGACTCTTGATTTCAGCTCAGGTCATGGATTGAACCTCGTGTCTGCCTCCACGTCACACTCTGTGTTGGGCATGGAGTCTGCTTGAGATTCTCTCTTTTCTCTTCCCCCTCTCTCTGCCCCTCCCACCTTCATACATGCTCGCTCTCTCTCAAAAAAAAAAAAAAAAAAGAATTCTGTTACTTGGTAGTTTTATAACTACCAACATATAGTACATCTTTAGTCTCAGATGTAGTGTTTAACAATTTATCAGTTGCTTCTGAACGTCTTGTATATGGTACTGCAGATGTAAATACAGAGACCTTTTTCGACCTTCAAACAGAAGAGGACTCTGCTACCAGATACATATCCATCCACCCGAAAGGGAGACTGGTCTCAGAACTCATCCTCTAGAGAGCATAATATTATGGGTGAGTCTTGCAGAATGTTAACATTTTTACTTCGTCAGTATGTTCTTGAAACCTAGGCGCAGAACTGCTCCAACCAGATTCCCCAAGCCCTTAAAAAAAGGAATGTTTGTTGAAGGTCAGACCACACATTTGGGGATTGGGAGGAGGTAAGACGTGAGAAATCCAACCAGTCAAGAATCCTATAACATGTCAGCCTATGTTCTGAACTAACAGCCTTGAAAGCGATCATAAGTATGAGGGGTGCTGTGATAATACTTCAAACAAAAACAAATCCAAGACACTTGCAAAAAAATCTGGGAAAAATCAAGAGGTTTCTACTTACCTGGTATCTGGCATCTTATCTGGTATCTGCATTGAAAGAACATGCACTTTCAAGTGCAAAGACATTTATTTATTTATTTATTAAAAAAAAAAAAAAAGATTAAATAGTTCTTTTTCCTGTAACTTGTTATCTCAGAGAAAAACTGAAGAACTCTGGTTATCACTCAAAAACTTGCCCTGTAAATAAGAAGGGAGAGGTGTCTTCCTGTTTGACTAATTACTAATCCACATCAGCCACCACCCCTTCATGAATCAGAAGATTAAAGGAACACATCACTCATTAATATACAAATCTAGAGGGCACTAAACATCAGAGTACTGTGGCTTTAGCCAGACTCATTTGTATGATATTCCTGTAGGAGATGCTTCTGAGTTCAATAAGCTGTCTTCACTATTATCAATACAGAGGCATTTCTGCAACTCGTATCTTTGTCATGTGCTAAGCTCCAGAATTTCCCAATAGATGGTTTTGTGTGTTTTTTTTTTTTTTTTAAAAAAAGAACTCTTTTGCAAGTCTCTGGGGCCAGAGTGCCTGCCTTGACTCCTATCATCACTTCTTGCTAGCTGTCTGCTCTCAGGCACGTTACCTAATGTGTCTTCTGTGAAGTACTGATAGGACCGATTCCTATCTCAGGCGGTTGTGAAGATTTAATGAGTTAATAATACTTTGCAAAGCATTTGGGAGAATGCATGGAACACATTAAGTCACCTATTTGAATCATATTATTATATTTTCATGGTCAGCGTATGTGTAGTTGGAAGAATGGAAAAAAGGTCCATACCCACTTAAAGAGTATTAAGTAAGCAACTAGAAAAATTTTATTAAAATATCCACCTGGAAAATAAAAGTCGTGTAGAGGATTTCCCAAGTAAAAGAATACTCTGGGTTTTACTGATATGTTTCTTTTATCAGTTTTCCCATTTTTAAAACATTTTACAAAGCTGTTCTTCCCAATATTTCTCAAAGTCATGAGGATTCCTTCAGGAAATGAGGACACACACATACCAAAGCCCTATTCCCTAAAGAATACTGAGTTTCCAATTTGCCCAATTCATAGGCTTATATATTTTCTGCATAAAGGAATAATGGCTTCTGAAAATTGGCCAATATTGAAAAATTTTTTCTTTTTTTTTTTTAAAAGATTTTATTTATTTTTCAGAGACAGAGGGAGAGAGCGCGAGCGAGCACAGGCAGACAGAGAGGCAGGCAGAGGCAGAGGGAGAAGCAGGCTCCCTGCCGAGCAAGGAGCCCGATGTGGGACTCGATCCCAGGACCCTGGGATCATGACCTGAGCTGAAGGCAGCTGCTTAACCAACTGAGCCACCCAGGCGTCCCCAATATTGAAATTTTTAAAAGGAGAGTTTGAGTCTGCTTTCAGGAACAGATAGATCCATAAAATTTAACATATTTTCATTCTTCTGAAGTTATATCAAAGCATTAAAAGTATAAGAGAATACCTGGAAACTTAGTTCTGATTAGCATTTAATTAACAGGTTGAGATAAAATACACTCTTATTACATGCCAGCTAATTAATAGATGGTTCGCTGCCAAAACAAAAATGCCCACAGACTGCATAATGTATAAAGTAATGGAATCAAGTTAACTTGTGGGGAGGGAGAGAGGAGGCTTATGGTGCTAGTGGGCAAATCAAGTTGGCTTTAGATCCCACTAATTTGATACTCAGCATCAAAGATACTGAATGGTAGAAATAAAGCTTGATATTCACTTGCACCTATCGTTTTGCTCAGCTAGCTGGAGAGCCCAAAGATGATCATGATTCTCTAAAAATAAATTCAACAGATGGTCCCCTTTGAGATGTGAAACAGCGAGTCTGAAGATACCTGAAGAAGTACGTGTCCTGACTGATGACTTACTCCATTATCAGAAGGCATCTGCACATACATCTTCAAAAAAGCAGAAGCTGGGCAAGGGGTAAAGGAATGGAGGTAATATTAAAATACATTTCAATTAAACAGCGCTTATTCCTAAACTAACATTTCTTTAGGCATGATGACCTTGGCAAAAACATCTTGTAGATAAAGGGGTATAAAGCTTTCTCTGCTCATGAACTGCCCCCATGGAGTAGCTTTCCTTCCAACTAACTTTCTAAGCAATGTTGGAGTTAACATTACTAGAACAATATGTACAGGTACCTGGGTCAGAGTCATACAAAGATGGACTGCTGACACCCATACATTAGGCATACAAAAGCGGCTATAATATTTAGCTACTGAAATTAGAGAAGTCAGAGGCAAAAAGGACGTGGGTTAAAACCAGTAAAAACCTGCTTCAGATGTTACCTCCTCTACAAAGTCTACCTCTCAACCCAGCCGCTATGCACATACTTTGAATACAGAAGCGACCGAGTTGCCCATCATTCATCTGGTTTAAGCTGATTGAGCGGAAGGGCCATCAGCTGTAAATCCCGAGTGCTGATGCATAGATGCTCACCGCAACTGAATGAACACTGAATTTCACACTTTACTTCTGTTTCACACTTTAATAACTGTCTCGCCTAGAAAATAGGCGAACTTATTTGAAATGAAGCAATGATATTTTCAATATTACCTCTCTTTCAGGTAATTTCTACCCACAAAGCAGGTCTTACATAGACTGCTATGCCTGCCTAAGCTGTCTTATTATTTAGTATGATTTCAAGTAATGACATCGCATTTTATTTCCCAGCCTTTCTGGTTGGGATGATTGTGCCAGTTATTAATTCATTGTCTCTCAGCTTCAAACTTACCCTTCAGTGCCTGGTCTAAAACAACAAATACAATTCTTGTAAGCGTTTCTCCTTTTACAGCAGGAACAACGTTAGGCTTTCTCAGAAGACGCATTAAGGAACAAGTGGGTGTCTTTGCCCCTGATGTATGTCCAGAATGGCCCTCCCAACACCATGTCCCCATGGCCATCTCAACATCTACATACCATGTGCTCCAGGCCTCCCACCCACTGTGGCGCTCCAACCCCCTCAGTGGATCAGCCCAGTGGCTGAGGCTCATCTGTGCCCCAGAGGGCCACTTCCTATTTCCCTGGCGCATGTGGAGAGATCTGCCCTCGACAACCCAATGGACTCTGCCCGACAGTGAACTGCAACCAGGGGTCCCTGACTGACAAGATCGATACACAAGACTGGACCCTGACGGAGATGGCTGTCAACACAGAAGTCTGGAGCCTCCAGAGGAAAAATGGGTAACTACTTTTGCTTTTGAACTTGGACTAGATTCCAAGGAATTTTTAAAAGTGAAATGCTCTATATATCATGTTTTTATCTTCAGAGGAACTAAGCTCCTAGTTTCTTAAGTTTCTATTTTTCTAAGCCTTCCATTCAGAGAGAGAATATAATAC
Source organism: Mustela nigripes (assembly GCF_022355385.1). Lineage (NCBI taxonomy): Eukaryota > Metazoa > Chordata > Mammalia > Carnivora > Mustelidae > Mustela > Mustela nigripes. The sequence goes on from NC_081557.1 coordinate 19,257,027, forward strand.
TTAAGTTCTTCATTTCAGGTTAATAGGCATTGTCCATATTAAAACAAAATTCCCTCAGCTCTTTGTGCATACAATTACCAGAAAGACACCAGGAGAACTACTATAGAAAAACTGTGAACTGATTTTTAGAGCGGTCATGTAGCAAACACATCAGTGTTAGGGCCAAGGAGTTACTCCAGGTGGAAAATGCTATGTGTTAATATGGAACGGTCTCAGCAACAGTACTACACCCTACAAACTGTCCTGCGCTGCAGCCAGCTTGAATTTGGGTGCTGCATGGACCTGGGTTCAAATCCCAGTTGTGGCACTCGAGCTGTGTGCCTCTGGCCAAATGACATCCTGAGTCTGTTGCATTGCGCTGTCTGGCAAGGATGAAGCTCAAGTCAGATATATTTACCTTAGAGAATTGAGAAGATTAAACAAGATCAGCAACTACCATGGTTAATTTTCCCTCCTGATTTCTCATTTTCTAGGTAAGAATACTGAGCCAATACTGAGGCAGGAAACAAAGTTTCTACCAAGAGCACAGTCATTTATAGATAAAGCTGAAAGCAGGCTAAAATGTTCTTGATTTAAGTGTGCAAACTTGGGCAGCAAATTATGTTGCCATAACCAATTAAAGACCAGTAACTCTGTTGAGGAGAGTAATGTATCAAGTGCTATCCTATACCTTCCTTTACCAGACTGTGGATGAGCCACTGAAAAGAAGTATAGAGTAAGGGCAATTTATGTGATTCAACATTGAACAACTTACATTTATAGAGTACTCTATGTTTTATGAAGTGCTATGACTAATATTTCACCTGATCACAACAGCCTTCTCTTCAGAAGACTGCTTTTTGGGATCGCCTGGGTAGCTCAGTCGGTTAAACATCTGCCTTTGGCTCAGGTCATGGGTCCTGGGATTGAGTCCCACATCGGGCTCTTTGCTCAGTGGGGAGCCTACTTCTCCCTCTGCCTTCTTTTCCCCCTTCTTGTGCTCACATACTCTCTCTCTCTGACAAATAAATGCATAAAACCTTAAAAATAAAATAAAAAAATAAAAGATTGATTTTTAGTGATAAAAATTCTTTCATAATAAAAGAATTTAATAAATCAAGAAATTTCAGAAAGAATAAATTTTATGTGTGAGTAAAGACAAATCATGACTTATTCATGATTTTATGAATAATATCTCAACTTTTAAAAGAAGTCCAGGTTTCCTTTAGTTATATATGTCATATGTAGTAGAGGGTAAGTTAGAGGTTTTAAAGTATCTGCTTTCCTGGGAAGAATAGGCAGCTTGAACTTGTTGCAAAAAATATAGATGAGTGATAAAAAGTGAAAGTAAGCTTTACATACAGTCAAAGAAATAAAAGACTGCTACTAACAGAGTCTAATCATCATTTTTCAAAACACATCTTTATGCCTTATAATTTCATTCAATATTACAAGTCTAGACAAACCACAGCTTTCCTCCAACACTGCACCTATCCCCATCTGATGAAACCAATGGAAGCACCAGAAAATACAATGTAAAAGTCCACAAAACTATTTAAAATTATTTTATTGGAAGACCACTGTTTTTTCCATATATAAAAAGTTTAAATGGAGATATACCAACTGGTGATGTGGGCCATGGGGGACTGTGTTCTGGCCTGGGAAATTACATCATTCTTGATACAGCAAACACACCTACCCCATACATTCATAATACACCACAGCAAACTGACATGTACAATATTCTTCATTCTCTCCCTTCTTTAAAGTCCCCTGACCTAGTGCAGAATCTATTCAACTCACACTCTTATTAATGCAAAAGCTTCCAGATGGTTCCTGCTGCCTGCATCCTCGCACTGTTTTGACCTACCTTGCACATTGTGGCCACACTAACCTTACAGTAGTTCTGCACTTTTATTTCCTTCTTCAAAAATCAACAGAAGTTTCCCATTAATAAGGCATATTTAAATTAATGGTTAATTCTTACCTGCAACATACTTGGTTCTTTCACTTATTCTTCACAACACCTGAGACAAAGTCCATCGTGAGGCAGTGTGTAATGAGGACATATTTCCCTTGAGCACGAAGATTTAAATGCCATGTTAATTTTTCTCTCACACTCTAACTACAATCCATTAACTTACAGCACCACCTATCTTTCAGTTAAAAGGTTAGAAAACTAGGATTACTTTTTACACAATTCTCAAATGTCTGACCTATATAAATCAGTGGGAATTAAGTCCAAAATGCAAAAAAGAAAAAAAATTCCTAAAAATAAGTTTCATTTGACACCATTTGTAAGGTACCCATTCCAGTCCATATAAAAGACTTATATATGTTTCAAACAAAGAAGTTGAGCAAGCAGTATACTGATGCCACAAAATCTATCTGTAAATGTCAACTAGAAATTGCAATTGGAGAAACAGAACCATTTGACTTATGTCACCTTTTCCTTAGAAGTCTTCCCAATATTTTACCTTTTCCCTGTTTAAATGAGAAAAAAGATGACCAAACATAAAATTTCATTTTTATATTCTGTGTGATAACTATCAGCAGTACAAATAAATATTATCTATATATACACACTATATTTATTTATTTGTAAATAAATAAAAATAAACAAATAAAATGGGGAAGGAAGACTGCCCACGCAGCGCATAGTTTGCTCTCTGCAGGAACCCAAGCCCAGTTTACCATACCTCTTTCTCAAATCAGTGCTATGGCAATTTCCTTACATAATCAGTATAAACATTCGAGAAAATGCTTTTAGTCAGAACCAAAAACCATTTGTACCAAAAGCTGAGAGGTCAACCCATGAAAAATCAGAATGTCTTAAATGTACATGTCATTTCTCCTGTGCAGTTTGCAACTTTATAAGGGAGGCTGTGGTGGATATCAGCACCCATTTCACTGACAGGAAAACAGAGGCACTACTGTTGATGCACAACATAACTTCAAGCCAAGGCCTGTTTATGGCTAGCCCGCATTCTGTTCCTCAGATATAAAAATTAGGAAAAAACACTGGGTGCCTGGGTGGCTCAGTTGGTTAAGTGTCCGACTCTTGATTTTGGCTCAGGTCATGATTTCAGGGTCATGAGATCAAGCCCCATGTCAGGTTCTGTGCTCAGCTTGGAGTCTGCTTGGGATTCTTTCTCTCCTTCTCCCCTGCCCCTCCTTCCTGCTCATACTCTCTAAAAAATAAACAAATTTTTTTTAAAAATTAGGAAAACATTTCAGTTAAAACGTATAAAAGTTATTTTGAAAACAGCACTTGTTTATAATTTTCAGTGTAACTGTTAACGTAACAAAAGTTTGGAAGACTACTTTGGAAAAACAGCTTGTTGAAACTGAATAATGAAGTTAAGTATATTCTTAACAGCTGATATACTGGGGCTCTAATTGTTTTAGAAGCTCTTTGTTTCAGGCCTAAGTCATACCACACACTTTATACCACATGGGTCTTTTTTTTCTGGCGACTGCAGGCAGCAGATACCAACACAAGCCTTTCTGGGACTGGTTACTTAAATTACCACCCAATTTCAGTACAGTTAACTTGCCAACTGTAGCAAAGTTGTTAAAAGAGAGAAATAAGCTCTTCTAATTTTTACAATAATTAGTGAAAATTTCATACTGTTGATGGAGTAAAAAGGAGAGCTCTTGCCTACTTCATAAGTTTTCCCTTCCACTCTCTTTCAAAGTTTCACATTCCTTGTTCATTGTTTTCCTAATTCATATGAAGTTTAAATTCTTTCTCTCTTCCTGTAGAATTTCTTATAAGTTGTTCCAAGCAAATTACCAACCTACTTGAAGGTTTCACTAAACTTCTGTGTCCTAACATTTAAAATCCAATAGAAATTTTTATATTTTCCTCACATTTTATTGCACAATACAAACGATTAAAATGCACTAAAAAACCCCCAACATTTTGTGTTTAAAGTAACAAAAATTTAAAATGTTTGGCATGAAATAGCATAATTTATTATACTGCAACTTAATATGAAGGTGAATAGTTTATTTTAGAAAATTTAGATATTTTACCTATAGTTTATTACTGAAACAAATTTTTTGGTCTCTCTCTCTTGCTCTTATTTTTGACTTTTTAATTCTTCCTCTTTAGAAGTTCACAGTGTCATAGAAGTGAAAAATAAGACTGACAAAAACCACTCTAAGACCTATGGCTTTATATACATAAAAAATTCAATAATGTTGCCATAACCCCTAATATAATGTGATCCTTACTATTATCTAGAATAAACTGTACATATTAAATTGTTCAAGTAACAGCAGTGTTTATAAAAAGCGAGGTCCCATTAATTAAATCGATGGGCTTCTCTTAGAAGATCATGTCTAATTAGTTCTAACAATTTTTCAATTTTACAATTTATCATACATTCTCAAATAGTCTATAATGCTCAAATGAGCCAAACATTTAATTTACATTGAGTTTAACTCCACTTTAGTTCAGCACCGGAGGTTAAAAAGGGATCTAACCAAATGTTCTCTTTCATTAGTTACAGTTTGTTATTTATTTCTACACCATTAAACCCAAACTGAAAATGAAGACAACTCGGGCCAAACTCATTCACCTTGAATAAATAAACAATTCACCCACTTCACGCTTACACAGCTATTTGTTTTCCTACAGTGTAAGTTCTGGTAACAGCTATACGATAAACTAAGCCAAAGACCAACTTCGTATCTTGGAGGACTAGGCCAGTCGGATAGGATTCTCCAGGTTTGCTTTAAAATTTTCAAGAAACCTGGTAGCCAATTCATCATCCACCACTCGGCTGTCACTTGACATGGTGACTGTTAGAAGCTGGTGCTGCTGCAGCCTGGGATTCCCCTCTTCGTCCTGCTCCAGCTTGAGCACAGGTCGGAATCTCCCAACAGCCAGAATGCAGGCCTGAGGAGGGTTGATCACCGCAGTAAATTCGTTGATGCCAAACATGCCCAAGTTGGAAATACTAGGGGAAAACAAAAGCTCTGAGAGCGGCATGTCCTCTATCAAAGAACCCTTTCCCAGAAGTGTATGTTTTGGCCCTACTGAAAAACTGTGACACTGAACCTTATAGCAAGTTATTCAAAGACCAAAAACAAAGATGCCAGGTACAATGGTATCAAAGAAACAACACACATATAAATAGTGTATCTAATATAAACATACATTCAACATGGACTGGAAGTCCTTGAGAGTGGATTAGGACAAGAAAAAGAAATAATAAAATTTAAGAAGAAAAGGAATAAAGAAATAAAAGTCATTATTCACAGATGAACAGACTGTATATAGGAAATTTAAGACTCTACAGATAAACTGATAGGATTTATAAGTGAATTTAGCTAAGTCACAAGATAAAAAGGTCAACATAAAAATCCAATTTTTATATATACAGATTGCTGTAGTTAGAAAATGAAATTATAAAACAAACACCATTATAGTAGTAGCAAAAACCAAGTATGAAGAATTACATCTAATGAAACAAATTTAAGACCTCTGTATAGAAACCTATAAAATGGAACTCAAAGAAACCAAAGAACTAAATAAACAATGGTTTATACTATGTACACTGCCTGGAAGACTCAATGCTGTAAAGACTGAATCCTCAAACTGATCAAAAGATTTAATGCAATCCCAATCAAAACTCTGGCAAAGTTTTTTGATTTTGGCTCAGGTCATGATCTCAGGGTTGTGGGATCTGGAGCCCTATGTCAGTACCTCTGCGCAATGTCTGCCTGAGGTTCTCTCTCTCCCTCTGCCCTTCTCCCCACTCATGCTCCCTGCTCTCTCCATAAATAAATAAATAAAATCTTCACACACACACACACACACACACACACACACACACACACACACACACAC